>NW_006292663.1:1330166-1389562 GCF_000327345.1 Myotis davidii | reverse complement strand
TTTTTTAAATGTTTTAAATTAAATTTATTGATTAGGAACATTACATAAGTTTCAATTGTACATTACTAGGATACATGATCCTTATATTGGATTGTGAGACCACCACCCAGTCAAATAATCTTCCATCACATCTATTTGACCCCCTTTACCATTTATTACCCCCTATCTTCCCTATGGTAACCATCCTACTGTTGTCTGAGTCTATGAGTTTTTGTTTATTTGCTTTTCTTATTTGTTCATTTATTACTTACAGTTTTATATTCCACATATGAGTGAAATCATATGATCCTAACTTCTGACTTATTTTGCTTAGCATGATATGCTCAAGGTCCATCCATATTGTTGCAAATGGCAGTACTTCATCCTTTCTTAGGCTGAGTACTATTCCATGGTACATATGCACATCTTCTTCATCCCATCATCTATTAAAGGACGCTTCAGTTGTTTCCATGTCTTGGCCACCATGAATAATGCTGCACTGAACACAGGGATGCATATATCTCTGAGAATAAAATATTTTCAAATATTTTGGGTAGATATCCAGAAGAGGGGATTCTGGATCATATGGTAACTTTATTATTAATTTTTTGAGGAACCCCTATACTGCTTTCCATAGTGACTATATCAGTCCCATGAGGGTTCCTTTTTCTCCATAACCTCTATAACACTTGTTATTACCAGTCTTGTTGATTATAGCTGTTCTAACAGGTGTGAAGTGGCAGCTCATTGTAGTTTTGATTTGCATTTCCCCAATAGCTAATGGAATTGAGCATCTTTTCATATGTCCCTGAACCATTTGTATGTCTTCTTGGGAGAAGTGTCTGTTCAGGTCCTCTGCCTATTTTTTTAATTGGATTGTGTGTTTGGTGTTGAATTGTATGAGTTATTTATATATTTTAGATATTAATCCCATTTATCATATTGCATTACTCTTGTTTTTTTTCCAATTATGATAGGCAGAAAGTATACCATACATTTCCCTTTCTTTGCAGTAGGTAAGGCTATACATTATTTTTCACATTCTTATCAGCCTTCATACACCTTTTGTCACATGATATTTTATGTATTTACATTTTAGATTTGATTACTGATTTACATGATGGATTGATATATTAGGACAATAATAGAGCTGCATAATATGTTTTTACAACCTATTGTTTGCCTTTCAATTGTGTTATTTTATTTGAGATATTTGATGTGAGAATTAAATATTTTGTCAATTTTATTTATGGTATAAGTATATAATTTAGTTTAAAGATCCCAAATGGTGAATTAATTATCAAACAATATATTTTTTCTAGTGACATATTAGGTCACCTACCTTTCTTGTATCTTGTACTTTTACATATAAATTATGATTTTCCCCTGAGCTATCTATTTGTATTCTATTTTCTGTCTGCTGATTTGGAGGATCATTTCATGCTTTTAAAATTATTATACTTTTATGCTACCTGTTAATATCTAGTAGGAAAAGTATCTTACCATTTGCCTGCATTTTCGAATTTTCAGTTCCAGTCTCACCTATCTATCCTTTAAGATGTATTTTATAATCTTATTTTTTTTTCAAGAAATAACAAATCCCATTGAAATTTCATTCTAAATTTAGGATATTCTGGCTATTACAATACTAATAAATAAGAATGGGGGTCATTTTGTTGTTGTTGTTAATCCTCACCCAAGGATATTTTTCCATTGATTTTTAGAGAGAGAGTAGAAGGGAGGGGGGAAAGACAGAGAGAGAAAAACATCTATTCGACAAAGACATATCAATTGGTTACCTCCTGCATGTTCCCTGACAGTGCTAGGGATTGAGCCTACTACTGAGGTATGTGCCCTTGACCAGAATTAAACCTGAGACTCTTTAGTCCCCAGGCCGACACTCTATCCACTGAGCCAACTGGCTAGGACAAGGGAGTTCATCTTTAAATTCATTCCTAACTTTATATCATTTGGCAAATCTTGTTTGTTGTCTCTATATAAGTCTAAAATTTTATGAATGTTATTTCCATAGTAATTGCAAATAATTTCTTTTCTCTATGTGGACACTATTAAAAATACCATAAATTTTTATAAAGTTATTTGTACTTTCCTCTCAGCTTAGATATTTTATTAATTATAATTTAAAATTGATTCCTCAAATTTTCTAAGCTTATAATAATAAAATCTGTAAATAGGAATATGTATTAGTGCTTAATTACAAGAGTTATGTCGCTTAGTTCTATTCTATGTTACATTGCACCACTTAAACATTCAGGAGGTTACATATATATGTTTGTTTGTGTGCATATTTATATACACTCATATGTACACACATGTATATCCTCTTGGGGACCACATCTTTCAACTATATACTCCCAGAACCTATCATTTGCTTTCTACAAAGATTATTATGCTCTAAGCACAGTGTTAAATGCTTAATCTGCCATTTCTCATTTCATTTTTATACTAGACATAAAAATGATACTACTCGTTTTACAGCTGAACAAACTGAGTGTGCTGTGTAGCTAGAAAATGAGAGAACAGGCATTAGAAACCACCTCTGGTACTGCACATGTACCCGGAAGTATCTGTTGCTTTACCAAGTGGATGAATGAATGATTGAATACATAGAATATGTAGGATCAGGTGAAATTAAAAGGTCAAGAGACAGAATTGAATTTTGATAACTATGTCACACATTTAATTTTTCATTCGTCACACACACACACACACACACATACACACACACACACACACACGTTCATATGTTTTGTTTGTTTCCTGTTGGGGCAGGCTGTTCTGTATCACAAACAAGTGGTAGGGTAATAGCAACCTCACAGTAGGAAAGGTCAGGGCAGAATGACTCAGGTTTTGGGGAACAGCCCTGCACAGATGGAAAGAACACAGTCTCATGCCCAAAGACACAACATGCTAGGGTAAAGAACAAGTGGTCAGAAGATATGGACACTGAAAATGCACTTTGGATGTTACTGAGAACAGAGCATAGCGATTAGTTTAAAAACTCGGAGAATGTGATAATTAAGTGAATCAGCCATTTATTCAATTGCCTCTCTCCATGTATGCCTAGGAATCCAGGAAAGATGGCTCAGAGACTGTCAGCATGATGACTAATGGTCAGTTAGCTAAACTACCATGAAACTGCTGCTGAGAAATCTACGGAGTGACTCTGGTTTAGGAAGGATGAAATATGTTAGTCAAGGAGTGTGATGCGGGTTTTCTACGCACCTGTTGTGTTATTATTTTTGGTCCTCAATTCAGAAACAGAAGTTAACAGTTGCTTCTTAGTTTCATTAGAATGTTGCACCCATACTCATTTCTAATGCATGGTATATAACACACCCATGTTTTCATTATTTTTTCTATGCAACTAGCATTCTGTTTTACTATACTAGTAACACTTATACAAAACATGCATTACTATTGTAAAAAAAAAAAGGCATGTTGAAGATATGATGCATTAAAGGGATTTAAATTGACTCCCCAGCTACTCAGAAAACACACACACAGTTGTTTAAATAAGGCAAAATCAGACCTAGTTTACGAATTAGTGCATCCTTAGTGCATTTTTGGTCCTTTTTACTTGGTCAAACAAAATATTTTTATTTTTCTTTACTTTTTCTCTCAGCACTAATTCCTTCAGTCTGTTCTTAGTTCACCAAGAGGAAAAACAACGTTTTTTTGCAAAGACTTTAGTAAAGAATTAGCAGATACTTATTTGAATGCCTAATAATGAAAAAACTCAAGTATTTTATAATAATCTATAATATAAAAGCCTAAGTGACCGTCCAACCATCTGTCAAGTAGCTATTATGCTCACTGACCACCAGGGGGCAGATGCTCAATGCAAGAGCTGCCGAGCTGTGGTGACTTGGCAGCTGTGGTTCTCAGGTGACACACCTGGAACCAGAGAGGAGGGAGCCCGATTCTGGGGTGCATTACCCGAGAACCGCCCTCTCGCAATCCTGGACTCCTCGGGGGATGTCAGAGAGTTGGTTTTGGCCCAACCCCCACAGGCCAGGCCAAGGGACCCCACCTGCCTGAGGGACCCTGCTTAATCCTCAGATGCCTGTTGAGCCCCGGCGCTGCCCCAGGTGCAGCTGGCCAGGGAGGGATTTGAGAAGGTTGGCTTCAAGGCATGTCTGGCCCATCTTACCCAGTCCCACCCTGCCAGCCACATTCTAATTAATTTCCTTTCAATGAACACGCATACATGCACCAGGCCTCTAGTATTATATAGTAGTATTATTAAGATCATTTGTAAAAAAAACCCCTACATAATACTTATATAATGAAACAGTTAAAACTCAAAATGAGCATAAGCATTATGGTTTTAAACCTAATTTGATACTTATATCAGTTGTTCTGTAGAAATTAAATTTAAATTCATCTTCTCACAAAATGTTATGGCTATAATTTTAGTAAAATATAAGCACCTTACTATTTCAGATTTATGCTTAGATATTATGAACTTTTACTATTTCCTTTGAGGCTATGCTACTTTCACTTAGAAATGTGAATAATTAATTATTTGAACGTAATTTAAATAATTTTTTTTCATAGGAGTTACAATTAACTAAGTAAAAATGTGTTACCTTTGCCTTGGAATAATATAAAACGAAGTTAAAATGTTGATATTAAAGAATGACTTCTGTAACATTTATATATTAAAGGTACGTTAATCTTATGCTGGTGACCTTCCATGTCTTTGAAAATATGTATTTACATTTTTAAATGTATCTTATTGTTGAAGTATTACAGATGTCCCCTTTGTGGTTTTTTTTCCCATTGACCCCCTAATTTCCATAGCTGCCCCTCCCAAGCCTTTGCCACACTATTGTCCGTGTCCGTGGGCTATGCATATCTATATATATAAAAGCCTAAGCAACCGAAAGACCAAAAAACCAGTCACTATGACATGCACTGATCACCAGGGGACAGACTCAATGCAGGAGCTTCCCCCTGGTGGTCAGTGCACTCTCACATCGGCAGCGCTGCTCATCTGACCAGTGGGCGGCAGACGAAGGGCTCATGTCTGGCAAGCGCTGCTTCTGCAGCAAGAGCCTTTCCTGATCAGGAATGATTGGCCTTGAGCCCGCAGCAGGTGCAGCAGGGCCGCGATGAGCAGGAGAGGCAGGCAGAAGCAGCAGGAGGCATTGGACTGCTGGTTTCGGCCTGATCCCACCTGGATCCATGCACCAGGCCTCTAGTATGCATATAAGTTCCCTGGTTAATCTCCGCCCACCCTACCCCCCTTCCCCAACCTCCACCTTCCTTCTGAATTTCATCAGTCTCTTCCATGGTTCTATGTCTCTGGAACTATTTTATTCATCGGTGTACTATGTTCATTAGATTCCACATATGAGTGAGATCATGTGATACTTATCTTTCTCTGACTGGCTTATTTCACTCAGCATAATGCTCTCCAGGTCTATCCATGCTGTTGCAAATGGTAAGAGCTCCTTCTTTTTACTGCCACATAGTATTCCATTGTGTGATGTACCACAGCTTTTTTATCCTTTCATCTGCTGATGGGCACTTGGGCTATTTCTAAATATTAGCTGTCTATTATAAACTAGAGGCCCAGTGCACGACATTCATGCACTGGTGTGGGGGGGTTCCCTCAGCCCCGCCTGTACCCTCTCACAGTCCAGGACCCCTTGGGTGATGTCCTCAAGGGGTCATTAGTGCTGCTGCAGAGGTGGGAGCGCACTGACCACCAGGGGGCAGCTCTGCAGTGAGCGTCTGTCCCCTGGTGGTTAGTGTGCATCATAGTGACCAGTGATTCCAAACCGCCATTTGGTCAATTTGCTATTAGGGTTTTATTATATATTAGCATGTTTTCATATGTCTTGGCCTTCTGTATGTGCACTTTTCAAAAGTATCTATTTAAGTCCATTTTTTATTGCATTGTTTATCTTCCTTTTTTTAGATGGCTGAGTTCCCTATAAATTTTGGAGATTAGGCCCTTATTGGATATAACATTGGCAAATATGTTCTCCCACGCAGTGGGCTTTCTTATTGTTTTGTTGATGGTTTCTTTTGCTGTGCAGAAGCTTTTTATTTTGTAGTCCCATTTGTTTATTTTTCTCCTTAGTTTTCTTTGCCCTAGGAAATGTATTGATAAACATATTGCTATGAGAAATATCTGAGATTTTTGCTGCTTATGGTTTCTTCTAGGAATTTTATGGTTTCATGCCTTATATTTAGGTATTTTATACATTTTGAATTTATTCTTGCATATTATGTAAGTTAGTGGTCTAGTTTCATTTTTTTGCACGTACCTGTCCAGTTTTCCCAACACCATTGTATGCTCTTGCCTCCTTTATCAAATATTAATTGAGCGTAATGACTTAGGTCAATTTTGAGGGTCTCTGTTCTGTTCCATTGTTCTATATGCTTGTTCTTGTACCAGTACCAGGCTGTTTTGAGTACAGTGACTTTGTAGTATAACTTGATATCTGGTATTGTGATCCCTCCAACTTTTCTTCTTTCTCAAGATTGACTCAGCTATAAATTTCTGGAGTATTTGCTCTAGATCTGTGAAATATGATGTTAGCATTTTAATAGGGATTGCATTGAAGCTATAGGTTGCCTTGGGTAGTATGATGTTAATGATGTTGATTCTTCCAATCCATGAACATGGTATATTTTTTCACTTGTTTATGTCTTCCTCTATCTCTTTTTTCAACACCCTGTAGTTTTCTGAATATAGGTCTTTTACCTCTTTGGTTAAGTTTATTCCTAAGTATCTTAACTTTTCTGTTGCAATGATAAATGGTATTTTTTTTTTTTTTTTAGTTTCTCTTTCTGAGAGTTACAAAATTATTAGTGTACAAAAATGCCAGAGACTTCTGGGTATCAATTTTGAATCCTGCTACATTGCCAAATTTATGTATTAAATCTATTAGATTTTTGGTGGAGTTTTTAGGGTTTTCTATGTCCAACATCATGTCATCTGTGAATAATAGACTTTACTTTCTCCTTTCCAATTTGGATGCCTTTTATTTCTTCTTCTTGTCTGATCACTGTGGTTAGGACTTCCAGTACTGTGTTGAATAGTGGTGAAAGTAGACATCCCTGACTTCTTCCTGTTCTTAGGGGAAATGGTTTTAGTTTTTGCCCTTTGAGTATTTACATTTTAGTAATACTACAATTTAATTATCCTGCAATGAGCAAAATCTACCTCCTTTATTCACTTTCAAGATAATATGGGTTTTTGTTTGTTTAGTAAAATTTAAAAAGGGTGCGGTGTGGACTTTGAATTTGAACATAAAAACGGTGACACCTACAGAAAGACAAAATCTTGGTTGTTCAAAATATATCCCACCTATTATACTATGTCATGTTTGTGAACTTTAGCATTTGTATGTAATGTGTGCTCTGGTTGGACTCTGCAGGCTGTTTTTATTTTTGGCTTTTACATTTCAAAGAACTTCTAAAAAATCATCAGGGACAGTGCTAATTAATTTATAATTTTGTTTTGTGTTTCTGAACAAGGTACATCGGTAATTAGGTGAAATATTTATGATGAATATAAAACAATGAAAATTCATTTGTTTGCCTGAAAACTAACTTGTTATTTATTTAGATTGATCTTTGGAAAGATTTTTAAATTGAATCATAGTATGAGGAGGAGTGATATTTAGAACAGAGAAAGGCAAGATAATAAAAATTGATGTGTTACAATACATTATGTTACATAATAAGTCAGGCAAAGGGTAATCATACAAACTTTACCCAAACTGATAAAGAAGTTCTTAGTTTCCTCTGAGGAAAAAAATAAACTCGTGATAGTGGATCAATAATACATTGTAGAAGGAAAATGTTTAACTCACATATATTCTATAGTGTTCAACTGAGTTCCAAATTTAAAGTGTGTGTGTCTCTAGCTGGTTTTTCAATGGATAGAGCACAGGCCTGATGACTGAAGGGTCCCAGGTTCGATTCTGGGCAAGGGCACATGCCCAGGTTGTAGGCCCGATCCCCAGTAGGGGTCATGCAGGAGGCAGCCAATCAATGATTCTCTCTCATCATTGAAGTTTCTATCTCTCTCTCCCTCTTCCTTCCTCCCTGAAATCAAAAAAATATATTTAAAAACATAAAGTGTATGTGTGTGTGTATGTTGATGATAGAGATATAGGAAATCATAATCTTATGTACTCTTTTTATAATAAATGCTTTAATAATTTTTCTTTATGCAATATATACTTAATCTGAATTATCTGTCTATATTAAATGAAAGGAGTGCTTTACTTTTAATGCCAGCAACTAAACTGTACTTTTTCCCCCAGAGGAGACTAATAGGTTTATGTGGTAGTTTATGCAAATAAAATACCATTATACTCACAGGTAGAGATTTAAACCTTTACTTTCTTTGGGAACACGGCCACAATATTCTTATCCTTCAAGTAACAACAACTTCAAATGAACACTGGCAAACTACAAATTGATTAAACACCACTCTCCTCATCTTTTTCATGATAATGATCATCAAAGTTATGATTGAAATATTGCAAAACCCCACAAAACTTTGATGTAAACTGAAAGAAGAGAAAGATGTTCCAGCTAATGGCTTGTCTATTTTCAAAGAAAAATTTTTTCTGAAGTTGCCATGTAGGAAAATGCACCGGTTACACCAACTATAATATTATTATAGGAATGGGAAGATTGATTTTATAACTTAGTTTAAAGGGAACATTTATCCTTTTAAACCAGTGGTTCTCAACCTTCCTAATGCCGCAACCCTTTAATACAGTTCCTCATGTTGTGGTGACCCCCCATCTCATTGTTACAAATTGAACATAATTAAAGCATAGTGATTAATCACAAAAACAATATGTAATTATATATGTGTTTTCTGATGGTCTTAGGCAACCCCTGTGAAAGGGTTGTTCAACCCCCAAAAGGGTCGCGACCCACAAGTTGAAAACCACTGCTTTAAACTAATTTATACCTGGGATCTGTGACTCTATGTTCACCAATAGGAACATGGTTTCAGAGACTACATGTTTACAAATAATTATATCTAACATTTATCACATTTATTATTTTTAGTCACTGATCTTCTACACAGTTTTATAGGGGCAAGTACTTCTATTTTGGCAATTGGGGACACTGAGGCAGAGAGACATGTACAATTCCCAAGGTCAAATCACTTGTAAATGAAGAAGCTAGTTTAGAATTCAAGTAATTTGATTCTAGAACTGTATTATTTGTCCCAAGATATCACCTAAAAAATCTGTTTCAGGTCTCTATGAAAACAAAGTAAAAAAATAATGTTAGTGTAAGATTGCACTTTCCAATATAGTTGCTAATAGCCACCCATACCTATTTAAATCTGAATTAATTAAAATGAAATAAAAGTACAAATTTAGATCCTCAGTCATACTATTTCATGTGCTTGATAGCTCCATGTAGCTAGTGTCTATTCTTTTGGATAGTACAAATATATAACACTAGAGGCCCAGTGCAAGAAATTCGTGCACGGGGTAGAGGTCCCTCATCCCAGCCAGTACCCTCTCGCAATTTGGGACCTTTTGGGGGATATCTGCCGGTTTAGGCCCGATCCCACTGCGGATAGGGCCTAAACTAGCAGTGGGACATCCCTCTTGAAATCTGGGACCGCTGGCTCCTAACTGCTTGCCTGCCTGCCTGATCACCCCTAACCAACTCTGCCTTGGCCCTCACGGTGGCAGCTTCGTTTTGAATGATGTCCGGAAGGTCTTTCGGCTGTCCAGTCTAATTAGCATATTACCATTTTATTATAAATTTTGCTATTGTAGGTAGTTCTATTGGACAGCACTAGTCTTGGCTAACTTCTTAAAATTAACTTAAAAGTATGTTTTCTTTGGTGAGATGTAAAAATGGGTTTTCCTTACTCATCAGTAAGATTGATT
This sequence comes from Myotis davidii, assembly GCF_000327345.1. Classification (NCBI taxonomy): domain Eukaryota; kingdom Metazoa; phylum Chordata; class Mammalia; order Chiroptera; family Vespertilionidae; genus Myotis; species Myotis davidii. Next base: position 1,379,666 of record NW_006292663.1, on the reverse strand, counting down.
TTGAAGAAGATTTAGATTATTAGGAATTTCATATTCTTTTGGCCTTAGTTGTAGGCAGGTTCCTTTCCCACTTACTATCATTTATAATAGTATTGGAGTCTTGTCCCGTGTGTGTGTGTGTGTGTGTGTGTGTGTGTGTTTGTGTGTTTATTTGCTTAGATAAGTACATCAGTAAAGCTCTCATGACAGTGGAAAACATTGCAATTTAAAGGCTTGGAGGTCAGTCATTGAATTTTGAACTCTGTAGGCACCTGTGCAAAGACTGGAGTCAAGGAAGAGAGATGAGAGGTCAGGTAATCTTTTAGAAGACTATGCTAGGTATTCAGAGATGTTGAGGGTCTGAACTGATGCCAGTATTAAAAATGGGGGTGGGGGGGAGAGAGAGAGAGAGAGAGAGAAAGAAAGAAACAAAGAAAGAAAAAGAGAAAGAAGCAGGAGAGAGAGAGAGAGAGAGATTTAATGTTAAGGACATAACAGAGGAAAAGTATGACCTGACATCATGATTGAATTTAATGGTCTTGGAATAAAAAATCCCTCTAAAACACAGATATGGGCTTATAAATTTTTTACTTAAACAGTTGTCATCACCTTAAAAAGAGTCAAAATTCCTTTGCATTTCTTTCAAGAGCTTTCACTTCTACCCGGTGTTTTCGGCCTTGTCTCCATTCTCTCTCTGCTCTGAATATAGCAGGATATTTTACAATTTCTGGAACTTGCCAGCTTTTCTCAGGTTCTGCTTTTATTTCTCCACTAAGAATGCTTCTCCATCCTTGTCTTCTTGGCAAACTCCTCCTCTGTTTGAAAGCCCACCTCCAATATGACCTTCCCTAAGAGTCAGATTTACTGCATCTTCACATATTTTATACTTTACCCATATCTTCTTTGTGAAGTTATACATCACTTTGCAAAAGTTATTTTCTTAAAGTTTACATGTCTCCCCAGTCAAACTGTGCAGAGCTCAGAGAGCTTAATGCCTAGCACAAAGTAGACACTCACTTATTGTTCACTTGCACTGAAATAGAAAAAAAATAACTGAGACTTGAAACCTGAAAATTGAAGATCAAGGTTGATGATGAATTCTATTACTGATATTATCCAATTCTTGCCACATCCTTCAATGCCTTTCTTTGATATAACCCTCCCTGAGGGTTCTGTTCTTAATCTCCCTCTGTGTTTTGTTCTTAAGTACCACACAAGATAAGCCAGGGACCACAGGCTTGTCTGAGTTCAAAGCCAGTGTTTGTAACCACCAAACTCCACCGCCGTATCTCTAGCTGCCACCACTTGATTTGAGCTTGGTTGGAACTGACCTATTTTGAGTCTGCTCACCAACCTATCAGCTTTGCACATAGAGGGGTGAACACTTGTGATTAAAAATGAGGTTACATTGTGGTTCTGTAGCCATTGCTAATTTGTCTTCTGCTTTCTCCCTTGAGTTCTTGCATTACCGGCCATTTTATTTAACTTGACAGTAGCCCTTAGTCATAAAAATGACATTGTGCATCTAAAGCACTGCCCCACATAGGTGAGGCACTGGGCTGGGTTTGTAGCACTAAGAAAAGGAAACTGAGATGAAGTATTGAAAAAAGTCAGTAACTCTACTTGAAAAGATTACAGTTCATTCAAAAGACATTTTACGGAGAGGAGTTTCTGGAAAAGTTTTAGAGTATCAGGAAAAAATAATTAGGGAGGCTTCTTTTTTTAGAGTGGTAGGTTAAATTAATAAACTCAAATATCTAATCTAGTCAGTAACCTGAATTTGGTAGTACAGTAGAGGTATTTGCCCTTAGTTTTTCATTGTGTTTCCTATGTCAGATAGAACTAAATAGAAATGTGGGTACCTTCATGCCAATTTGAGAGTAGGCTCACAATTCACCATCTTCTTTGAGCATCAGCTACTTACCCCGTAGTGGGAGGGCTATAAAAGTGATTCCTGTTCTGGCTAAACATATAGCATGTGGAGAAAGCAATTCTGCCATGAATCATTTTTGTTTTGTTTTTATTTTTATTGAATTTATTGAGGTGACATTGGTTATTAAGATTATATAGGTTTCAGGTGTATAATTCTATAATACATCAGCTGTATCTAGTATTGTGTGTTCACCACCCAAATCTAATTCCATCACCATTTATGCCCCTCTACCCTCTTCTACCTCTCCCCACTGCCTTTCCCTCTGGTAATCACCATACTGTTGCCTGTGTCTATGAGTTTGTTGTTTTTGTTTTTTATTTTTATTTAGTCTTTTGCTTAATCCCTTCACCTTTTCAGTCAGCCCCCTACCCATCTCCCCTCTAACAGCTGTCACTGAATTTTTAACAACAAAAATCGTGATGGCATGCATGTAGCTCATATAAAATCAATATTTAGTCTTTAGTTCTTACCATATGCTAAAATTTTAAACAGGAGGACACACTGTGGCATGCAGCTAAAATAATTAGAAACAGGACTTAATACTTGCAGGGGCTCTCACTAGAGAAGTGAATGTTGACGTGAAATGCCATAGACTATATCATTCTTTTTTTTTTTGTATAATATAATCTAGCCAGCACCCCACAGGTTTAGATTTAAGGAGCAGGTATAAAGATGATTGTGAATTGGGGGAGGGCAGTTTTATATCTGCAATGTCCCCCCTCAAAAAAAATCTTTTATTCATTTGTTTTATACTTACGGATCTGAACAGCTGTCAAAGTTTTACATTAGTCAATATGCAACTCTCTGCCAAGGGGTCAAAAGGTCAAGTGTGCTCCCACATGGTCTTAGGCAAGCCAGCTTCTGCCCACTGTGGGCAAAGGTGACCCGCTCACAGGAGCCAGAGCAACACCACCACACTGTGTATTCTGGGAAAGGTGCAGCCTGCTTTGCATTCAGTAAACGAAGCTTTGCATTTGGGGCTCTGGGGGAAAAAAAAGATGTAAAGGAAACAAAACACAATGAAATGGAAGCAAAATGTTGGCAAAACTCAAATTGCATTGGATTTATACTTATTGGATTTCTGAAGTAAGCTGACAAGAAAAATTACCTTCATTGCAAATCACTGAAGGGCTTTTCTATAGAATAAACACACTCAACAGAGAAGAGCTAATTCAAAGGAAGCTTCAAAATGTTAATACAATAATTAAGCAGTAAGGCACAACAGGCAGCCCGTTTCCACGGAGCTCAGCGTGCCTCAGGTGGGGTATAAGGTACAAGGCTGTAGGCTAAATGACTTCAACCACCTGAGATTGGCTATAATCATCTTAAAATATGATCTGAGAGGACTATTGCCCTCATTGGAAAGTATTTACTCATGCTAACAAGCAGAAAGAACCAAATTCTCTGTATTTTGTGGGCAGTCTTTAAGAGCTGAATTATTGGAATCAGCCTCAAAACTTGGAAACTGAAATGCTTCTAATTGGAGCCTGCATTTTCCCATGTTCTTGGTGGTCTTTCCCTTTGCTGAGTGTCTCATCTTCTCATCCTTTTATTTGAATCTTCCTATCGCCAAATTCTTTCTGTTTGGAAAAACCCTTATATTCCATTTGGCTTATTAGTGACATGTGCATGTTTCAGGTGGTTTTGCTAAAGCTGCTAACCAGCCTGTTACCTGTGTAGCTTTATCTCCCACAAAGCAGATTAAAACAGTGCTGCTTCTCAAACTCTACCGTGTACCAGGGACATCCGGGGTCTTAGGAAATGTGGATTCTGGTTCTGTAGGTCTATGGTGGAGCCTGAGGTTCTGCATTTCTGAAAAACTCCAGGGAGAATACCATATAAACAGCAACATCTATTTTTTTTTTTTTTAAATATCAGAGCCCCATGTGGTAATAGGAAAATAAAGGCCACAAAATAGGAAGGTAAAAAGAACAGTGTTTTCAAACAATTGACTCTCTTTCCTGTTTGTTGATAATTGATCTGATAGAGAAGAAAGGAGGGACCAAGAATCATGAACTTGCTGGGGATTATAGATAAACAGATTAGTCTTATTTTTAGTCTGATTGATACTGCTATAGACATGAGAATTCCATTTTGATATCAATGCCACAGGAAGATCTCAAGGCAGTGACATATCATTGTTTTGGGGCTTTGTTAGCAGTTCAAGTTTAGTCCAGGGAAGTGGTGACTAGACATAGATTGAGAGGAGGTAAAGACTGGTTTCAAATGAATGGGCAGAATGGTTTTTGTGCATGGTTAGTGTCTACACCTGATGCGTCCCTCCTGTGCTTGGCACTCTGTTGTTACACAGTGGATTTCTTTTGGGCTCTAAAGGTAATGTGAACATGAATTCCATAAATCCGTAGTGATTGAAAATGGCGAGAAAAATAAGACAACTGTTATTTTCCAGAACGCTCTGTAAATGGAGACAAAGGATGTTTTTGCTTGTCTGCTTACTCTATCCTGTTTTTGTTTTTCCAAACAAGAGTGTCTGGGTGGGGAAGTGCTCTTAAGTATCCTGAGCATTCGATGTGAAACATCCTGGGTTTCTAGCTTCTCGTTTGCTGTAGCGTGTAATTCTGAATGTTTATTTAGCATTAATGATGAGCTGGTCAAATGAAGTCCTAAGGAGAAATAATTATTTCCTGAAATGCTTTTAACATTTCATTGACTTGTATTTTCAAGTTCCGTCCAACTTCAATTGTCTTTCATTAGAACATCAACAACTATCTGAGGAACTGAAGAGAAATATGATCTCCCATTCTTCTAATTGCCTCTCAGAAGTATTTTGTGTGTGTGTGTGTGCAGTGACTCTTCATCCTCTTTGCCTCTGCTTGGTTCAGTTCCTCATTATTCCTCATCTGGGTTACTGTCCATACAAGAGGTGTACCACTCCAGGGTACTGTGCTCCCAGGAAGCTGTGTACTCGCCCTGATCACAGCCTTTATCCTTCCCAGACTGACCCTTGCACAGCTTCCCCAAGGCTGTTATTACAAAGCTCAAAAATCAGTGCTTCGTTAGTTCCTCTCTTCACTCAGGCCAATAGCTTAACATGGCAGACCAACTAGTCCAAACTATTTCTGCAGTTTTATCTCCTGTCACTCTACCTTAGTCCAGGATACTACTTGTCTCACCTGGTTCACTCCTGTTCATATACATCTATCTATCCACTCCTGTTCGTATACATCTAGCTGCCTTTGCATGGCATTTCCCCATCTAAGGTTTTACTCTAATGTCTATTTCTGGTTGAGCTTTCTCTAATATTGCTGGACAAAATTAGTTGCCCACTTTCATTTTGTTGACACTCTCATAACTGTTTGTTTCTGTATGCATTTTGCTACTTACATTATATTGTGATTATATTTGTAGTTATTACGCCTACAAAATGGTACTATCTTCAATTTCTTGCTTTTGTAGCCCCATAAGGCAACTTTGACATCTAACTTCCCAAGGTTGTCTCTGCTAATCAGGCCGGTAGGGCTGGGGTCCCTCTCCTCACTTGAAATGAATGCAGATGCCACCTCTTCCTACCGTGTGCTGGGCTGTGGAGGGCAGCCTTCTCAGAGAGAGGAAGAGAGGGTAAGAAGGCTCATCCATCACCACAGAAGTTATATTATTAAAGGCCAGAAGAATATGAAATTCCTCCCCCCAAATCTCTCAAGTCTTCAAGTGTCATGTGACTTGCTGCATGTTAGATAATCACTATTATTTGATTATTTTGACAATAATAATAATGTTAACATTTGCTGACATTTGAAGGTAAGTTCTTAAAAGCAGGCATTAAGTATTTCCATGCATGATCTTCTTTAATCCTCATCCACCCCAAGAAGCAGGTGTGCTATACAGCTAATGAAGTTTAAGTTTTCAGGGCTATTCGCTTACAGGGACTCCTTCCAAAGCCCGGTTTTTAAGTTTACCAATAAAAGATGTGTAACTCTTGTTCTCATTCTAAATTAACATTCTCTTCCATACCTAATTTATACTAATAACTTTGCATATATTTTCCTTTAAAAAGGCCCCTAAAATTCTGTAAGCCTCAGGCCCCACAGAACCGAGATCTGCCTTGTCTAGTCCTAAACATTGAGATAACACCAAAAGTGTATCCAGAAAATTAACCACAGAAAATACTGGGTTGTATTATTGTAAAGTTAATGAAAAATGATACTTTTCAGTTGGTCTGTTCTGTCACAAAAAAAGCACAGAATTTAAAATACTGAGATATATAACTGTGAACAAGTGACAAAATGCTAACCTGAGCGAGTCCCAAATGACCGCAAACAATCCTATATAATAAAAACCTAATATGGAAATTATCCCCTCTGGCGGCCATTCAACCAGGAGTTTGACTTGGAGACCGGGAGTTCGACCACTCGCTATGACGTGTGCTGACTACCAAGGGGCAGTGTGGAACATGGTGGGCTTTGGCAATGGGCTACGTCCTCTCACCAGCTACCTGGGGGTAGGGGTGACAGGGACAGAGGTGCAGTGAGAATGTGGGGTGTCTGCCAAGCTCACTTCCACTTCCCCTGCTATCCTCCCCTGGGACACCAGGGCTCACACGCTGGGTAAGCCCCCGCGCTCAGGTGCTGGGTGCCCCTGAGGAGCCTGTCCTGCACCCGCAAGGCATCTTCTCAGTGAGCCAGGCCACAATCGTTAGGACCACAGGGGCTGGTCGGGCTCCCCATGGATTCACGCAGGAGATGCTCTGCAAGGCTGGCTGGGAGAGAGAACGCTGCCTGCCCGGCCTCTGCGAGGCACCACTGGGTGGCCCAGAGGCCCACACTGTGCCCAGGCCCATGGCCTCCAGCCATGCTCACTGCATCTCCACATCGATACTCAGGTGCCATGATTCAGGCTGAGGGGGGCGCACAAGGGCCCAGGGGCTCATGTGCTGCCCAGAGCCCAGAGGTCAGCTAGGACCTGCCCTTCCACACCAGACGCTCATGGTTTGATGGCCGACCAGGACTAGGGACCGTACCTGTGCGCGGATTTCATGCACCGGGCCTCTAATCACTTATAAAATCCCAGTCCTATCTGGCCACCTTCATTTGAGAACGGAATTCAGTGAAGACTGACAGATAGCCAGTTACCAGTAGTGTGATCAATATATTTATTTCATCAGGGTTTTACTTAGTCTGTGTATTAATATCATAGATGAGAACCAAGGATCAGAGAAGTTAAATAACTTGCCAAAAATTACATAGCTAGTAAGTGATTGATATGGGTTCCAAACTGAAATATGTCTCTCTAAGTTTGCTGGTTGATTTTATATCAAACCTAAGTGAACAGAGAATATAATTATTGACTTCCTTTTGATCCCTTTTGCTGCTGCCTCCAGAATCCCCTTATCGTAACCCATCCTCATGGTCTCAGGCAGCAGTGAGGGCTCTAGGATATCATCATTAAAAGGTTGACATTGTCCTAGAACTTTTCTTACTCCCAATAATCCCGTTTCAGACTGCTATTCAAAGTTTAGAATTGGGCTTGCTCATGTATTTGTTTATGCTAGTGGGCATGTGAACTTTCTAAAACTTCTTGCAAAATAAAATTTTGACCTATGCGTACCCATCTGGTCCCTAATCTACCCATCCTGACTCTAGTCACAATTTTCCCCCATTGTGTTGGTTAGGGTGCTCTGCTCCTTTGCCCTTCTCTGTTGTTCTCACTCCTACTTTGCACCCTGACCTTGCTTTGTAAGCTCTTTCCACATGGAGTTTTGTGATAGTTAATTTTATGTGTCAGTTTGACTGGGCCATGGGGTGCCCTCATATGGTTTACCATTATTCATTCTGGGTGTGTCTGAGAGTGTTTCTGGGTGAGAATAACATTTGAATTTGTTGACTGAGTAAAGCAGATTTTTCTCCTCAACGAGGGTGGGCCTCATCCAATGTGTTGAAGGCTTGAATAGAATAAAAGGCTGAGTAAAAGAGAATTCACCCTCTCCATGCCTATCTTCAGTTGGAACATTGGTTTCCTCCTACTTTATGACTTGGGCTCTGGATCTATACCCTCGGCTTTCCTGGGTCTTCAGGTTCTCTGACTGCAGATATTTGTATTTCTCAGCTTCCATAATCATGTGGGCCAATATTTTATAATAAATCTTTTTATCTATCTATCCATCTGTATCATCTATCAATGTATCTATCTATCTATCTATCTATCTATCTATCTATCTATCTATCTATTAAATCTATCATTTATCTATATCTACCCTATTGGTTCTGTTTATCTGGAGAACCCAGATTTCTTTTACCGGGACTTTGGAAACTGTCCATATCTCACCCAAACATACACCTCTCTCTAGCATTTTATTGGGCAACTCTGACCAGGCAGGAGGTGACAACATTTATCTTTGACAATACCTATGGGCCAAACTAGGTACAAACCACAGTAATGTAGGATTTTAACAGAGGATCAGGTGTCCCTTGGATGGCTAATTTCTCTTTTCTGAACTATTAATTAAAAAACAAGTACCAATGAAAGAAAATATTCCAAGTTCCCCCTGCTAAACATCAATTGCCCTGAATTTAGGAAAGTTCAATCTTTTGATGGAAATCTTGCCCAAATGTATTACATCTTTTCTATTTTCTTTGTTGGGGCACACTGACACACTGACCTGGGATCACCACAATAAACATAAGTGATCTTATTCAGTATGAATTTAGGGATGCTCTCCCTGTAGGGCATCTCAATGTTAATGCAGAATAAAATAATTGCTCTTCATAGTTATTGTACTGATGATCATGCCTGGTATAGTGATTGAAATCCCTATACGAAATATCCCCCTTCGCTATGCAACCAATTGTAATTGTTTTGTCTCATTTATCAATCCTTTTCCCTCCCTGTAAAGCTGTCAGCTATTACTTGCTGTTTTTCCTCAGCGAGCCTTCCTTTAACAAAGGTTATTTCTCTCTTCTGAAACAGCAGGTCTCAATGGGGGAATTTCCCCTCCTCAGGGGACATTTGGCAATGTATGGTGACATTTCTAATTGTTCTACTTCAGAGAGGGGGTGCTACTGGCATCTAGTGGGTAGAGATTAGGTTACTAAATCTCTAACAGTGTATAGCAAGCATGTCAAACTCAAAGGCTAACATGAGCCAAATAAAGGAGGCTTGCGGCCCACGGGCTGCGAGTTTGACATGCTTGGTATACAGGATAGACTTTCACAACAAAGAATTACTTGGCTCAAAATGTCAGTGGTGCCCAGGTTTACAAACACTGTTTGAGGATTGTGGAAAAGTAAATAGGCTCTAAGGGAGGACCCAGGAGCTTTGTTTAAGGTTAAAAAAGTGTGTATTGGTTCATGGTCATTGGCAAGGTCAGAGGCCAGTTTCATTTACTTTTTAAGAACAGCAATATTCCCAGGGACTGAGGTCTTTTGACCTCTGGCTGAGGGAGGAATTAGTATCAGCCCTTAACTTAAAAGATCTTTAACACCTGTAAGCACAGACTGCTTTACTTTAATGAAGATTAGCTAGCAGTTTTTTTTTCTTCCATAGTTATTTGGATTAAATACAATTGCTACATTAAAAAAATTATTCAGCTATAAACACCATAGTATGTAATATGTTGTTTTTTTTTAATCCTCACCTGAGGATATTTTTCCCATTGACTTTTAGGGAGAGGGAGAGACACATATCGATTGGTTGCCTCCTGCATGCCCCTGACTAGGGCTGGGAGCCTGCAACCAAGGTATGTGCCCTTGACTGGAATTGAACCTGGGACCCTTCAGTTGCCAGGGCTATGCTCTATCCACTGAGCCAAACTGGCTAGGGCTGTATGTAATATGTTTCTAAAGGATTTTCAAATTTCTATTAAATGCCACTTGTATGGGAAGAGCAATCTAATTGTGTAAATCATAAGATTATTTTTCTGCTATAATTTGAAAGCTTTAGAAAAATTGGTGGCCAACTGAACCCCTCCCCCTACTTTTTAAAATCACTTTCTTTGGAGAAAGGTGATTTTGACCAACAAAAGGGTAAAATGTCCATAGTGACATAGCTATTTTTAAAGGAGATTCTATAGAAAGTCAATTGATTAACTGGAATCTTGGTCTTCTTTACTCCTTCTCATAAGGTTTTTCGTATGGAGTTAGAGGTCACTGACCTCACAGGAAATCTTGCTGTATAAGATCTGGGGCTGCCTCAGCTCTGAAAAGTGCATTAGCTCCTATCTACTCACTTAATGGTCTTGACCTAGAAAATAATGTCTTTCAATTTTGGATGAAGGACAAATCCTATTTTCTAAACTCTAATCTGAACTTTGTTTAAATTATTTTGCAGAAATGTAAATCATTTTTCTATAATGATATAGAGCATATATTTTATTATATATCTTGATATATAGCAATGCATAAGATGAGGAAATGCTTTTTTTAAATGCATATTTGGCTAATTTGACTTAATTCCCATGCATTTTACCAATTATGTACATTTATTTAGTGCATAAAAAGTGTAACAATTAATATTAAAGTGTAAATGACTATGCATGTTCTACCACTGTTTTATTCAAATGTGATGTGTCAGAATCAATTTGATATGAAATGCAGAGTGATAGATTTAAGGTATGTACAGTAGAGTATGAAATTCTGTGAATCTCTGAGCAGCATTTCAAACAAAAACATATAGTATGATCTTCAATATAGGAGTTCTTGATGGCCATTAAATTGACCAGATACTGTAAATCAGGGTGATACACACATTTAGAGAGGAAAGTTGACCTATAACAACTGTGACTCATGCATATATTTATGTCACTTTTCTTGTTTGTATGAAGGTCAATTTCTGAGAGAAAAATGATTCAATAAAACTTCAAATAATTTTTCCAAGATTCTTGCTAGTATTTTTAATTTCATATCTTTTGATTGTTTTCTAGTTTTCATTTTCTTTGGATAGTTACTATTTGATTTTGCTCATGTTTAAGATTTTTAAAGGTTGTCCTCAGTGTTTTAATATACTGCTTATTGTTACGTTTAAATGAAAGATATTATTTATGTGTGTATTGTGGTGACATTTGTAATTCTAAAATAACAAAAATTATTTTTGTTTCTCAGAAATAATACTGTTTAACATAATTATTTCATGTTGAGTCTTTTAAAAAATAAACAAAGGTGTGTGTGGGAAGAGTAGAAAAATTTTCAGTATGTTATGGCAAATTGTGATTGCATAATAATATACTTTTTAAGTTATAAATTATAAAGATTTTATTCGAAAATAAAACTATAACTTTTGCCATTGAAATAATTTCTAAAAGTAATCTTGGAGAAAAAGATTAAAGTTGGATGGAAAGAATTGATTAGTCTCATAAGTTTTTAGAGGTAAGACAGATACTGTCTTATAAAATAGTATTTTTAGAACACTGCGTTATTATATCTGAAAAAATTATTGTCTTATGAAAGCATTAATCCTATTGAAGTGTTCAGAAATATACAAGCATACTTATCCTATAGTTAAAGAAATATATCTATTTTGAATAGATTTTTTAGCACTCTTCTCATCTTTATGTAAAATTTATTAAGAAGTCATAAGTGATGCAATTTTTCCTGGAACTAATTTCTACTAGAACTAGCTAAATAAGGCTTATTTTATGAATTAAATCTCTTTCTAAAGTGCTAAAGTACAAAAGTGCTGATATTTTAATGGGCGAGTCAAAGTCTAAAGCAATCATTGTACTTTTATATTCCCTTTTCCTGATACGTGTCTTAACCACAATTTTACCAAGTCTTACACAGAAACATTTTCACTAACTCTCACCAATAAAGACCTACCTAAGTTTAACACAGATAAAAATTATTGATACAGAATTAAAATGGCTTTTCTGTGACTGAAACCCTTTCTCTAGTCCAGTGGTTCTCAACCTTCTGGCCCTTTAAATACAGTTCCTCATGTTGTGACCCAACTATAAAATTATTTTCGTTGCTACTTCATAACTGTAATGTTGCTACTGTTATGAATTATAATGTAAATATCTGATATGCAGAATGGTCTTAGGCGACCCCTGTGAAAGGGTCATTCGACCCTCAAAGGGATCGCGACCCACAGGTTGAGAACCGCTGCTCTAGTCATTCAAGTGATTCAGAACTTAGACTTTCTGCACTTAAATTTTACATAGGGAAAAAGAGCCAGTCTCTGTTACATGTTCTCCACCATGCTATGAGATTCAGATGCTCTCTGACAAGTTCTGAGCCTGCATTTCCAGAGGGCTTTTCAAAAGTTTAAGATTTAGCCCTGGCCTGTGTCGCTCAGTGTTTAAAGTGCCAGCCTAGGTACTGAAGTGTACCTGGTTGGATTCCTAGTCAAGGGTGCATACCTGGATTGCAAGTTTGATCCCTGACTACAGTTGGGGTGCATGTGGGAGGCAGCCAATTGATGTCTCTCTCTTTTCTACTCTCTTTAAAAATCAATGGTAAAAATACCCTCAGGTGAAGATTAACAATAATATATATATATACAGAGCCTTTCAGAAGGGCTCCTGATTGGCCCCCCTACTCCAATCAGGGGCAGAGCTGGCAGGCCCACTGCCCACAGCCCCTCCCCATGGCTGATCCCACCCCAATCGGCCCCCCAACCCTAATTGGGGGCAGGGCCCAATGGCCAATCGCCTGCAGCCCCTCCCCCCAGCCAGCCCTGCCCTGATTGGGCCTGATTGGGGGGGGGGGCAGCCAGCCAACCTCTTGCCTTCCCTTCTTCCCGACAGGCCCAGCCTCGATCTGCCCCTATTGGGGCCAGACCCCACCCATGCACGAATTCGTGCAGTGGGCCTCTAGTAACAACATAAAAAATTTAAGATTCAGCCTATAGAGTATTCACGATAGCTCCAAACTCCACTGTAAAGGGAGCGCCTTGCACATCTAGAAAAATCTGCTCTGAGCTTCCCTAAGACGATGCTGAAATGCTGCATTATAATTTCCAAAATGAATTAATGAAGAACAACACTGGAGATGAAATGTATATGTGTGTGTATCACAGCTAACATGGTAACTGGAATACAAAGCCTTTTTTCTCACATTTTGCCAACCGTAGCATACGCTTCCCACAGAGGATGGGGATTAACAGCCTGTCTCCTCTGGGGTGGGGGGAGTATGTGTGGAATAAAATGTAGAATCTGCAAATGGAACTCTGAAATGATGTAGTTAATGTTGCATATGTAGTCTATTATGGTAACTGGGAACATGTGTGTCATAATATTGGGCAAACTGATTCTAAAAATGGGAGAGAGTAAAACAAAAACTGACCCCCAAATTCTGTTCAAATTGCATGATCCTAACAAGATGCACTGTCAGGGACGACTTGATGGAATACTCTTCTCTCCTGCTCGCCACACCCATCCCTGCCCTTTCCTGCCCCTCCACACTATCCCGCCTTATTTTTTTAGATCTATTTTTCATCTTTCAATTCAGATGACTAATTTTCCCTATCATGCTGGAGTGCTGGTATGTTTTCACACTTTACTCAGGCTTTTGTGAACCCATGGATAGCTCTCAATATCGTGAACTTGAAATGTTTTCCAAGAAAATGGAACACCCATCCCTGCCCTTTCCTGCCCCTCCACACTATCCCGCCTTATTTTTTTAGATCTATTTTTCATCTTTCAATTCAGATGACTAATTTTCCCTATCATGCTGGAGTGCTGGTATGTTTTCACACTTTACTCAGGCTTTTGTGAACCCATGGATAGCTCTCAATATTGTGAACTTGAAATGTTTTCCAAGAAAATCCTCTGACATGAGGCACCGAAAGAATACAGGAGACTGGAAGACATCAAGACGACTAGACCTACGGAGACACTGACCATGCATTTGGCACCTTGACCACTGACATCACAGGCTGAAGCCGCCGCTGCTGTTGATGCTCAGGTGCGCCTCGCCCTATCTGGAACATCGTTCAGAAAGGAATATAACAGGGGGAAGGGAATAAGCACAAGTGTAGAAATGATAGCTCAATCTCGGTTTAAGAAATTAATAAGTGCAGAGTAGGAAATAGGTCGCAGGAGATTAGAGCACATAGAGGAATTAGACTGAGCATCGAGAGAAAGAAGGAAACTAAAGATTTAAACCAGCCGTGGGCAAACTACGGCCCGCGGGCCAGATCCGGCCCGTTTGAAATGAATAAAACTATTGAAAAAAAAAGACCGTACCCTTTTATGTACTGATGTTTACTTTGAATTTATATTAGTTCACACAAACACTCCATCCATGATTTTGTTCCGGCCCTCTGGTCCAGTTTAAGAACCCATTGTGGCCCTCGAGTCAAAAAGTTTGCCCACCCCTGATTTAAACTGTGAATTGGGGAAGCATGGCAGTGTACATTTAGGTTGCAGATGTACTGTTGTAATGAAGTTAATTTGAAACTTATCCAAATTTTTTCCCTCTTGTGGGGTCTCCTATTACTTTTTCTTTTTCTTTCATTGATTTGATGACTTGCATTTGTTTAGCCTTTTATTATCTTCAACTCATTATTCAGTTTAGGCTGTGAACATGTCTTGATGTAACATACTCTGAAAATTTGTCATTTGAATACTCATCAGTGATACTGCACAGTGCTGTGTTTTAATCTCACCTGTGGGATTCCAAGTTCTATTCATTTCTCAGGAGTCCTAGAACCCCAGCTCATCAGCAGAGATGTTTTTAAATCCAGGAGGCAGGAGAGACTATAGAAAATAGTTTATAAATGAAAAATTAAATGGAGGGTGAGCACATTGTATTCTGGGGTTGTTCACCCTGTCACGTACTGCTCAAAAAGATGGAGAAGAATAGGTAAATCATCCTTCCTTTCTTCCTTTCTCCTTTTATTGTTACCCAGATAGTTCTAGCAGACATGGAAATTCACAGGATAGATGCCAGATAACATGTGCCAAAGGGGAAAAAGCTATAATCTCTAACTCTAAATCCAAATGGTTACCACTGCTTGCCAATCTTCTCGCTAAAATGTCTTTACAACATTCTTCTCTCTTTCATTCTTGTAGCTAAGCATCGGCCTCCTTAACTTCCCACTCGCCATTTGCATTGCATTTTGCTGCTAAGGTGGTCCCCATTCTTTCCTTCTTTAGCCTCCCCTCATTTTAATTTCTTTTATGAGCATTTGCCAAGTTAGTATGCCCATGAAGCCTCTCCGATAATGTACAATGGCATGCATGCCCCTCCTCAAAAGTTTCAAAGATATTAAGCTAATGTTCTTAACTGATACTCAATATCATCCCATAATATGGCTCTACCTTATTTAGACTCCTTTACTCTAGTCAAATGGCCTCATTATTGTCTAACTCAACTCAGTTTTCCATTCTCCAACATTTGTGCTCACTGATGGAAGGCCTAGCGAGCTTGTCTCTCCTATTGTTATGTTCAGTGGAGTCATGCTGTTCCAAGGCCCTATATATTCTAAGACATTTTCCCCATCCTTCCACTTAAGTCATCACCTTTGAAATGTCGGATTTCTACATATTTTTGCGGCACACCAATTTCTATCTTATAGTTTTCATATACAGCTATATTTGTATCTGCTTCTATGATTTATCTTTCTCAGTTCCATTATTTAAGGCATAATCCTTATATTCATGGTCTGGGTAAGACTTACCTTTATATTTGTACTCCTAAACATAGCCTGATGCATAAAACCCCTCAAATATCTGTGAGTGAATTAGTAAATGTGCTTAAAAGTTTAACATTTGTGTATCTTAAATGCATTCACAGAAGATTTCCAGATGATTCTAGTTGTTTATACTTTCTTTGTAAACAGTATAATTTGCCTATAGTTCTTGGTCATCTATACTTTCTTTGCAAAAGGCCATATCTGGAAAGTTACTTGGAAATTTCATGTTCTAATTATTCCCAAGATTGAGTCAGCTTAGGTTGTATCTTAGTTGTATCTTAATAAAGTTTACAGGTAAGTTTTATTTATTTTTTTGTAGAAAATAAGAAACTGAAGAGAACTCTGGAGAAGATTTACAACTCTGTTTAGTGATCTAGGATTATACAACCTCATAAAAATTATGTCATCAATTGCTGGATAGGAAATTAATTTATTATTTCTAGTTGTGTGTAATAAGAGTAACAATGGATAATTTTGATATGTAGAAAAAAATTTGAAATAAGTAAATATCCATATCATTGTAGACATATAAGATATTCGTATTGATAGGTACTCAAAACACATTTGGACTAACAAAATTGTCTTGAGAGCTGATTCAAAGCCACTCCTCAACTTATATAATTGTAGGTTATAAATTTGTTAATAATTTTTTATAAATAGTAATCATTTTATCTTATTGAAAACATATTTGGGTTTAAGCTTACCAAAACAGATGTTTTGAAAATTAGGTAATGATGTATTTCATATAAATGATAATTAACTGATTTGTCCATTTTTTGTGATTTATTTCACAGTTTATAAAATATTTTACATTTCTCAGTTAATTTAATTTTTCAAATAACCCTATGAGTGGGATTAATTTATTTTACATATAAAAAAACAAGTTCTGAATGCCCAAAACTAACTAGGTTTAGTAATATAACTTTGGGTTTTAGGCCAGTGGCTTTCAAAACACCATTCACTTCATATTAGTACACAATATATACTCAATAAATATTTGTTTCAAGGAATATTATTTAAGGCTAAGTACAGTCTTATAGAATATGAGTATGTATGGCATAAAATTATGTTTGATGAGTGAATATCATCAGATTAAATCTATGTAGAAATAATTATGTAGACTATGATTCTTAAAACAGAAAATGTAGAATTACTTAAGACTTTATCTGTATACAAATTTTATGTTCTGCATGACATGCCTTTGAAGGATTCAGATAGAGGTCCTCTCTGGATCCAAAAATCGCTCTAGGTCTTTTCACTTCTAATATTGAGATTGTGCTATTGAGTTGATGGGTAGCATTCTTATGTGTATGGTTAATAAATTCATGGATTTTCTAAGAGATAATTTTTACTTTGTTTTTGAATGCTGTATAACACTGGATTAATACGTGATTCCTTATTTACTGTCCATTGTGTGATAATCATTTATTAATGGTCATATCTGAATGTTTCCCTTGCTTTTATGTATATGTTTTCTTTCATAATAGCAATGAAAACACTCCAGGCCACGAATTTCAGTGTGGTTATTATACCTCACACGTGGTTAAATCTATTCTGACTGCCTTCATCTATGGATTTCATAGCTCTCCCACCGTTTTGACCACAATAACTTTTAAATTGAGGGGTTTTATTGAATTTTAATTAAGGATAATGCTAAGACTGATCCTCTAAATTTAGCTAATGTGAAAGACGTTTGAGTTTTAGCAAAATAAATAAAAGGTGCCTGGAGGGTAGCACAGGATACAGGTAACAAATTAAACATTTGTTTTAAAGCATCAGTTAAATTTCTACTATGTTGCAGGAACTAGCCTCTGAGTGAATAGCCAAAATGCAGTCATTTGTTATGATAATGATTCTTTATTTGTGTTAATAAGAAAACTATCCTTTTAGTATTTTAGATTCCATATTTACAAAATTGAGATAAGTGGTATTTAAGCACACACTGTATTTTATAGTTATTTCATAATATTTTACTATTAATTGGAATATGTAACTACTTCTGTGTGCTTAGAAGTACATTTCATTCATTAAGGTTATGAAAAAGCCTTTATTTCTATAAGTATTAAGCATTTTCAAATACAAAGCTCCCTTTCTGATATAATACAAATTTTCAGATCTAACACGTTGATAGTTATATTTACATTATCTGTTGACTGAAATAGTATGCAGTAGGCATAAGGTTAGTATACTTTATTATTTGTAAGTTTGTATTTTATCAAACATAAAATATTCTACATATTTTTGAAAAATAGTTAACATGTACTAAGATATATACCATTTTATGAGTCTATAGATAGTGTTTGGTTCCCAATGACCCACTAAATAATGGACTTTTCATTGCATCTGTAGAAAATATATTTCAGAACCGGCTCCTTTTGGATAAAGCCCTTTGGGTTAGATATAGCATGGACTGGTGGTCACACTGGATTCAGACAAACCTGGTTCTGGTCTTGGCCCAACATCACTAACTGCATAACAAATAATGAGTAATTAATCTTCCCAGTCTCAGTTTTCTCATCTGTAAATTGGAGAGATTGATGACACCTACTTTAGTGGGTTGCTGTGAAGATTGTTACATTACGTATGTAAAATATTCAGTATATTCCCCAGCACCCAGTTATTTAGGGATGTTATTCTTATCATCATCAATATTATATATTATCACATATAATAATATAGATATTATTCAGTGAGATTGTGTGCCTATAAAATGCTAAAAATAAAAAAGTAAACAATTCAGTTTCTTAAATTTATTGACCTTCATTAGCATTTCCCTTATTATGCCCTATTCAAGATTGTTTTGGGTATAGCAAAAACAATTTGGAACTGTTACATAATCCAGTAATTTGCAGTTCATTTAAAATTCTAAAGTATGTGCCACATGATGATTTAGGAAAGAACAACAGTGCATCTAAATTACTCACACGGTGAAAGACTGAAGTCCCTTCTGAGAACACTGGAGGGTACTTACTTACTCCAAAGAATCTAAAAAACCTATAGGATTATCTTCCCTCAGTGAATTGATACATTTCTTAAGTGGCTATTGTTCAAACGGCTTTAAGATTTATGTTTTTAAAATACATTAATTTGGTCTGAAATAGTATCTCTGCTCACATAGGAGCTTGCTCATGGAGCTGTGTCAATAGGTTTCAAGTGGCCATAGGTTTCACTCTGGACCAATCTCCCCCATATTACAGTTGATAAAACTCAGTGTCCATGGCATTCTTGGCTAACATTCATGATGTGCTTGAAGAAGGGCTGGTATTTCTGGGCTTAGAGAATGCTGTGCTATGCGTATAAGAGTAAAAAATCAGAAAGGTCACATCTTACCTATATGGCTATATCACACAAGAGGACAGAGGCCAGCATTTAGGAAATAATGACCATAGACATCAAAGTGAGTTATTCATGGAAAAATTGAAATCCTCATACAATACTGTAAAACTGGGCGGCCACTTTGGAAAAACAGTCTAGTAGTTTTTCATAAGATTAAACATAGTGCTACCATATGATGCAGGGTGCTGTTTCCTGGTAGGGGCAGGCTGGATCCCCGGTGGGGGTTGTGCAGGAGTCAATCAATGGATGCTTCATGTTTCTATCTCTCAACCCCTCTCCCTTCCTCTCACTCTCTAAATATCAATGAAAAAATAAAAAAGGGGAAATGAAAATACAACTGTGCAAAAACTTTTACACAAATATTCATAGTAGCATTATTCCTGATAACCAAAAAGTAGCAACAACACAGATGTCCATCAACTGCTAAATGGATAAATTAAATGGGATAGATCCATAGAGTGAAATATTATTTAGCAATAAAAGTAAAGTACAGATACATGCCACCCGGTGGATAAACCTTAAAAACAGCATTCCAAGTGAAAGAAGCCAGTAGCAAAAGACCACATATTGTATGGTTGTGTTTAAATGAAATGTCCGGAACAGAAAAATTCCATAGAGTCAGAAAGTAACTCAGAGGTTGCCTGTGACTGGAGGCAACTGGAGGCGGGGTGAGGTGTGAGGAAATGGAAAATGACTTCTGATGCATACAGGGCTTCTTTGGGGGGTGATGAAAATGTTCGAAAATCCATTGCAGTACTGGTGCACAAGTCTGTGAATAGGCTAGAAAACATTAAATTGTACACTTTTAATGGGTACATTGTATGTGTGAAGTACATCCCAATAAAGCTGTTATGTAAAAAAGAATGAGTTGCTCCTCCAGCCTGTGTATCCCACAGATATTCATGACCAGTTTCATAAACCAGGCTACCATGAGGATTTTCAGGTTTCAAGTTTAAAGGAGTTGAAACAGGCATTTTCAAGAACAGCAGTCATTGAAATGCATCAAAGCATAAGTGCAGTCCCTGAAGAAACACTTTAACTCATGAGCTTAAATAATAACCAGATTTAATTCATTCCAGGTACATTCTCATTAAAGAAACTGCTGGCCAAAATGTTGATATAAACATTTAGCTACTAAGTGAACAAATTAAACTCCTTTATGATTTAATTGCACCAGTGAGTATTTCTTTCTGGAATGTGTTTCTGCTTTGATATATTTCAATACACATTATGAATTATGTTGAATGATGGCATTTCAGAATATGTGTGAGTATGTATATACATATGTATTTTCAAACTGCATTTAAGATGTTATTTAAAATATGTGTGCATGTGTACATGTGAACATTCCAACTTCTATGTTTATGTGTATGTACACAATACAGAAAGGCACATTCCCATAAGTCCCATGCAATGTAGTCATATTGTGGGGGTATATATTTTGCCAACTAGTTGCAAGCATTAAGAGCAATATTCTCTCTCTGCCTTCTCTCCTTTCCACTCCATATATATACATATGTGAATGTACAAATATTTGATAATGTTTATTTATCACGTGATAGATCGACAGTATTTATAGATGGCTATTTTGATCAGCGTGCATATTTTGAACCACTGGAACCATTTTAAGGAATTTTTAGTGCTCTGAAAATATACAGCATTTCACTTCTAGATGCAAGCAGATTCATGGCAGCGATTTATAGAAAAGGAATGACTGTAAAAAATAAAACAAAACAGAATTCAGCACAAATCTTTTCATACTGCTTCAGGTCTCAGTGCACTGCTTTCCAGTTCATTTCTTTCTCATTGAATTCTTTTAATATAAAAATGAAAAATTATTTTTCTTATCCCATGATAACCTAATAATAAATGATAACTTTCCCTTAAAAAAGAAAATTCTTTTTTAAAATTCATTAAAATGAAAAAAGTTCTTTTATTTGTGTATTCACACAAAAAGTCATACCTCTCCATGTTTGACTTCTCTGAGTTTAGAATACATCTGGTTGTGTGTTTGTTGATTGTATTAAAGCTGGTCTGAAGTCCCATCTCACCATCTCTTTTTTCTATAGTCAAAAAAATCACCATTTATATCCTTTATCCCCTTGCCCTTTCTGGTACATCCTCCTTCCTCTGTCGCTCACAACCAATCAGAGATAATTGTAATTATTTAGTTTTCCACCAAACATGTGTATGTACTACTTTCCTATACATTTAAGTAGGATACATGGCTATGATAGTGAAATGGCAAAATACCCTGCTTAAATATAGCATTCAGGTCCAATTTTTAATAGTATTTAATCAGCTATATGGCGGCAGTCCCATTTCTGCCTTATGGGAGTTTTGTTTTCAGTGCGGGGACTCACTGTCACAAAAGGCCAAAATGCAGACTAGGAAGAATAAAGTGTGTCTTCTCAAGGGACGTGGTGCAGAATGTGGGCCTGAGCAAATGGAGACAATACACGGACTTGGATCTGAGGAGCCATGGGCTGTCCGAAAGGGAGGGCACTGCCCTAGGGCCAAGCCATTTACAGAATGTCTGAGAGGAACACTGAGCTCCTTAAATATATGTGGAAGATTTGGTGTTTAGTGAGATGTGCGCATCACAAAGGGCGAGAATTTTCTATAAATAGCAGCAGTGATGGCCAGGCCAGGGCATACTAGTGAGGCTCAGGTAGAGTGGGAGGCTCACACAGAGGACCAGCAGCAGTTGAGTAGGTGAACACAGAGATGTTTAGACGGTCACTTAGAGATTGCTGTACAACACTATGATTTAGAGAAATGTATATGTTTTTCTGGTTCCATAGAGTGGCTTCACTCTTTTTTAAAAATATATATTTTATTGATTTTTTACAGAGAGGAAGGGAGAGGAATAGAGTTAGAAACATCAATGAGAGAGAAACATCGATCAGCTGCCTCCTGCACACCCCTTACTTATGGGGGATGTGTCCGCAACCAAGGTACATTCCCTTGATGGGAATCGAACCTGGGACCCTTCAGTCCGCAGGCCGACGCTCTATCCACTGAACCAAACCCGTTAGGGCATTTAGTCATTTTTATCGACCACTTTGTTGTCTTCATAAGGTGGCAACAATTCTGGTGGGTTGATATTTGGTCTCAATAAATGGGAAATATTTAATTATTCCTTATCAACTTTCTGGTTCCCAGAGTGAACAAAACTGGAAAATATAATATTGTCAAATATTGTTTGTGTTGCATCATTTGCATAGAACTTCTCTACACTTTCTTTACTTGGTGAACTCTTACTCATTTGCAAAGGCTCGAGTGAAATGCCACTTCCCAGCTGAATTAAATCTCTTTCCATCGTGAACCCATAACTTGTATATTTAATTCTCTTATATTGCTTCAGAGATATTTACTTGACAGTGAGATGATTCAGGGAAAGGACCTAATATTATTCAATTTGATATACATAGTCATTAGCACAGTGCCTGAATATAGTGCATAAAGGTGGAATTAGTAAATGAGATCTGTTGATTGTCCAGTATCAGTTTTGTATACAATGTTCCTTGAGAAATTCTCTATATTTACCATAGGTTATTCAT
This sequence comes from Myotis davidii, assembly GCF_000327345.1. Lineage (NCBI taxonomy): Eukaryota > Metazoa > Chordata > Mammalia > Chiroptera > Vespertilionidae > Myotis > Myotis davidii. The sequence goes on along the minus strand of NW_006292663.1, from coordinate 1,357,268 downwards.
TTAGTTCTAGCTAATATGCATTTCTCCATCATTTCTGAGCTTTACTTAGAATAAAATAGGAGATGAGGATCTAATACCTAAAAGTCTAATGACTCATCTAATAACAATCTTTGCTATCATAGAGTAAACTAACAATGTCTGAACTCCCCTTCACTTTCCACATGGGTCAGAGAGAATTGCTCATCTTTCCCTGTGACCTCTCCTGTTTCCTCACCCTCCCCATGTCTTTAAAACCAGACATTTCATTTTGGGAGCCTATTTAACTCATTCTTACCCTTTTGTAGTACACTCTTCATACAATTTTCTGCCAGGTAGCACCTACCTGGTACCTTTTCCTCCACTCACCCACCCTCTCCCACATGGCTGGCGCTTAATAGTCCAGGGATAAGCACTTGAATTAAGAAATCTATTTCCAGAAATTTGGATTTTGAACCTCAGGTGTTTGGATCAGGTTCTGCATTGCCATTTAGGAGGGCCATATGGTCTAAGAAACCAAGGAAAGCAGAGAAACAGACTAATTGAACACATGCAGAGAACTGGGGTGAGAGAGAACAGCAGGGAGACTTATCTAATACTGGGAGTCCTTGATTGCATCTTTCCCCTAAGATTGAGCCACGTCCTGAGCCTTGGTTTTCATAAGGCAGCCCAGTATCTTTATAGTAAATTTTCTTTTTGTACAGGCTAGCTATATTTGGGTTTCTAAAAATTGGCCCAAAGTGTCCTAACTCATTTCCCTGCATGTAACATAATGAATTGGTGGGCACATAATAATATTTTACCACCCTGTGTTCATATCCTCATACTTCTTGGGTTGCTTTCTTAGTGTGGACACTCATAAGCCTCTGAGTAATCTGGTCTCCGTGTCTCGGTTTCTTGATCTGTTGTATTTCAGGAGACTTAGACTTTGTGACCGATGCTCAGAAATGGATGGATCTAATTGGCATGTATCATGAGGCCTCTAGGGGAACTGGCAGTTAGGACAAGTAGTGATCTGCTCACTACTGCATGCCCCAGGGAAGTGCTACTTCAGGGAGCAGGAGATATTATTTAGGGCAGCAGGAGATATGGGGCACCTAAATATGGAGTTAGAACAAAAAAGAGAAGAAGCCAACGAGGTAATATGGACTCAGTAAAGCAAATGGCATCTGAGATGGATGGAGCTTGAAGTCAAAATCATGAGAGGCACTAGTGGAGCAGAAGCTGACACACGTGCGTGCGAGAAGAGCAGACCTTGAACTGAAGCAGAGACAGTTGCTGAGTGTTTCACCTGGCCCTGGGGGACGGGTAGGGTTGAAGTAACTTTTTCTTTCCTGTTAGAAGTAAACAACTATGTTTATTTGTCAGCTTTGGAGTGCTTTAACCATTTATTTGTTTAATACATTTTCATTGAGTATCTGTTGTATCTGAGCCCTGTTAAATGATTATAAGAGCAGACAGAGTCCTCATTCTTGTGAAGGTCACAGCTTAAGAGGGTGACAATGAACAAGTTTGTCAGCAAATAAATCTGTGATCACATATTATGATGATTTCTCTGAGCTCTTGTCTTGAATCCCCAATATCACAATGCCATCCTCCATTTCCTCTTGGAGTCAAGTATTTTCAGGCTAGAGAAGAGATTAAATACTATATTTTGTAAACATTCAGATACCGGTTTATAAAGCTCAAGGAGAAAATTCTACAATAAGGCATGTCATTTTCCTGATTTATAAGCAAGTAAACTAGTCATTGTTGGGCTGGAGAGGAGTGATGACACGTGAGCACGTGGGTTGACCTGGCCGAGCTAATAGGGAGAGGGCCAGGAAGTGCCGGCATCTCAGTGATGTCAGAAGAGAGAAGGGCATTGTGTCTGTCAGGACTGGCCATTTTAAGAAATCCATGTTAGAAAGTGATGGGAACATAAATGTAAAATAGTTTTGCTTGACATTCTTAGCAGGGGTTCATGGGTCTGAGGTATGAATTGTTCTTGTGAGGTTAGAATTCCAGGAGTCAGGCCAGGACAAAGCGTGCCCACTTCTACCACCGCCTCAGGCTCACCCTCACTGGCACAAACACAGCCCAACAGTTACCATCCTCAATCCACCTGGATGGACTGTGTCTTGCAAGATGTTTTCTCCTCCTAAGCTAAAAACTCTTTTAAATCCTAAAACTTTACTGTGAAAAATGCCAGAGCACAACAATGCAATTATATGTGAAGGATATCAGATCTGCCCAAAGAGTCACCTACTAGAATTTACACAGTGAGGCAGTTGGAGTGCTTAACTAATTAAATAATTACTATGAGCCTGGATGAAGGGCACAGAGTGAGAGGCAGACATGGGCATAGATGTTCCCTGACCCCACCCCCACAACAGATCATATAGCAAGCTGAGCAAGATATACAGATGTAGGTAAAAAGATACCAAAGTCCTTGCTTGTTGGTGAGGATGCACTGCAAGGCTTTTATGTTCTATCAGTCACCATACAATCTTGATTTTTCTAGAAATCTTTAGTTTGAAATCATGTGGACCTGCACCATTTTGGTTTTGCCTACTAATTTCTACCTCAGAAGTACTTCTTCTGTCCTTTACAATTATTTCTAAATTAGAAATTGAATATCATGACACCCAATTTCATTTGTCATATGTACAGTCTCATTGTGTTCTGTGTAAACACTGACTAATTTTCACAATCATCAGGCCATTCAATAGTCAAGTGTGTACTGATTGCCCTGAGTAGGAGTCAGCAAACTGTGGCCTGTGGGCCAGTTCTTGTCCTCTGACTGTTTTGTATGGCCCACGAGCCCAAAATAGATTTGACATTTCAAAATGGCTGAAAAAAATCAAAAGGTGAATACTATTTTATGTCAAATAAAAATAATCTGAAATTCAAATTTCAGTGTCCGTGCATAAAGCTTTATGGGAACGCAGTCACACCGTTTATTTTTGTGTTGCCCATCATTGTGTTTGCAGTATAGTAGCAGAGTTGAATAGTTGCCACAGGTGTTGTATCGCTCTGAAGACCTAAAATAATTATTACCTGGCCCCTTATAGACAAACTGTGTGGACCACGGATGGGAGTATGCCCAGAACAATATGCCTGCATCTGGGGATAGAGAGACAAGCATGCGAAGCCCTACACCTTGGGGTTCCCAGGCTAGCGCTCTGACAGCAATGAGCCCCAAGTGCTGAGAGGAACTAAGGGTGGGCCTTTAACCCACACTGGAAGCCCTGGGAAACTTCCAGGATCCAAGTGCATTGCTCAAAAGTGCACAATGCATTGATATTTGTTTGGAAATGAATTTGCTGCTTTCCCAGAAAAAATAAATAAAAGTATTTTTTTAAAATATATTTTATTCATTTTCCACAGAGAGGAAAGGAGAGAGATAGTTAGAAACATCGGTGAGAGAGAAACATCGATCAGCTGCCTCCTGCACATCCCCTACTGGGGACATGCCCGCCACCCAGGTACATGCCCTTGACCGGAATCACACCTAGGACCTTTCAGTCCGCAGACCGACGCTCTATCCACTGAGCCAAACCGGTTTCGGCAAAATAAAAGTATTTTTAACTTCCATCCCAGTAACTTTGGTCATGTTTTGGTAATGTTTTCATGCAGTTAATAGATTAGTGAGTTCATAGATTAGTGAGTTAATCTATGGCAGTTTATACCTGGATTGAACATACTTTTGTTTCCACTGAGCTACTATGTAAACTATTTAATATTGATATTCATAGAAAGGGGTACCAATGGAAAGCTTATTATCATGCCAATCAGTCAGTGTTGGGTGGTTCATTTTGAATTAAAATGGAAGCAAACCAATGATGATAATAATGCAATGGTTTGGATTCCATCAGCCCTAGTGGTATTAATGCTTAATTTGGGCAGCATTTGTCATCCTGTTTATATTTGAATATGCTAGTCTAGGACAATTGTTAGAAATGTGAGCTTCAGAGTCACACAGACCTGGATTTCAGTTCTTGCTGTTCCTTACCTGCTATGTGACCATTGTAAATGATTTCCTAACAATGAATTCCTTCATTTCTAAAGAAGAGGGATTGATTATCTCTGTTTTGTATGACTGTTGGGATGCAGGTATATAAGGTGCTAAACACAGTGTCTGGTATATAGTAACCCTCAGTATATATTGGCCTTTGTTAGCAATAAGGATTTCCTGCATTAAGTCCATATATCTGCACTGTTTCTCAAAACTGGCTGATCACAGGAATCATTAAAGTCTAGACATTAAAAAAAGAAAAAGAGAAAAGGTATTCTTTATCTTTAGTCTGATCTGTTGAATAAGAAGCCTTGGCTCTAGTGGGTAATTTGCATTCAAACAACAAAAACAAATAAATACCTTCTTAGGCATGAAGTGTTTGGCAAAGGAGGCAAGCACATACAATGGGATAAAGATGGTCTCTTTAATAAATGGTGTTGGAAAAGTTCAACAGGCACATGTAAAAAAAGAAACTGGATTACCAATTACACTATACACAAGAATAAACTCAAAGTGGATAAAAGACAAATGCAAGTGGTGAAACCATAAAATCCTAGAAGAAAACACAGGCAATAAAATCTCAGATATCTTTCATAGCATTATTTTTGCCAATATATCTCCTCCTGCAGAGGCAACAATGAGAACAAATAAACAAAAGGGACTACAACAGACTACAAAGCTTTTGCACAGCAGAAGAAATCATCAACAAAATGAAAAGGGAACCAGTTGAATGGAAGAACATATCCGCCAATGATGCATCTAATAAGGGTTAATTTTCAAAATATATAAAGAATTTATACAGCTCAACATGAGGAAGACAACTCAATTAAAAAAAAATGGGCAAAAGACCTAAATAGACACTTCTCCAAAGAAGACTTACAGATGGCCAATAGACATATGAAAAGATGATTGAAGTCACTAATCATCAGAGAGATGCAAATTAAAACCACAATGAGATATCACCTCACACCTGTCAGAATGACTATTGTCAATAAATCAACAAACAACACGTGCTGGTGAGGATGTGGAGAAAAGGGAACCCTCATGTATAGTTGATGGGAATGCAGATTAGTTCAACCACATATGGAGTTTCCTCAAAAAATTAAAAATGGAACTGGTTTTGACCCAGTGACCCCAGTTGTGGGATTATATCTTAAGAAACCTGAAACACTAATTCAAAAGAATATATGCACCTCTATGTTCATTATAGAGTTGTTTACAATAGCCAAGATCTGAAAACAGCCCAAATACCCATCAGTAGATGAATGGATAAGAAAGCTGTGATAGATTTACATAATGGAATACTACTCAGATGTTAAAAAAAGGGAAGTCTTACCTTTTACAACAGCATGGATGGACCTAGAGATTATTATGCTAAGTGAAATAAGCCGGTCAGAGAAAGACAAATACCATATGATCTCACTTATAAGTGGAATCTAGTAAACAAAATAAACTCATGAGCAAAACATATATCCATAACCCATAGACACAGACAACATGTGTGATAGCCAGAGGGAAAGGGAGTTCGGGGTAGGTGAAGGTGGACAAAGGGGAAAATATGGGGACGGAACAAGTCTTGGTTGGGGCAACGAGCACATAAGGCCGTGTGCAGATGATGTTTTCTTGAATTGTACACTTGCAATCTGCAGGGTTTTGTGAACCAATGTCACTGCAATAAGTTAAATAAAACAATAACAACAACTTCCACCTCTAAAGTCCTTAGAAATGCTGAGGTTGTGAGTCTCTCAATAAATAGATAAAACTGCTGTCCTTCAGAATGAGATGTAATCTTAAAAAATGTGGAAAATGTGTGATCTGAACAGAGTAAGGAAAAGTATTAAGTGGTAAACTGGCATTTCAGGAAATAGAAGTTTTACGGATCATATATACTAATATATATATAGTTTATATGAGGCAAGCCTCCTAGTATATATTGTATATTGTCTTTCTTTAGCTTTTCAAAATATTACAATATGGTCTCTTTCCAGTTAAAATTATTACTTCTTTTTACTTTTCTCACAAGTGCTCTGTTTTTCCCTCATCAAAGCATCAGCTTTTATTCTGCTTTAGATATAAACCCAAGGTTTCATAGACATGAGCTAAGAACAGTCTTATTGAGAAGAGAGAAACATTTAGAATAATAGGAGCTGTTCCACGCACAGTAACAAATGAAATACATCCTTTGTAAATAACTCCCACCAGAAATCTTATATTTCCAGGCATCTATGCATATACCTTCATATAACAACTTTTTGTGTTCGTAAAACATTCATTGAAGGCAGCTCTGCAGTTTTATAGAAAAACAACGTGCCAGGGATGCAAGAATCTTGCCAGTTCTGTGAAAAATGACACCAATTAAAGCTTAAATTGCTTGTTTTCTCATAAGGTACATATTTTCATAACTTTGAAATCAAATAATTGCTGCTTTTATATTAAATACAATAAAACAAAAAGGATGCTAGTTTAGAGGAACTGCTACAAGCATTTTAATATAATTTTCCCACCATTTAAAGTCACAAAATATGGAAAACAAGTCAAGTATGCAAAGTTCCAAGGAGATAGAGAAACTCCTTCAGATTATTACATCATTTGTCTTTTGTGTCAGGAAATGTGTATATGATTTCATTGTTTGATTAAATGCCAAAAAAAGGCACATTGCTCTTATCTAACTGATTACAGATTTTATTCATATGAAAAAGTATTTGTTAATGTTTTACCATTAGGAGAATTTTTTTCTTTTTTTAAACTCTAAACAAGCATTTCCAAAAAAAATAATCTTCTAACTTCCCAGGCTTTATTTCTTTATTTTACATTAACAATACATGTTACTCAAATTTCCCAAAGTAAAACCCAGTCCCTAATGATTTCATATCTGCAAACTGAGCAAACAATTCCTTTCTGACTGAGTAGAGCAGTGTGTCTGTGTGTGTGTGTGGGTGTGTGTGAGTGTGAGTTCTGAAATATATCATATCAATTTTCAGAAACATTAGGGAAAATAATTATAACATGTTGATATATTTAAAAGAAAAGGTTTTGATATGTGTCTCTGGGGCATTACAAATCAGAGAGGAAAATACAATTTAAAATCTGATTCAAGTATTGTAAGGTGATATCCTTTATTTAAATACCTTTATATGATCGTTCTTTACTATATATGTAAAGTTTCTATTAAGCAGATACTGATTTCCTTAGGCAACATAAAATACTGATTAATAAATCTGTGCTATGTGAAAGTGCTGTCGCATTGATGCTTTTATTTGTATGTGGGGGTGCCTGAGTGACAGCTATGGTTTCCGAGAGAGATACCATGTGGTATAAACTAGCTGTCTGCATTAATAATAAGCTTCTACTGAAGCCAATTTGAGGCTACACCCAGGGATTTCAAGGTCATTTGCCAATGGCCTGGCCTCCATTAACTTCTTCAGTAAAAGTCCCAATGATCCTTATTTTGGCCTTGAGTGTGTGTTATCAAAATCATCCCTCTTAATATTTCCACATAAATAGCTTGTTTCCTTAAATAGTCATTATATTCAGTGGGGACAGTTTCTGAAAGCCTCTCAGTTCAATAGAAAAACACATTTGGAAAAGTCTGTTATTTAAAAATATATCTATATTTGGAAAACAAGACTCTAAGAATGCTTTGAGCATTTAATTAGGAGACATGAAAGACAGATAAATGTTCCCCTTGTCACGGGGATCCTGAAGTGATATGTAACAGTGAGATTTCCAAAATACTGGGACTTTCGGTCTGAAAGTGGGGTAATGATGCTATATTCACATATGTGTGCTGACTTTTTTAAAGCCTTTTCATTACTGAACATATTAAATAAAAAATATTTGATAATAACCTCTTCAGCTTCTCCCTTTACTATGATTTTTTGAAAAACAAAACCAAAAAATACACACACAAAAAACACACACACCAAAAAACCCCCTCCCCACCCCAAGAAGTTGTTATTTACATAAAAATGTGTAAACATTGAAGCAATTTAACAAACAGGGCTTGGAACTTAACAAACAGAGATTGTGGAAAAGACTAAAGAGAAATGATCTTATTTATTGTGTTATTTAAACCTGAGTTCCATTACACCATCTTACATTTAAGAGGCAGCCTGCTAATGCAAGCAAGGGTGTCTCCTGCAACGAGACAGAGATTAATGCCATGTGTACTGATGATGCTCCACCACAATTCAGAATTCTGTGGCGCCATGACGCCCCTGTTTTATATGGTGGTTTGCCAAGAGAAAATTACTTAAACCAATTGTGAATGCATTCCTCTTTTACTTTTTATACAACCACATTTATGTAAGTAAATAGTATAATGAATATTTTTGAAATGATCCATCATTTTGAATTCACCTAGTTTGTATAAAATGCAACATACAGTGGTTTTTTTTTTCCCTCTCGTAAGAAAGACTTTCACATGGGAATGTTCAATTTTTTCCCTCTATGAAAAAGATTTCTCAGAGAAAACCAACCACAACTGGAATAGATTCTTTTAAACATATTGTAATGTGAGAATTTTCTTCAGCTGGAGGGTGTTTTATTCTTTAAATTGAAAGCCGTTGTTCCTTAGAGCTAGTATGACATTGTAATGCATGATGTGCTAGTCATCTTTATATGCAGAAATTGATATGCTTAAAATACATATTAAATATTGAAATGTTATGTGATATCTGAAACTCCTTCAGTGTTTCAAGTTTGTGAAATTGATAACTGGGTTACCTGTTGCAGATATGTATGGGGACTAGAAAGAGGATTCCATACTGAGAACTATTTCTTTCATCTAAGATTCAGCCTAACTTATTGGTTAAAGATGGCAAAGTTAGCCAGCAATATTTGGGGACAGTCATATATATCGTAAAACTGTCACTTGTCACAATCAACAGTTAGCCCAATTTATCCATGAACATCACGAAAACACCGTGACTGTTGAAACTAAAACTTATTTTATTTCTCCTTAGAGAGCAGTTTCTTCCAAAACAGAATTGGGATCAGTTATAGGAGGTTTTGGTAAAAGTGTTTTGGATTTGTTCATTATATTTTTCAAAGGTGTTCTTCAATTTTATTATCCAATGGAAATGTGCCTGCATATGCAGACACACAATACATTTTTAGTAAGCATTTTGCATATTATTATTTTTACTAAGAGTGTTAAATTAACATGTCAACATTTTGAAGGATAAGTTTTCTTTTTTTATATCTCTGACCTGAACAACATTGTTTCACCTTTTCCTATTTCTTTTGAGTGAGTCTGCTTATTATACTTATTACTCAGTTTTTTAGCCTGTAGAATGAATAGTATTTAATTTATAGAGATGTTTAAGAATCAAATGAGACCATTTGACCTACCTAGCACAATGCTTAAAGCATAAGTCCTGCATGAAGTTTATTCTTTCCCCTCATTTTCTTCCCCTCATCACTCTCTGTTGTATATATGCGAACGATGGCTGGATGACTGTTATTTGAGCCAAACAGATCATGTGACCTCTCTGACAGCACATGGACAAACTACTTGATATCTGAGGCCCTTTGTGCTCACCATTTTGTCATAGAAGGAGACTAACGGTTAATTCATTAATTTATTTAATATTTAAAGGGTGCCACTTTTCTAGGTTCTGGTGTCTCAGTGACCTGCATATAAACATAGTTAAGAATTTTTACCCTTCTGACTAGTAATTTAAATCAACTTCCACATTCATTAAACATTTATTCACTTTAACACCTTTTCTTTCTTTCGCTTTAATCAGAGATTACACTGGTGGATGTAGGCTCACATGAGAAACCAACACTTTAGAAAAGTTTTATGGGCATCCAGTATTTTTTTATTTTTATTTTCAGTGATGGGTATTCTTAACCTATTAGCATAAATCTTAGACTTCTGTTTCCTAATAACTTACAATACAGTTGGGAATACAAGTCAAAGGAGAATGAAATTTTAAATGCCATGACACAATAGCAATTCACAAGTTTGCATAATTGTGCTGTTGCTGTACAATTTCAATGATATTTTATTTCCTACAGAAATGGATGGTATGGCTTATAAATCATGGAAATCCAAGATGGGCCTCATTAGAATTACATTTGTATAAGTATAAACCCTCCCCCGGCAATGCCCTCCCTAAAGGCTCAAGCATATGTGAACAATCAATGATTACAAATCAAGAGTAAAAAGAAATTTAGATTTCACTATCTTCCATGAGCTAAACACAGGGGGTATGGATGTACAAAGCATTTGTTTTCAATCAGCTTAAAAACTTGGTGACTCCTTCGATAGGTAATCCTAATGTTTCTCTTCTGCAGGTATTCATTTATGCTACAGTGACTGTACTAGAATTATGACTGTAAAGCGAGTTTCTGTTCATCTTGGTATCTCCCATCTTCTAGCAAAACGCCTTGTACAAGGTAGTAAATTAAATCGAATGAGGGACCTGAGACAAAGAGCTCACGCGTTCTGGATTTCAGAGCTCAGGATGAACTGGGGCCAGACTTCAAGGTTGCTGAACTTCAGACCCTTGCCATAGTCAGGAATTGTGCATGCATTATTTATATTCATCAATTTAGCATCGCAAACTGAGGTTGTTATTGATCAAGTAATAATATTTATGACCACGCAAGATTATCTCAGAACTTCCAGAGGAGTCACACTGATAGGATGGTCTCAGCTATTCCCAACCAGACCTCCTAAATGCAACCGAGTTTATTGGGTGTGAGAGACTTCTGAGTGAGCTCATAATCAATGTGAACTCCCTGTGTTCTTTCTGAACAGTAAACATCCCATAGCACGGACCCCCAGAGAATGAATCAAATCTCTCTCAGCTCTAGTGCTGTTCTTTGTTCTCAGTGTTTGTCTTTATCTTTCAGCTGCCTGGCAGTTCGGCTACATTTGTGTAAAGAAAAGGTATCCACAGTTGACTTAGGACAAAGGTTTCTCTATAACTGAAATCTGCATATATAAGCATGTTTGCTTTCAAAGTCTTTGAAACATTAACATTTTATTCATTGTGATATACAATTTAGCAGTTTGGAATATATGACTGTTTAGAGAATATCTTTAGAAGTTTCATGATTGTGCCACATATTTTGTAAACATGAATTTCCCAAGATATGCACGAAGGTCACCGATTTGATCTATGACCCTGATGTCATGATAATTTTGGCAACTCTTCATGCCCATTCCTTGGATCTCTCCCTCTGCTCATGTATAACCACCTCCGTGCTGGCTCATCAACTGTGCACAGCCCTGCCTCTTTCCTGTGAGAGTAAACATTTCGTCAAATAAAAACAGTTTCATGACTAGGGTTTCCTTGGCCAGAGTTAAAATAAAAGCTTTCCCCTTATGTAATTAAGGCAGAGACAACTGTAGACATGTTCTAAATCCTTAAAATGTTCAATCCTTCTACAGTCCCCATGTGTCCCATTGGAGCCAAAGTCATCTTAATTATGTATTCTAGGTAGAAAGCAAAAGACCAAATCTCTTCTCATGTGGACTTCAAAGTCTTTCAAATCTCATCCACATCTCCTTGGTTTTTCTTTCATTTAATATTAAGTGTTCCATCATTATCCTTAAACTTCCTATTGATGTACCACTTTTTATTTAAAGAAATAGAAATTGGATGAATGAATCAGTGATTGAGACTATTTCTCCCCAGTGTCCAAATCCCTCTCTGGGAGTGAAGCACTCCATGTTAGTAATAAATTATCTCTTCGTTGCCTTAGTCAAAAGATTGTTTTAGGGAGCCTGGATGACCTAGAGTTAGGACAGTCAGATGGTATGTCCAATGTCCCTATTTCTCAACAATTCTAATATGTAATCCACTTAAAACAGCATGCAAAGCAGCCTACATAAATTAGTTATTAAATCTGAGTTATGAATAATCTTAAAGGTGTGTGTATATGCATGGTGGAAAGAGAGGAGAAAGAGAAAGAGAGAGAGAAAGAATGTGTGTGTGTGTGTGTGTGTGTGTGTGAAGGGGCAGGGGAGTAAGAGTGATTGATAAATAGATGTATATAATTCTTGATAGCCTACTATTTCCCAGGCCTGGTTGGGCACTAGAGATGTGGTAAGCCAGCCATGATCCCTAATCGCTTGGAAACTGTAGTATAGACAATAAACTGAATAAAGATATATTCACATTCTGATAAATATTAGAATAAAGTGAAATGAAACAATGACAAGGAAAGAGAGAAGTCTGTTTGATACTGAAAAGGAAGTCTCTGAAATTATGAGATGAAGCCAATCATGTGAGAAAACCAGAAAAATGCTCTTTAGAAAACACTAAGCACAAAGACCCCGAGGAAGGAATGTATTAGAGCATAGTGACTTGGGGGGGGGGGAGGGTGTGCAGAAGAGTTATGATATTTTGGCTTCATCTATCTTGGCCACATCTTTGATCCTCATTGGCTCTTGTACCTGTCAGAGTCTTGAAAAACTATGGCTCATTCAAACTCCCTAATTTAGGGGAGTGTCATAAAGGGACAATTTGCAAAGCTCTGAGAAGTATTTAGGGAAGTGAATGAGGATGGATGTAGTAGCCACTCATTAGACAGAAGAGGGGGTTTTTGCCACCCAAGCCTAACGGGCAAGAAGAAAGGGGGTTTACAGGAACCCACAAATGGTATTTTAATGGAGAGAGGTGCTGACTGGGAGCTGTGATCTTCAGTAGAGAAACACAGTCAATCCTCAGTGACCTGGCAGGGAGGTGGGAAGTCAGGAGAATAAATATATTAACCCTTCTCTTCTGTAGTCCTCAGATACGCACTGCTGGTAAACCCACCCAGAAGCTGGTGTGTAAAGGTCATCTATGGACGCCATCAACACCGGTCATGTTCCAATGTACAGAGCAGGACTGAGAAAAGTTGGAGGGTAGATATGGAAGGGCCAAGGAAAAATGTCTGATGTAGCTCCCCCTCCAATTTACTCTGCTAGTGCAGGTGCTAATTTGGGGAGGGGGTGGAGGTGGGTGGGTTCCCAGGGTGCAGAGCATGAGGGGGGCCCCACAGGAACTAATTGTATTTGAATGACTCTGACATTGGTAAACTTCGTGACAACCTAGTGGTCAGGAAGTGTTCACGTTTTCTCCTAAACATGTGTGACTTAAGTGAAGAATTATTGCCTCATGAGCAGACGAGGTAGCCTCTTTTAGGGTCACTGTCTGCCAGAAGCTAAATGTCTCTCTAATTTTTATGTTTCTAATTTTGGGAATGAAGCCTTTGGAAGCTAAACATCACAGGGTAGTGAAGTATTATATACAACGTTTTCTTATTCCTTTCTCATTTGCAATACACGTGACGTTTTGGAAAAACAAATTGGCATTATTTTCTTCTCAGATTCCATTTTGGATTTAGCTTCGCAGGTAACTGCATTCATTTAATGATTCTCTGATACACAGCAGTAATATGCAAAGGAAGTGTGTATTAGTGTGCTCAGGCTGCCATAACAACATACCACACACTAAGTGGCTTAAGCCACAGACATGTATTTTCTCACAGTTCTGGAGGCTTGAGAGTCCAAGATCAAGGTGCTGGCAAAGGGCTGTCGGTGCCTATTTCCTCCTGACTTGTGGACAGTACCTTCTCGCCGTGTCCTCACATGGCTTTCCTCTGGGCAGGCATGGAGAAAGAGAAATTGCTGGTGTCTCTTCCTCTTCTTATGACACCAGTTCTATCAGATTAGGGCTCCTTACTATGACCTCATTTACACCTAATAATCTCCCTACAGGCTCTATCTTCAAATATAGTTGCATTGGGGGTTAGGACTTAAAATATATGAATGGGAGGAAGACATAAAATTTAGTTGATAACAGAAATGCTGTATTAGCTTGTTAAGGCTGCCTTTGAAAAACTACAATAAGCTGGGTGGCTTGAACAACATACATTTTATTTTCTCATTTTCTCACTGTTCTAAAGGCTAGAAGTCCCAGACCAAGGTGTCAGCAAGGTTGTTTACCCTGAGGCTCTCTCCATCACTTGTAGATGGCTGTCTTCTTCTGCTGCCTTCACATGGTGCCATGTGTGCTGTTGTCTGTATCCTATTCTCGTGTTCTTATAAGGATGCCAGCCATATTGAATGAGAGCATATTTTAATGACCCCATTTTTACTTCAATTTCTCTTTAAAAGTCATTTTTTCCCAAATAGTCACATTCTGAGGAAGTTAGGGCTTCAAAATATGAATTTTTGGGAGGGTGGGTGACACAATTTGGCCCACAACAAATGCTAGAAGACATCTGTGGAAGACAGATTTCAAAATTGTCTGGCATTTGGGAGGGAAGGTGTTTTGTGCCATCCCAACATGATGTTTGCTGAAAGCCAGGCAGTTAAAGGAGCTAAGGTACGGAAAAAAGAATCCTCTTTGCACCAACATTTGCCCTATATGTTGGCCCAGAGCAGTGTTTCCTAATACATGAGCTGATCATTGAGCAGCAACTGTCCTACCCCTCCATCTCCTCACCCTCCATACTCTAAGTCTTGCAACTTATCGTTTGAATTTTCTGTTTACTATGAATAATAGGGGCATGGAAAAGAGTCACACTATGATACCTTCTCATGGCAGGCTGTGCTGAATCAATCAACTTCAGCCCCAGCCAAATAGCACTAAATCCTGGTGATCTTAGTCCACTGGGGGAAGTTAACAAAAACCAAACCACTCACTACGAAAAAGACTGGAGTCAATTTGTGCCAGCAAGAAATATGATGATCTTTCAAGAATAGGTTCCCAATAGTGCCATAAAATGATTATATAGTTAACAGCTTTAGGTCCTGCTTCTGAGGAATGTCAAATGGTATTATACCTAGTTCAGCATCGTTTTTATATTTTGGAATGAGTAGGCACTCATTTCAGTTTATATTGCAAGTCAGATACATATCTTCCTGCCAAAATATGTTCAACTTGCACTTTCATCACACCGGTCAGAGAATGGTGGTGTCCAGGAGAGAGCATTACTATAGTTGTTGTGCTGGGAAATGACTAACTGACTTTTTTGGGGTGGTGGTGGTGGTGGTGGTGTTGACTTTAACTTTTGCCAAGTTCCATGGTGTAAATATTCCTGCAATGGCCAATTTCAAGCTACTACTGTGATGTCCCTGATTTCAGGCAAATGGTGGAAACCAGCTCCAGCAGACCACTAGCAGTAGATTGAAACCAAGAGGGAGAACCCTCAGGTTAGAGTGACACATTACCGTTTTAAGTGTACATACAGCTGTGAAATCTACAGAGCATATTCAGGGAAGTTTAGTCCCAAATAGAATTCTGCTGATGACTACCCAATAATGTCATGGATAAAAGCCTTCCTTTGGGCAAATAAACAAACACAGGAGAAGCATCTTCTAAGATTAGTAATGCGGGCCTTAAAGAAAGGAGCAATCTTTGGTGTGAAAATAGCATCGCAGGGAAAGGATTTAGACTAGTTTGGTCAAAAATATTTCTTGAGCACAAAGGATTCTCTTTCCTTTTTTTTTTTTTTCCAGGGTGTGGGAAGTGTTTGTTTTTCATGCTTTGTTCTTGAGAAGAGCCAGTGGGATTGGAATACACTCTCTTTCCTTCAGAGTATGTAAGTATGTATAGTAAACTGTCTGCCTTTTTCTTCTCAGATGGTAGAACTTCTCAGCGGATCATTTTTTTTTCTAGAAATATAATCCATCTAGGTATTGTTCCGTAGGGCTTCCTGGATTGAATGGCCCTGCCTGCCTTTAGAGTTAAGAGTCCAAAACAAAACCAAAGCCACTTCCCATTCCCAGCATCCTGATTTGAAAATGCTTTTTCTTCTAGGATGTGTCACGTATTGTATCTGAAAGTTTAACCCTCTGTGTTACTAAAACCCAGAAAGGGGAGAGGAAGACCATCATTTCCCATTTTTTCATTTGCAGAAGCTATGAGTGGAAAGGCTCAGACGCAGGGAGGCCATTCACAACCAGAAGAAAGATAACTGCCTTCTCGGCTTCTTCTGCAGCTCAGCTGCCCCTGCCCGGGCTCTGCTGTTTGCTCTGCTATTGGAGGGGTTCAATGATGGGCACCAGGGATTTGCCTCTGCCTCAATTCCTCATGGAATTGCTACCCCTTATACCCCTTGACCTCTGGCAGAGGACAATTTGCCATTGAGATAATGGTTTTTCTGCATATTCATCCAGTTTAGAGTTTCAGGAGCAGTAATAAACTTGTTTTATAAATTCCAAGACTGCTAGGATGCTATATCTTTATATGCTTGATTAATCTGAATTTCTTATATTAAAATAGATATACATCTGTTGTGCATAGATATATAACATAATAAATAACAGTGGACATTTGTATAGTTTTTATAGATTATGAAGTATTTTCATATTAGATTATATGATCAAAACAATAACTTGGTGACTTTGACAGGAATTATCCCATTAATCTTATTTGTTAATTAGAAAATTAAATGTCAGAAAGATTAAACAATTTTCACAAGGTCACATGGTTTGTAAGAGAAAGGAAACTTGAACCTTTACCTTCTGACTATAAATCACTATAATCCATGTTCTTTTTTAAATGAACAAGGGCTAAATATACTTAACATGAAAGATCAATAAGAATCTTTTTATTTTTGTTTCACATTTCAATCAGAGGCCTTTAAAATCCCACTCTGTCTCAGTGTTTATAGCCCTCTGATATTCTAGTGCATATTTTTCTGCTTAAAGGAAAATAGATTATTCTTTTAAATTACGTTTTCTAAAAAAAAATATCTGCCTAAGGTTTGACACTGGCCAATATTTTATTATCCAAAAAAATTCTTCTTAAGGTTTTAGAATTGTACAGATTGTTTTAATTGAATTTATGGGGTGACATTGGTTAATAAAATTATATTAAGTCTCAGGTATACATCATGTGTATGTTGTATTGTGTGTTTACTACCACAAATCAAATCTCCTTCCATCACCATTTATCTCCTCTTTATTCTCTTCTACCTCCTCCCAACCCCCTTCCCTCTGGCAATCACCACACTGTTGTCTATGTCCATTAGTGTTTTTTTTTCTTTTTTCTTTTTTGCTTAATCCCTTTACCCTTCTCACCCAGTTCCCAAGTCCCTCTCCTTTGAGAGCTGGCAGTCTATTCTCTGTATCCAGGAATCTGTCTCCACTTTGTTAGTTTATTTTGTCCATTAGATTCCACATATAAGTGAAATCATATGGTACTTGTCCTTCTCTGACTGGCTTGTTTCACTTAGCATAATACTCTCCAGGTTCATCCATGCTGTCAAAAGGTGAGAGTTCCTTCCTTTTTACGGCTGAGTAGTATTTCATTGTATAAATGCACTATAACTTTTTTATCCACTCATCTACTGATGGGCATTTGGCTGCCTCCAAATCTTGGTTATTGTAAATAATGCTGCAATAATCAGATTATTTTTTAAAATGCCAATCAGATATTTGCTTCATAGTTAGTTTTTCCTATAGCAAGCTTATGAAAGAACTCACCTAAGGCATTTTTAGTGCTTTAGTCATCCCTCTTCCCTTCCTTCCTCCCTCTTTCCTCCCTTGCCCTTCACACTCTTCCTCCCAACTTACTTTCTTTCTTCTTTAAAAATTTTTTAGGAATTTTGATGCATTTTGAATGTACTTGGTACCTGGAGTATGGATTCATTTTTTTGTTGTTGTTTCAGATGATGATCAAGTTTTCCCAGCAGCGTTATTGAATAGTTCACTTTTATCCACTAATTTGAAATGCGATCTTTATCATCCTCAACTAAAATTCTATATACATTGGTTCTATTTCTGGATTTATTATAATATTTTATTAGTCTGTTAGTATTTATGTGATACTTAATATGATTTTAATTATTGAGGATTTGGAATATATTTAATATATTATACAGTTAACTTCTGTTGCTCTTTAATCCCAGAGTTTTCTTGGATATTTCTTATGTATTTTGTTTCTACACAGATCTTTAAATGATCTTGTCTAGTTCTTTTAAAGATGCAATAAAAATAAAATAAATAAGAATAAACAAAAAAACAGTTATTATTTTTGGGAGACTTGTACATAAATTATATGAGTTGACCTAAGCCAACTGGCATCTTTATGAATGGGAGGCAGTCTTTTAGTCCAAGGAGATTGTATGTCTTTCCATTCATTCAACTCTTCTTTTTGTGTCATTCAATATCATTTATAAAATTTCTTTATATGAGTCTTATAAATTTATTTTTTCATTTTTAAGAACGGATTTTTAGAGAGAGGGAGAGAAAAGAGAGAGAGAGAGAGAGACATTGATGTAACAGGAACATTGATCAGTTGCCTCCTGCATGTGCCCCTAAAGGGAATCAAACTTGCAACCTAAGTATGTGCCCTGACCAGGAACTGAACCACTACCTTTCAGTCATAGGATGATGCTCCAAACAACTGAGCCATACTGCCCAGGGCTTGTAATTTATTTATTTTTTTTTAGTTATGCCTATCTTTAGCCACTATTTTATTTTTTTTCATTGGTTAGTGCCTTAAGAATATTAATCATAGCAGAGATATTGGACATTCTTGTTTTGTTCCTATACTTAATATATTCTAAATCTGTATGATGCTAGATTGTAGAAGAAATAAAAATATTTTTATTATGTTGAGACATACATGTACAGTATTTTGATTTTATTTTAGGAGCTTAAAACAGATAAATAAATTAAACACAGAATTTTTTTAAAAAAATTATGCATAGCCAAAATCAATATATGTACTAGTAAGTCAAAAGATAAAACTCTGGGAACAGAACTCATAACTCATTGAGATAGTACATATATATATATGTGTATATATATATATGTATATATATATGTATATATATATATTCATTGAACTATTATGTACTTGAAACTAATAGAATGATCTATGTAAATTATATCTCAATTAAAAAAAGATATTCTAGGATTCAAGGATGAAAAAATACCAGCAAATTGAAGACATATGGGCAAAGGTCGTGAAAGGAAAATGCATTTTTTACTCTTAAACATATGAAAAGATGCTCAATAACACTCACAATATGAGAAAAAATTGCATGGACCCTATTTTTCATTTAAAGATTGGCAAAAGTCTAAAAGTTTGTGAAAAGTTTCTGTTGGAGGTGGATACTAGTAAGACACTATGGCAGGTGAGCTATCTATGTCTATTAAAATTATAAAGGCAAATATGTCCTAATACATCAATTTCACTTCTGGCAATTTTTCCTACAGATATACTTGCATATAAGCAAAATGATATATGAACAGATTATTTATTGCTACTACTATGTATTGTAATACTAAAAGACTGAAAAGTAAGTGTCTGTGTTAGTTGTCCAGATTAGATGACTGCGTAAATAAATTATAGTACACCTATGTAATAGAATACCATGCAACTCTAAAAATAATGGAGAAATCTCTGCAGTTACTAATGTGGAAAAAGCAAGGTTCAGAGCAAGGTAATTAGCGTGCTACATTTTGCTTCGCAGTGGTTCTCAACCTTCTGGCCCTTTAAATACAGTTCCTCATGTTGTGACACAACCATAAAATTATTTTCATTGCTACTTCATAACGGTAATGTTGCTACTGTTATGAATCATAATGTAAATATCTGATATGCAGGATGGTCGTAGGCAACCCCTGTGAAGGGGTCATTCGACCACCAAAGGGGTCGCGACCCACAGGTTGAGAACCACTGGCTTAGAGGCAAGAAATGAACACATTTCTCATATGTCATTGCTATATGTGCATAACGAGTCTCTGAATGGATGACTAGAAATTAATGACAATGTTCTCCTTTGTGAATGGTGGTGTGTAACTAAACAGAGAAGATGAACTGGAAATGAAAATTTTACCGTATACTTTTTAAATGTACTTTTAAAATTGTGGAACCATGTAAATGTATTATCTATTTGAAATTCCATTTTAAAAGAAATCTATTTTGCTAAATTTATCTCTGAGAATACAGGTTTTTAACCTGGATGGAAGTTAGGGTATTTTACTACATCAAAGCTGAAAAAGAAAAGAGAAATGAATCTAGAAATTATGACTGATATTCCTCAGAATGAGGTGTTTGAGGGAGGACTCACAATATGTCAGAGGAAAGTGTTCAAAATGAAACATGAGATTTTCGTTTCTAAGATTCTTTGAAAGAAATCCAATTGATTTTGGAATCATTATAATTTTTTCCTGTTAATTTTAACTCAATGTAAAATAATGTTATTTAAATCCAGGAATTTTAATTAATTTACAAGTAATACTCAAAGTGATTTTTATAAAATAACCTCACCTGTCTTTAAAAATGTGCAGAAAGTAGTTCAAATGCCTTCGGTAGAATTCTGGATGTGTTCTTCAAAGTGAAGTTCTCATAAAGGCAGGGGGAAACCTCCAATAGATACCCCATTCCCACCTCATGGATCGTGTTCCTCTGAGAGTGCCAGTCCCTGGAGAGAGGTGCCTCCAAAGGACACAGGGCCCGAGGGAGGACAATGGGTTCACCGGCAGTTCTGGGGCTTGTTCTGATGTGCTAATTCTGTGACTGCTTCTTGGCTTTGCCCATGGCGTTGGCTCTGGCTCTTGGCTTGGAGCTGGGGCCTTGGCTTGGTTAACTCTGTGACTTCTGGTTCTGAACACTGGCTGTGACCCCAGAATAAATACTTGCAGCAACCTCATTAGAACTCCTGGTCTGTTGTTCTCTCCTGGTTTCCTGGCTCCAGGCTGCTTCTCTAATGCCAGCTCACAGGCTTGAACGGTTGTCCAGAGCTGTATGGGAAAGAGCTTTGTAAACCATGAAGGACTACACAAATGGAAGGGATGAATAAAATCATCTCAATTCAACCTTTTTGACAAAGACACTAATAAGAAATGCATGTTTGATGATAAGTGGAAAATGTCCAAAGCCTTTGATGACATATCAAGGATTGCACTAGAGATCCTTTACTTTTGGATCAATATTGGAAAAAAAAAATAGCTTAATATATGCACAATGTGTACATTCCATTAAGAAAAAAACCTATCTCCAAAGTGTATGTACTGGGCTTGCTTCTTCCTCTGTCTCAGACTCATCTATCCAACTGTTCCCCAAGCCCTTCCATGAGGATGTCTCCCAGATAACTCAACTGAACTCAGCCTATTCTGTGTCCAGTTCCTGCCCTCAAACTTCTGTGCTCCTGCTTCTCTTTTCTTCTCCAGTTCAAGAACTGTGCCACCATCTAGTAACTGACCAAGTCAGAGACCTTGCATCACCTTAGCTCTCCCACTCCCCTCTCTACCTAACAATAATTAGATCAATCTCTTTCAAATTTCCTCTGATTCTCTTCTATTGCAACTCAACATCTCCTCTTGAAGGGACAAATGCAAGAGTCTTATGGCTGGTCTCCCTGCTTCTAATCCTGCCTGACTGTAGAACTGTATGGATAAGAAAGGGATATTTTGACAGTACACCTCTGATCTTGTCTCTGTGGTTGGATCCTAGTTTTACCACTTGGAATAACCATTCCCTATTGTCTGGTAGAGTAATTTCACCCAATTCCCCACCTTTAAGCCTAGATGTCAAAACCTCTGGCAATTTTCCCTCAAGACTTAACCCCTTTAGGACTAATTTAATCACCTCCTCTATGTGTTCTTGTAGAACTCCACTTCTGCTGTCAAAGAGCTTATCACACTGTAATATAATTGCCAGGTTACTTATCTTCCCAAAGACTATAAGGCATAGTGAGAGTACAGGCAATATATGTTTTGTTACTTGTCATATTCCTAACATAAACCATGAATACAATAGGTTTTCAACAATTATAGGTTACATAATTGAGTGAATGAATGCATGAACATTTAAAATGAAATGTAAAATAATTCAGTTACTAAAATAAGGAAAACATCTGTTTAGTTCTTAAGAATAGTGGAGTGAAAGAGATATATAGCTAAAGGAAAAAAGACTGAGAGCTAACAGATTAACAAATATAAAGACAGAAAGATGAGGAGTTTGCTGATTCTGTTCTTGGTAAGGTGAAAAAGAAAAAGAGAGAAGGATGTGCCTTGTGTCTATATATTCTAAGACCCGGGGGGTGGGGTGGAATGAGAGAAAGAGACCAAATCACAAAGATAGGTAGGTTTCTTAGACTTCACAGCAATGAAGGTTGTTACGAATAGCCTTGAAACTTTTTTTTCAGCCTTGAAGCTTTTTATTACTATAATTTTTGAAGCTCTGATAGCCATTGAAAAATTTTTCCATGGGTTAGATATAGCTAAGTCATGCCCGGAGGTCCCCAACTCTAGGCTAGTCCTGGAATAGTGGAGATTTTACTGTGAAACAAATGTTAGTGTGCATTAAACTACTGAGCACAGCATTTGACACTGAACTTTTGGGTACTGGCAAAAGGTTTGGCTGCAAAATTCCAACAGTTCTGCATTATTATAATTCATCTTTATTTGGTTAAAATTTTTCTGAGCTAAATATTGTTTATTTATTTGATATATTAATTATTGTACTATGTATTTATTTTTACATATGACATTATTGTACATTCTTTTTCTACTCAAGACTCTTGAGCAAAAAGAATTTGAGTCTTAGCCAACTTTAGATCTCAAGTATGGAGTAGTCCTGGTAGTTACTGGAATTTCAGAAATATAATTATCGTGTAAATATTCCTTTTCTAAACATAATCTTACCTACTATTATCTTCTTTATTTCTGTTAATGAGGAAGATGCTAGTCCTATTCTAAGGAAATAATGGAAATAACTGTTTATAACTCCCTCCACAAAAATCTTCTCAATAACAAGTCTTCTCATTAACTCCTTTATATAGTTTTTGTCATGTGTCTGCATCTAAAGGTGTCATTATCAGTGTTGCATTGTTAAATGAAATACAAGTACTGATATCATGGCCTTTAAGAAGAGTAGGAAAAGAAGACACCGTTATTAGTAAGTTTGTATTAAAATTGTCTTTTACTTTCTGACTGTACCCTGTATTGTAGGGCAGAGTCTCTCAACTTGGGTGACCGGCATTAGTGGCTGGATAATTCTGTGTTGTAGGACTGTCTGCGCATTATGTTTAGCAACATTCTTCACCTCTCCCCCACTGGATGCCAGCAGCAACCCCCACCTCAATTGTGATAACCCAAACTGTGTCTAGACATTGTCAAAAGTCCCTAGGAGAGAAAATTGACCCTGACAGAGAATCACTGGTCTACGGTTTAAAGCTAGTTTTCTGTTGCCTATCCAAATTTTATCCAGGCTCTGTGGTAGTTGCTCAAAATTAATTTTTGAATGACGATGAAATACAAGTTCTCTCTCCTTCCTGTGTTCCCAGGGAAAAAAAAGTTTCAGGGTACTTACAATGCGCTCAACACTGTATTAAGTATTGTGGTTGCCCCCCCGCACCCCCCAAATGCACAGCTTGATTTCTGTGCTAGAGAAGTTTTTAATCAGGGTGGAGAGAAAAGTTCAATACTGAAAAAAAAAAATGAGACTGACAGAAGACAGAATTTATTGGCAATAGACCAAAAGTCAGAGTGGTTACATTTCAAAATGTATGGCATAAACTATGGTGATGTTACTGAACTTTTGATTTGATGTTCCCTTGAAGGTTCTATGACCTATTTTGACATGTGGGCAGTGGTTAAATGCTGGTTTATTAACTCAAAGCTCTGTGCTATAATATATAATAACAAAGAGAACAGTAAGAGAATATTCTGTTTAAACAAAACAGATCACTTTTACATG
This sequence comes from Myotis davidii, assembly GCF_000327345.1. Lineage (NCBI taxonomy): Eukaryota > Metazoa > Chordata > Mammalia > Chiroptera > Vespertilionidae > Myotis > Myotis davidii. Next base: position 1,333,628 of record NW_006292663.1, on the reverse strand, counting down.
TGACAGCCAAGCCATGCTGGGGAGGAGGTGCTGAGTTTGGTGATGTTAGTAGCTGAGTGGTAACTGAAGAAGACAAATCTAACCAGGCATGGCAAGTCCATGCCGGCATGTGAGTCTGTACATTTAGAATGAGGCCACATGAATGGAGATCATACCATAGTTTTCCGCTACCATCAGACCTTAGCTATTTCATGATTATAAACCTTTCCTAACATTCACACATTTCTAAACACATTTCTCATTTTGCACAATTCCTACCACCATTGAAAAGACTTAGGTCATATGTTTTTGTCTTATCTAAATGGCATTCAAAACAAAACAAGAAATCCTTTCTTCACTTTTAACCATTGACATCCTGGTTGGACAGTTTATATCAACTTTTAATCCCCTGAAATCAAAATTATCTAATACTTTAAAAAAAAATCTCATACATGAAATGCAAAGTGGCCTTTGCTTATAACTATAACATTTAATAAATACAAAGGACCTCAGAGAAGATTAAGTGTTGGGTGTGACTATAACCATTCGCAAATATTTTGGCGCTCCCACTTTCTCAGCCCATGGCAGAAGAGCAGATGCTCTAACGACTTGGAACTAGGTGAGGCCACATGACATACTTTTGCCAATGAAATGTGAGCAGAGTAATGAGCATTATTCCTGGGCAAAAGCTTTCAGTGATTACACGTGATTTTCCTTTACCGTGTGACCAGTGATATTTCAGATATCAGTTGCTCTGTTATCTCAGTCTTGGAGTGAGGATGATGACAGAGCAAGAAAGTACTCCAGCTAACCTGCACAGAACTTATGGAAGAAAAAAAAATTGGTTGTTTCAGCAACAAATACAAACACAGACAACAATATCAATACAACCAGTGTGATTTGTTCTGTTAACTAAATAATTAGGTAAAAAAGTAATATAAAAGGAGGAGCAGATTTTGAAACAATGTCTTAGGTATGATTTTGAATGATAATAAGTATATTAGAGGTATGCAATAAATGGTTAATTTTTGTGCAGACCATTGCGTCAGATCTGTTTTTAAATAATCAAAATGTAGAACTGCATACCAAGATATACACAGCCATTTAATTTTTAGCAAGCATAGGCCAAAAATGCTGGGCTACATTAATTAACTTTCAAGAGAACTTCAAAATTAAGATTTAGTAAATTTCAGTATTATGTAGGGTCATGGAAATTTAACAACACCTTTTTTTATTAGATGTGTAGCTGTGGTGTAATTTATTAGATGCATATGTATGCATATCAATTTTGAGGTCTCAGGAGCCAAATTCCATTGAAAACTGCAATGACCTTACAGTGCCTTTACTTTATACTATAATTCTACACTGTACTCTGCTACCTTAGAGTTAAAGACTATATAATTGAAGTGGTGCATTGTAATAATTCTCCTGGTCTTTTTAACAAGCAATATTTATTTAATCCTATTATATTAAAAATAGTTGGAGAAAGGGCTCCTGGATATGCTATTGAATAGCTGTTGCTCTTAAGAAGTTTAAAATGTAGATAAAACAGATTTTACTTAGGGTGGAAGAGTGAAATGCAAATGTGCTAGGGTGATTCTGTATCAATGGGGCGAGATTTGGGTCCCATTTCTCCGTCATTCTACTGTAAGGTGATAGAGGCAGTTCTGCTTGTTTTGAAAACATATATTTGTTCCAAAGTGATTAAAATATTAGGAGACAATTTGCATAATGCAAACTTTCCACTTGCTTATGCACATTTTTTTTTCTGCGAGAAATAAATATAGAAAACTGAATGCAGTAGAATAGAGTCACTTAGAGGTTCATAGAATACCTGTATGCACACACCTCAAACATCTACCTGCTCCATTGCTCACCACACATGGTATGAGCCACAACTTCCACTTAGTTTACAGCTTTCAGTCTAATTTCACATAGCCCTCCTTTTACCTCTTCACAATAACACATTAGCTAAGCCCTCTGAGCCGCTCGTATATAGCAAACTTCAGGCCTTTTTCAAGGTAATGTGATATTTACTATAGTATTTATGTAATTCTTAACCATGTATCATGTGTAAAATGATGCTACCATTTTTATTAGATTTCTATTTTTTTAAATGAGTCACTGGCAAACTTTTTGAGTGCTGGGCCCAACAGCATTTTCCCCATAAGCCTGTTGTCTTTACTGCATGATTTTGCATAAATCATATTCTAGCAGAAGTGACTCTACATGCCTGCTTATTTTGGTCCAATATCAAAAGCAGTAATACTGATAGTGTTAAATATATGATAATATGGAGGCTATATGGAAGCTTATAACTATGGCACTACCCAGTATTTCACTTTAGAGAAATATTTAGAATATTGGGAACATTGCGTTTATCTATTTTTTGAATTGAATTTATTAGGGTGACATTAGTTCATAAAATTATATAGGCTTTAGGTCTCCATTCTACAATACGTCATCTGTATATTATCTGGTGTGTTTACCATCCCAAGTCGAGTCTCCTTCCATCACCATTTATCCATCCTTTACCCTCTTCTACTTCCCCCATCTCTGCCCTCTGCCAATCACCATAGAATTCAGGGGTGGCTCTAACTATGATAGTAGCTCTTGCACGGAGAAATTGTTTCCTAAATATACAGTCAATTATCTCATCTGGGAAGGATAGGGCTTCTTGGATAATCAGTTTCTCTGGGTCAATCATAGTCACTTTGTATCTTTTGCCTTCAGCAATAAAAGAACAAAGAAGAAGGTCCAGTGTCCCAACTCATTCATTTATTCTTACTTTTGGCAAATATATATTAATTACTCTGTATTATTCACTGTTCTAAACATGCTGGATATTGTGGTAAGAGATCAAATTCTTGCCCTCATAGGACTTATGTTTACCATAAAAATTATATATACATACACTGAGTGTCCAGATTATTATGACCACCTGACATTTGTAGGCAAATTAGCTATAATTTCGTGCTGAAGTTGCTAGATGGCCAGACCATTATAAACGTCTGAATAGCACAATATACCTAAACATCCTTGCTGATCAAATTCATCCTATCATGTTGATGGCATATCCCAATGGAGATGGCTTCTTCCAGCAAGATGATGCTCCATGCCACAGTGCTCGTATTGTGTAGGAGTGGTTTCAAGAACATGAGGGAGACTTTACCTTGCTTGGATGGCCCCCACAGTCACCAGATCTCAATCCAATTGAGCATTTGTGGGGCGAAGTTAAAAAAAGCCATCAGGCAGCTGGTTCCACAACCATCAAATCTCACAGAACTGGACAGTGCTATTCATCAGGCATGGTGTCAGGTTCCTCGCATCACCTTTCAACATCAATGCCAAGAAGAATCGCCGCAGTATTGAAGGCAAAAGGTGGCCCAACGAAGTACGGATGGGGTGGTCATAATAATCTGGCACTCACGTTCAAATATATCCCACATTCAAAGGCTGTTAAATTGTGTTCTTTACCCATAA
>NW_006292663.1:1321258-1330104 GCF_000327345.1 Myotis davidii | reverse complement strand
AACAACCTGCTTCCCTATTTATAATGGTCTGGCCCTCTAGCAACTTCTGCGCGAAATTATAGCTAATTTACCTACAAATGTCAAGTGGTCATAATAATCTGGACCCTCTCTTTCTCAGAGAGAGAGAGAGAGAGAGAGAGAGAGAGAGAGAGAGAGAGAGAGAGAAAGAATGGTAGATTTCCTTTATGCCTGGTTTTGAAGTGAGTCTGTAGGTGGCAATCCTTCAGGATTAACTTTTAGTTTTAATTGGACCCTGACAAACTAGATTTAGGTAGTTGTTCTTTCAGAGGAGAATGCCAAAACAACAAGTATTCTGAAGCAAATGTTTTCAAAAGGAATGGCTTGCTCCTGGAATGATCAACAGCCCTAACCAGGCCAGGTTGTAGATGTGTGGCCTGGTGCTGTGTACCCCGGGCCTGTGGTAGAAAACTTCAAGAAAAGACGCGTTTGGCTTCCAGTGGTTTCTAAATTGAATTAACCAAGCAAATATTTCAACTATCCAGCACCAGTTGGAAATGTTAACTATTCACATTAAACTTTGAAAACCTTTGACAGTGTTTTAGTTCCCAATGCAAATGTAGCCCAACTCATTTTGTCTTAGAGGAAGAGGGGTAACTTTGTTTGTTTCTTCTAAACATAAACTTGCTTTCTTAGTTAGATTAGCCAGGATTTTTCCCAGTCTTCCTGACTGCCCTTTTTCTTCCCAATTTTCTTTTGTTCTGCAGAGGACTCCGTGCCTTGGGTGAGGTTCTGAACTACAATAGAGGGAGAGGGGGCCTTTGTGGTCTGTTTTGAGCACCATGAATCCGACAAGTTTTACTTTCTTAGAGTGCTATATAGTGATTTTTTTATGTGTCTAAGAAATGGAAACATTTTGTCTCATATAAAAAAGAAATATTTTTATACTGTGCTCCACTCACAGACCACATCAGAGGTATTCTAAGAATAGAATAGATCAAATATATTTTATGGAAATATAATGAGAAAAGGATGTGTTCCCAAAACTCACTCTGAACAAAGGAATGCAGCATAGTCAGAAATACTTTAATGCTCCTAACAATTTTCTCATGTGAAAGACTGAGGAACAGCCCTGGTTTGAAGAAATCTCCCACTTCTCCCCAGGCTCCCTGAACTTGAGATCAGAACTGGGAAATCTATACATTGTGAAAAAGAAAATGTATGGAAAAAGTGACTTGGGGCATTAACCAAAAAGGCATTGTTTGAAAGAAGAAAACATCAATATGAAACGTTTTGTCATATTTCATTTCATTGATCATGTATTTATTTTATGTATTCCAGAGTACCAAAGCTTAGAAGTAACCGAATTTCTGGGGATTCATATTAGATTTGTCAGTCTGTGTTTGAGGGAACTTACTGGGAAGCCAGATAGATTACAATCATTGGCTTTTATCATCCTGTTCTATCATGTATACAAAGAAGAGTAAGACCAAGTACACGGAACATCTATCTTTTCTGAAAAACAACATACATCAAGGACTGAATTTATATTCAAATAACATTCTTTTCACAATAATAACCTACAGGTGTTTGAGAAACTACACTTACCGGTTTTATTAAAGTCACCTGACCAAAAGGTTAGATTTCATTCTAATCATATTACCTAATGTATTTTAAAAATATGTTATTTTGCTTTTTTAACTTTGTTAGCAGTTACACTGGTGCACAAGTGTGATTTTCTCGCTTCTCTGAGATTCTGTGTTCCAGTTTATATATTCATATTGATTCTTCTGCTGGAGCCAGCGTTGCCACCAAATGTCTGTATTGTCTTGCTGAGTTTATTTTGCTTCACGTTTTTTTCACTTCTGAGGTATTCTAAATGGGACAATAATATTCAGCCCCCTTTCAACCCTACTTTGTGTTTTCTCAAAAAATATATGCATTCTCAATGGACGACTGTTTATTTACTGTATTGACTACAGCACAGTCTGAAGGGACCGCAGAGTCCCATGAAGGAAAAGTCATCATAATATTTGTGCATTAAACACACATATTTAGGTACATATATCTATTTTTTTGAAAAACCAAAAATGCATATGCTATCATGGCCCCCAAGGTAGCAATAACATATGCAGAGAAAATTTATGCAGTTCCAGGCTGTGAACAGGATTTCCAAGAGCTACTTCCAGAAAACATTACCCCCTCCTCGTTCTCCAATCTGTCCGCTTACTTCACTCTGAAGACCTCCCTCCCCTTCTAAATTGACTAGCTGGGTGAGTTTGTCTAATTTAGCTTTGCTGCTTGGTGACTTTTGAGGAGCAATGGAAACATTCTGAGGATGTGGGTGTGTGGGTGTTTCTTTGTACATTTTTCTCTAAGGAAGGACTTGCAGGATGGATGCACTGCTCACATGTAAGGAGCAGTTTTATTTTAAAGGGGTTGAATAATGTGTTGAGGTGCATTTTTGTCAGCTTAAACTTTTCTAGTTAGTTTCAACTGGGAAACAAATAGAAACTATGTATCACTTAAAAATAATTGAAAAGCTTTTCAAAAGATAAATTTAAAAAAATCTTACTTTGTAAAATCTCCTGAATGAAGGAAAAAAGATATGCCCTAGAAATCTTACTGCTTTCATTATGTAACAGGAAATGCTACGGGAAGATAAAAATCTTAAGAAGCCAATCCTGCTCAGTTTTGAATGACATGCATTCTCAATCATTATGATATAATGTTTAAAATATTATGTTAATATTACTTTATAATATTATATGTACATATATACTCTATGCTTATGTTATTAGCATATGCTAATTCTAAATTTTAAGGGAAATTCAAATATTATATGTTATTCTTATTTAAAACTAAATGCACTACAGTTCTGTTTTTTGGGATCTTTCCCCCTAAGTTCGGAGGAACCATGAGGAAATATTGGCACTGAAATATGGCAAAACGGAAAAGTAAATAGGATTTATGAGGGCTTGTAATCTCGTTTTACTGGTATTTTTTTTGTCTTCTGCCTCAGTGTTTTCCATAAAAAAATAGGCATGAATTAAAGAATGTACATTTATGTTTCATTTTACTAACATTATGAATTTAAAAATAATTTGGTCCATGATAAGATAGCCCATTCTATTTTTTGTGATGCTAACTCTTAGCACTAATTTTAAAATATAATTAAACTTTACCATTTTATAATTCCCACACTTTGGTTTATTTTAACATCTAGATTTTTATCCACTCTCGTGTGTTTACCTGCCTTGGGGTAAACACAGTGCCTGTGCACTGCCCCACACGGCCTTCCACGGTCCGGCCACCTGCTGCCTCTCAGCAGCCTCTCCCGCGCTCTTCCCACTGACTCAGCTTCCTTGTCCTTGTTATTGCCCCTCCATCTTGAAGTAGGGCATTCACTGTGTGTTTCCTGTGCCTGAAGCATTCTTCCCAAACTTTCCTCTATCCGACTCCCTTACTTCCCTCCATTCTTTGATCAAATATGACCTCTTGGTAAGGCCAACCGTCATCATAGTATTAATGCTTTAACCATCATCTTCCTAGCCTAGCTCCCCACATCCCCTTTAGTCATTTAATATTTTTTGCCCATAGTGATTATTACCTTTTAATATACTAGATAATTTATTTGTTTGTTATATTTATTGTCTGTCATTTCTTAAAAAATGCAAGCTGCATGAGGCAGAGGTCATTGTCTATTTTGCTTGCTGATACATCCAACTGCCCAGATTTGTGCCTGGTCTGATACAATCCATTATATCCATTGCATGAATTGCATGAGTGAATGAATAAACAAATGCAAGATAGTTCTTGTCGGTGATTATAATGTCTTCCAAGCTCTTCTCATGGCTACTTTTTTTCTCTAAAAATGCTCGATTTTATTGGCATTCATATATAATAGTATTCTACAGATTGCTTGGTAGTCTGGTTAATTTGAAGTATAAAGGGCAAATCTCTTCTATGCTTTTGGGCACTGTACTTCTAATGATTCTGTTTTGAGGCAGTCATGTCATATGATTCACAGGGAAATTATAATTAACCAGAACACTGGAATATTCTTTTATATGAGCTGCCCTTAAGTTTCATATTCCTCATTCTGTACTTGTGTAGTTTTATAAATGCAAATGTTGGAGTTAACATTTATTCCTTTTACACTAGATTTTGTAATAGTTGACATATTTTTGACAGGTTATTGAGATCTTTACTTCCTCCATTCATTCAGTCATGAATAAATATTAATTCAATATTTACCCTGTGTTAGGCATAGATATACAACAAAGAGCAAGAAACAAGGATGCTACCAGCTATATTGGAACTTACAATCATGTGGAGGGGCAGGCATTCAACTATAACCACAATGCAAAATAGGAACTGTTCCAGGAGGTTTTCCCACCTTGAAAATGTATAACAGGTGTTTTGGTCGTTGAGGAATTACAATTGGTGTGAGATCTGAAAGAAGAGTTAACGAATGAAAAGGTTGTAGAAGTTTCCTTGCAGAGGTGACAGAATGGAGAAAATGTCTGTGGCACACAGCAGCATCTGCACATAAGGGCCTGAAAGAAGACCAATGTATCTAAAGTAGAGGGTGTGCAGGCAAAATGAAGTGAGATGAGTGCAGGTGGGAAGGGACCCGATCTTGTAGGACCATGAGGGCTGGGTTAATGAATTTGCTATCTTAGATGCTCTTACCTGTGTGACGTTTAGAGGTCCTCAGAGGCACAAGTTATTTTGTTCACTGGACCAGAAATTGGTGTGGTTGTGTTTTAGCTTCCTGTAGAACTTATATATTCTATGTAAGATTTATTTCAGTTAAGACACTATCCTAGTCATCAAGTATATAGACCCAAGGGAATAAGAAGATGGAGGTTGGGAAAACTCTGGTAATAAACATTTCTCCTTTATCGCCTCTGAGGATAGCACGGTGGGGAGTAGTTGTAAAACGCAGCAGAAAGTGGAGTGGAGCCTGGAAGCAGAGCATCTTTTCTGTCTGTCATGGCTTATATTTATAGGGGCAGGAAGAAGAGCTGTTCCAAACCTCTCATTTAAAATTGGGTGTTCCCTTGAAAATCCAGAGTTTCAGCATCTTTTGTCATTGTTATTGTTTTTACTTTTCTCATCATCCTGAATGTAAATGGCAGATATACAGAATGTCAACTAAAGGACAAATACTTAATTAGATATTAATTTAATTCGACCTGAATGCATTTTTTTCAATATCTCCGAGTACAAGTCTGGTAATAGTTTCCTTATTTCGGTATATCACTCCACCCACACTTGTTTATTGGCAGGAAGTCTACTGGAGGGAGAGGTCTCCTTTTACTTCCTGAATTGTTCAAGAACCCCAGGGGCTTGGCTAATACGAAAGTGATGTCATTTAGGTGTCCTGCAAACTTTGATGCTGGGAACAGTGGAAAGTCTGATGCCTACCTGCCATTTGGTAAGTCCCCATTTGTCATGGCCCCTGCCTAACTCAGCGTGGTGCCACATGCTGGGCTCCAGAGCTGCAGTCATTACACTTCACAAACATGAATCGCCTCAGTCATTGTTTTCTAAGCTCAAACTCCATCCTATAGGAGGCGGAAAATGAGGACCTTTCAGTCCTCTCTCCACACTTCATTAGAATCTGCTCTTCCCTTATCCCTGAGGCCTTCTCATAGAGCTGGAATCACCAACCCAAACTTCTGCTTTGCTCCTGGAGACATCTCCATTGTGGTTACTAGCATGGCTCTCTGTGTATAATCTTTGGTGCCAGCCACCTTGTTCTCCACTGCCAAATTTCATTAGCTCTGAGTCTTCAGTAACTAGAAGGCAGATGATCCATGAGCTGCTTCTGCTAATCACACCATTACCACACCAAGAAGCTGCTGTCTCTAAGCTACCCAAAGAAAGAAAATGTTTTCTTAAACCTTTTTCATGTATTTTCAGAATGAAGGGAAGCCCTTCAAATGACCTTGAAAAGCTTAAAATCTACTTTATGTTGATACACTTATGCTGGCCTGGTTACTGGGGATGAAGTTTCAGGTTTGGCTGGCTTATTTTGCCAACTTAAAGGAAACTATTGCCAATTATAAATCTGAATGCATGAGGACAAGGATTTTTATGTTTGGTAAGCAGTGCTATATCTTCAGAACCTAGAAGAGTCTGATATATAGTAGGTGTGGACTTTTTTTGTGGGATTAATAACTGAACCAAGTATCATTTCTGGTTAAATTGATTAGTTTATGACATCATTGTGGGCACAAAGTACCTCACCAAGAAGAAAGTGGGTGTATTGGTTCAAAGTTTTACTTTAAGCTCATTACAGATTTGGAGAAGGAAATAAATGGAGAAGATATGGTGATAAAAGCAGGGCGAGAGAGTGAAACAAAAAAATAAACTTTTTATCAGAAGCAGATTGCAATAACATTTTTACTTTTAAATATATATATATATATATATATATATTTCAAATAAATGAGGAAAGCAAGTTTTCATGTTAACATGAAGAAAATAATTTGTTTCCAATTCTTCAATCCCATATAAATATTCTTATTACATTCTTTATATACCCATGCAAATAGTCTCAAAATATTCTCATACTGTATATGTAAATATACAGGGTGTCCCCAAAAAATGTACACACACTTTAATAGCTGATAGCTCAATTGATGTTTCTTTCTTTTCAGATGTACTCCATTGGAATTAATAATTATTCAGAGTGTGTATACATTTTTTGAGGATACCCTGTATGTATATACACATACACATATAATGTGCATGTCTTTCATATATAAGTGTATATTTTTAAAATTTAGATTAAAATTAAGATTAAAAAGCAAAATTCAGTAGAATAATGGTCAAAATGTCACTCTACTGTCTCTTCTATAAAAAACAACAACAAAGCAATGGGATATCCAGGATAACCACCTAAGTACTGCATAGATTTCATACTTGTGATATTATTAGACAAAGTATAGGTCATAATGAGGTCATTTGCATCTTAATCTCCAAAGAAGGTGTTTTGTTGGTTGGGTACATAGAAATGGATTAAAAAATACTTATGCCTACCGAATATTTTTATGTACTATACCAATATATTGGGAACCTAATAGAAACTACTGCAATTCCTCATATAAAGAATTGCAGCCTCCAACATTATATTCCTTCAGGTCAAAGCCATATTTACTTATGAAATTGAGTGAAAAGGCACAAAAATGTACATTCACTTTTGTTTGTCACATAAATTTAAATCCCATCATGAAAGTGAGGTTGGTACAGATTGAATGAGGGTATTATCTGTTTTCAAAATACAATATAAGCTAATATTCTTTTTATCTCAGATCATTTGGCTTTTGTGTTTTCCCTGTACTTAATGTGTACATTCTTCTGCGTTGTCATAGAAATGTGATCTTTATTTTAATCAAATTTTATCTATATAATTTATAAGTCTCTGTTCAAAGAGCAATTCTTATTTAATTCCCATCAAAATTTCTGGCTTTTCCTTGTTTGAACAAAATCAATTTTAACTTCAATTTTGTGTAATTTCTAGGGATTTCCTCTCATTTAAATAATTCCCAAGAATAAAATCTGATGTATCTTTGTAGGAAAAGAAACACACTTATGATGTTTTCTTAGGAAATTTATAATGCACAAACACAACAGTTTACTGGTTTACAATTTAGGTCTACTTCAAAATGAAATTCTGAAATATAATAGCCATTTAACTCAGAACAGCAGAGGAAATTAAAAATTATATTATACTATATATAGTATTTACTTGTGGGCATTTTGGAAAAAATGTATTCTAAGTCCAGTGAGATATTTATTAAAAAGCTGCTAGAAGAAGGCCAATAAAATAAAGTAGACATTTTTTAAAGATCCAAAAAATGATCTTTAGAAATACTTATGAATACCTTTGTGGGTTGCATATACCTAGTTCACCAAAGCAACTCACCTATTTGGTTTTCTTAGTGCTATTCAGCCAGTGGTCAATCTGGCATTCCCTTTGTCTAAAAATAGTCAGACCCATTATGCTGTGTTAATAATACTTGCTAATTTGGACTTTGAGGCAATCAGAATGTTTGTTTCAAGCGTATTTATATTTTTTAATTTTTTAAAAATAAAATTAGAAACTCAAATCTCAACCATTTCAGATTATCTTTTTAAGAAGTATTTGTTTAATCTGCCCAAATAAATTGTGTTATGGTACTAGGATTTATATATTTTACACCTTTGGATTCATTAATAGCAGTAAATACAGTGGTTGAGAATATCTGCTTTAAAGTGGATAAAAACGGACTCAACCTCTGACCCTGTTTCTTACTTGTTGTGGGACTCCATGTAAGTTACTCAACTTCTTTAAGCCTCCAAGATAACTTAGCTTCAGAAAGATAGCTTCCTCGTCTCCTTTAGTATCAAACTCCAGTTCTCTCAAATCTACTCTCTTCTCATAAGAAATTTAGCTTCTTTTCCAACCCCTCACAAAACCCACAATGAGATGAACTGAACCAGTTCCCCTTAGAAAGCAGTTTATAGATCATCCGTTTCCCCTCCCCCCATATATGCCCCTGTGGGTCTCACACTTCTCTTATGAGTGCCTTGTTCCAAGAAGCATCGCCAGCGTTCCTTCCACGGAGACCAAGATCTTTTTGGAGGAGATTCTAATATTAAGAAAATTGAAAATACTTGTCTGTCATTACTTAGAGAGGATATTATGCCTGAAAATATTTAATTCATTTTAATTTACATAATACTTATTGAGAAATTTTCTGTGCAAAGCACTGGATTGGTAAAGTAAGAGGACAGAAATGGGATCAACAACACCTGTGTCCTCCCATCTGTGGAGACAGATACATACTAAATAATATCAACAAAGGACAGATTTATTTTCTTTTGTCTCTTAA
>NW_006292663.1:1316389-1321230 GCF_000327345.1 Myotis davidii | reverse complement strand
CCCCCCCCCCCCCCCACTGACCTCCCCGTGGCTTCCCCTACACCCGGCACATGCCCTCACCTCCCTTCCCCACCTGTGTCTATGTCCATTGGTTATGCGTATATGCATGCATACAAGTTCTTCGGTTGATCTCTTACCCCTGCCCCCCAGCCCTCCCCCGCCTTCTTGCTGTAGTTTGACAGTCTGTTTGATGCTTCTTTGTCTCTGCATCTATTTCTGTTCATCAGTTTATGATGTTCATTATGTTCCATAAATGAGTGAGATCATGTGATATTTATCTTTCTCTGACTGGCTTATTTCGCTTGGCATTATGCTCTCCATGTCCATCCAGTGCTGTTGCAAATGGTATGAATTCCTTCTTTTTTTATAGCAGCATAGTATTCCATTGTGTAGAAGTAACACAGTTTTTTAATTCACTCATCTGCTGATGGGCACTTAGGCTCTTTCCAAATCTTAGCTATTGTAAATTGTGCTGCTATGAACATAGGGGTGCCTTCTGTATGTCTTCTTTAGAAAAGTGTCTAGGACCTTTGCCCATTTTTCGTTGGATCATTTATCTTCATTTTGTTGAGTTGTATGAGTTCCCTGTAAATTTTGGAGATTAAACGCTTATCAGAGATAATGTTGGCAAATATGTTCTCCCATGCAGTGGGCTTTGTTGTTGTTTTGTTGATGGTTTCTTTTCCTGTGCAGAAGCTTTTTATTTTGATGTAGTCCCATGTAGTTATTTTCTCCTTAGTTTCCATTGCCCTAGGAGTTGTGTCGGTAAAGATATTGCTACGACATATGTCTGCTATTTTACTGCCGATGGCTTCTTCTAAGATTTTTATGGTTTCCCATCTTACATTTGTCCTTTATCCATTTTGAATTTATTTTTGTGTATGGTGTAAATTGGTGGTCTAGTTTCATTTTTTACATGTATCTGTCCAATTTTCCCAACACCATTTATTGAAGAGACTCTCTTGACACCGTTGTATGCTCTTGCCTCCTAACAAAGAATAGATTTTAATAAATGATATTTACTTCAATAAATAAGTGGTATGTGGACACAGAAGAGGAAGAAATTAAACTTAACTGAGTGATTTCAGAAAACAATGAGATTGATTGAAATTTTATGTCTAGTCTAAAGGATAGGTTGAATTTTGATTTGTGAATATTGGTATTAAAACACATTGAAAGAACTATTGACAGGAGAGAACTATTTAAGAAAAGGCCAGGAGGTGAGAGTAAGTGAAGTCATGTTAGATGAGCTGTAGAGAATTAGGGTATGGTTGGTGTGATGGAGAAATGGGAGATGGTATAATGAAAAGTAGATCTGGAAAAGAAAGCTTGGGATCAGAACCACAGAAGCTCAAGGGAAGTGAGTCCCAAAAGAAGTCATGCAAAGGTTTTGAATTGCTTTATGATAATTAGATTACAGAAGAATCTGGGGTAAAAAAAATGAGGTTAATAATATGATGAAGGTCTTTTGCCCTTGAATCTTTATTTTTTAAAAATATGTTTTTATTGATTTTTTTTAGAGAGAAAAGAAGGGAGAGGGGTAGAGAGATAGAATCATCAATGAGAGAGAAACATTGATTAGCTGCCTTCTTCACGCCCCCTACTGGGGATGAAGCCTACAACCCGAGCATGTGCCCTGACCAGGAATCAAACTGGTAACCTCTTGGTTCATGGTTCGATGCTCAACCACTGAGCTACACTGGCTGGGCATCTCATGAATCTTTATTATGTCATTGAGCTACATCTATGATTTCTTTAATCCACAAAACAACACTGTATTATTTCCATTTTACCAAAGGGAAAGTTAAGCTACAGTAAGGGAAAGTAATTTATTTAAGAATACACAGTAAGTCCCCAAAGTGTGGTTCAAATTTAAAATTTTACGACTCCTAAAACCTTGGTTTTAAGTTTTTTTCTTACTATAAGGAAATTGCAATTATTCAAGCAGAAGTAATGACATTCTTCACTTAGACAACTGGAAATGAAAATGAAGGGGCAGATATAAAAAATAGTATAAAAGGAGATTCTATAAGTTTTCAAGATTGGGTAGATAGGAAGGGTGAGAGAAAGCAAGAGATCTGTGGACAGGAAGGGAGAAGAAGAAGGGCACCATTGCCTTCAAACAGGAGGAAAAATCTTGGCCTCCATCAGGGTAGATAATTGAAATGATAAGAAAGAATAGCACCATGGAGATGATAATACTATGTGAGAAGGATGCACAGAAGAAGGGAATGAACAGAAGGAGAACAAAGCGGCATTTCCTAAAGCCAGGAAGAAAGCCAAATAAGACCAGGCAAGAGATTATAGAGTACATCAGAGAAGAAATGGTGCGTTATTCATGAAAACGGAAACTATACAAAATGCTGCCAAGTGGCCAGGTGCTTACTAATTGGGCAACCTGGAGGAAATCAGTCCATTTCCTGAAGCTGCAGTTTCCTCACGTTGCTGTTAAAAATTGTTTTAAAGAAAAGGTTGTTGTGAAGATCAATGTGCTAACACATGCAAAATGCTTAGTGCAGTGCCAGGCATATAGTTCATGCTCAATGAAGTCAGCTGTCAGTGTTATCATCATCATCACCATCAGCATCTCATCATTGATAAATGTGGAAAGACATATTTGGATTTGATGACTCATAGCTTTTTAGTGACATTTCAGTAAGTAGTTTTCATACTTCGTGGGGCAGGAACAGATTACAAGAGGGTGAGAGCAGTCAAAGAAGTAGAGAAGGAAAACAATTTTTCAGAAAGCTTGGCAGTAAATGTGCGGGCAGAGGGCAGTGAGTCAGTGGGAATTAGTACAGGAAGTTTTTTCTAGGATTAAGTTTTCACTCGGAGAGAAAGGAAGGGGTAGAAAGGGAGAAAGTAGGAACGTCTGAGATGAATAAGCTTTGAAATGGACATGCAGGAAGTGATCATTTGGAAGAGAGAGCAACTTTCACAACCTTATAACAGAATTATTTTCATGCACAGGTGGGATGAGTTACAGAGAGGATTACCATGGGGTGTAGCCTCATTCGGTGATTCATTTGTACAACACAATTCCAAACGTGGACTTATTTGGGAGTAAATTCCACAACCAGAGCAGTGACTGTATATTTTCCATCCTAAAATGTCAGTAATGCCAAGGAGAGATCTCAAGGAATACAAGTTAGACTCCGGATGGTCTTGCAAGGACATCACTGATTTGACTGTTGAGAGAGAGAGAGAGAGAGAGAGAGAGAGAGAGAGAGAGAGAGAGAGAGAGAGAGAAATCTCATTTCTTCCCTTGTGCCAAAGAACATGAGAGTGAGTAAATCTTCACAGGGTATGAGATTGCAATAAAAATGTGTGCAAATTTAGATGGAAATTAGGCATGTTCCCATGGCTCCTGGAAAATTGCCAGCACAACGCTCAAGACATTGGCTTTATAGACTATGTATGTATTTATTTCTTTGTAAATCCAGTCTACAGAGTTTTCTGTTTATGATTGTTCCCAAGGACGTTCTTTCTCCAAGCATTTCTCTAAGCAGATACTCACTCAAAGCTGGTTTTCAAATCATATCAAATGCAATCAGTATTTTCTGTGAAATTTCTCTGCTTGATATTACTGTTCTGTTCTTCATAATTTTATTATGCAATGATCATAGTTAGGTTTTATCAAAGATGCATAGCATATGTGTGTGTGTGCGCGCGCACGTGTGTGTGTGTGTATCAGAGCAATTCTAAATATGGGGAATTAACAGTATTAATTATTTCTCAGACCTCTCAAACACATTTCAAATCTACACTTGAAACATTATCTGTTTTACATTATAGTTTAATTCATTAATGCCCTTTACATTCTATGTATTTAGAGTTTGAAGTGTGTCTGAAGAGTACAATATGATAATATAAGTTGAAATGTAGACTATTAATTGCTGAAAAATATTAATGCTGTTACTTTCCAAATATTTCATTATATCAACCTGTTTTTCTTATTCTTTCATTTTACTAATTTCAAAAAGCATAGCTAGGGCCAAGAATATTAAACCATTTTGAGTTATAGAATGTTACAATGAATTATAGTTTCTCTGAAAGACACAAATATGCTTAAATCAGTGATTTACATGGTTTTTTGGTGGTTTTCTATCTTTACACATAATTCTAAGTTTCTTTAAAGTAATACAGTTCTAAATATAAAAATGTATTATCAGAAGAGAAATAAGTCATTCTGAGACTCAATAGTTACAAAACTGGAGAATATTTAGTTTTGGATATATTTAAACTCTCATGACTTTACAAAATATATGAAATTAAATATTGGAGTCACTTAATCTATGTTGTTTTGTCTTCTTTGTGCTTCTTTGATATTATTCAGAATGAAATTACTGGATATGACACATTCATTAATTTTTATTTTATGTTGAATTTATTAAAAGTTTATATTATCTATTAATATTATAATTGCTTTTTATAAAATAAAATAGGTGCCTTCCACATGTATTTTGTATTTCTGTTTGCTGAGTTTATAGCATAGTTTAGAGAATTAAAAAAGCATTTTGGTTGGAGACTTGGAGAAAGAGCTATTTTTTTAACTGGAGGATATTAACTCTGGGCTGGAAGTCAGACCAATGGTTCTTCAGGCTCCCAGGTCCAGCCTCCAGCCTCAGGCCAGGGTGACGACCTCTCTCTCAGAGAGCAGAGTAATGCTCCTCTTGCATCCTCTGTCTCAGAGGATTGTCTTTAGAATCCAGCAAGAGTTACTAAAACAAGCATGTCAAACACAAAGGCTAGCACAGGCCAAATAAGCAAGGTTTAAGTTTATGTGGGCCACAAAAAAATATAAGCTTTTCAATTTTCATAAAATATAGGTTTATTTCAAT
>NW_006292663.1:1312680-1315608 GCF_000327345.1 Myotis davidii | reverse complement strand
GGGAGGCGCCCCAACCCCCTGATCAGCCCTGCTCTGTGCCTATAGGGGGGAGCTCCTCAACCCCCTGATCGCCCTGCAGCTCTGTGTGTGACAGGGGGCGGGGCCACAACCTCCCTATCTGCCCTGCTCTGTTTGTGACAGGGGAAAGTGCCCTAACCCCTTGATCAGCTCTACTCTATGAGTGACAGGGGGGAGCTCCCCAACCCCCTTATCGACCCTGCTCTGTGCGTGACAGGGGGTGGCACCGCAACCTCCCCATCGACCCTGCTTTGAGTGTGACAGGGGTGGTGTCCCAACCCCACAATCCGCCCTACCCTGAGCGGACTGAGGGTGGCATCGCAACCTCCCAATCTGCCCTGCTCTGTGCATGACAGGGGGCGGCACCCCAACTCCCCAGTCGGCCCTGCTCTGAGCCCGGCCAGGGCTGCACCTAGGGATTGGGCCTGCCAGTATGTCAAGAGCATCAGGAATATTATTTCTGTCATTTTTCTTTCTCAGGGACTTCTAACTTCTTCCATTCTGGACATAAGTGCATAGGTGTTACCTTTTCCTGTCTCACTGTGTTGATTCTCTGGTTTCAGGCCCCATGTCTTCCTCTCATTTAGGACCTCATTTTGTTGAAGCACATCCTCTAAGAGTTTTCTTTAAAAAAATACATAAGAGAGAATGATGCTTGAGAGTACTCATGTATGATAATTCCTTTTCTATATAAGTAGTGTTTTGGTGTAAAATTCTAGATTGGAAAAGTCACTTTCTTTTAGAATGTTGACAGTATCATTCTGTTTTTTTGTTTGTTTTGTTTTTTGATTTTTCAACTTCCAGTGTTATTATAGATGCAAAGCCATTTTAATTGCTTGTTTTTCTTTGTAGGAGCTTATGAGAGTTTTCCTTTGCTTTACATATTCTGCTACTTCTTGGTAGTTTGCCTTGCTGCGTATTTAGTAGCATCAATTATGGTGGGTGCTTAGAATATTCTTTCAATATGGAAGCTCATGTTATCCATTATGAATATTTTCTTTTTCTTGGTGCATTTTTTTGATGATTTTTCCTCTTTGTTGTTCTTTTCTCTGGAACTCCAATTATTTTGATAGGGATTAACTGGATTGACTTGACTCTCTAGTTTTCTTATTTTTCTTTCCTACTTTCTGTCCTTTTTCTCTATTTTTTTGACAAATATTCTTAACCTATTTTCTACACTTCTTTAACTTTTAATTTCTGCTATTATATTTCAACAGCACTATTTTCTCTAGATATTTCTTTTAAATATCTATTTACTGTTTCATGAATGCAATATCTTCTTTTATCTCTTTGAGAATATTACTTAAAGCCATTTTTTCATAATTTTTTTCCTCTTGTATAAAATCTGTTTTTCTAAAGTGTTTTCTAAAGCATTTCCACTTAACTTCTCTTTGATTATTTCCATCTTACTTCCTCATGTTAGACACTTCTTTAGATGCCCAGACCTTGTTAACTATCTGCTAGTATTTAGAATGGGGCATTAAAAGTTATCTAGGAGGCTGTGAGCATGTGAATGGGATCTGTGGACTGTGGTTCCCTCTGTAAGCTTATCTGGCTGGAACATTTCATTATGGAACATTTGATGTCAGAATCTTTGGGTCTTCTTCTCTTGGGCTGGTATATTTTCAAGAGAGAGAACTCCTCTATTCTTTTGCCTACAGAGGAGTAGGCAGGGTATAGGAGGGACTGCCAATATTTGGGGGAAGCACAGGGCCTACACAATGTGAGGGGGGAAAAAGCTGTTGGTCATTTGACTCAAATCACAGATCTTCCTCTATTATCCTATAATGGCAATATAATTCCCAGTAATCTGGGCTCAGAACCTTAAAGTCCTCCTAAAGTATTATTCCTCCTTTATTCGTAAGTCTATATTAATAGCCACATCTTATCTTCCTGCTATATGGCAAGATAGTTGTTGGAAAGATCCAAGAGTCAGAGCAACATGGTGGAATGGTTAAGAGCATGGAATGCAAAACAAACGAACAAATTCTTTAGAAAGAGCATACAACAACACCTTTCCTACTGGTCAAGGAATATGTTGTTCTGGAAAAGAGAGTTTTCCAGTTAATAGTTAACCTAGTATCCTGATGATGAGAAAAAAAGCAAGAAATACAGAGCTGGGTTTGAATCCTGGTTTTATCTGCTAGCTGTGTGACATATTCCAATGCCTTTATCATTTTTAAAGCTCAGTTTTTAGCATTTTCCAGGATTTCTTCAAACTCAAAAATCAACATTACATATTTTTTTCTGAACAAGAATATTTTCCTTGTATATTTTACAATTTTTATGTTTTAGATTCCTATTGTTATATTTTTAGAATCTAGATAATTTTATAAATTATGCATTATTTTAAAAATTCATCTTTTATTCTGATGCACCACAAATTATTTTTCCTCTATTATTTGTGTTTAACCCTAATTTTTTTTATATTTGATACTTAGAGCTTTCTCCCACCATCAATTACTCAGCCCTTGCTTCTACATATCCTAATCATTGATGAATATTTTTCTAGTTTCCAAGGTCTTTCTAAACTAGTCATCTTTCCATTCAATTAGACAATGTTTTCTATGGGTTACATTTGTCTCCAAGAACTTTCTCTTATTAGTAACCTACATAATGGAGTTTTTTACATAGTCGATACTTACTCATTTTACTCTTCCTTAACAACCCTGAAAACCTTTTTGATGAATGGATGAATGGATGTGTAGGAAGTGGTGTCAAGTATGCATATAAATTTTAGCTGTTTCATTCATCAGCAGTGTGTGTAACAGTAATTAGAGTGAAATTGCAGTCTATGGGAAAGTGTTAGGTGTGGCTCATTATTAATGGAGGTGATGTGATGTAGAGTCAAGTGTAAGGGAAGTTGTGCAGAGAGGATGTTTTGTTTTTGAGAAAGATTAAGGAATTTGT
>NW_006292663.1:1307022-1312086 GCF_000327345.1 Myotis davidii | reverse complement strand
GTAAAAGGGAGGCCAGACATTATAAACATGGTCATCTGGTCAGCTTCATCAGGAAGCTGCAACTTCACACTCTCCAGGGAACCAGCAGTCCATGCTTGCAGAGCCCTGGGGGAAGGGAGTGGACACGGGGGAGATGGACACATGCCCGGTGAAGCTGGGTGACTTAGGGAAGGTGTGTGTCAGTCAAACCTGGGAACAGAGATGATTGGCCAGAGTGGTTGGGGTCACTGCAAGTGCATGAAAATGTTGGAATACATAATCCCCTAGACACAGGAGTTTGCTCTCTTGGCTCTTAGCTCTTGGTGCTCTTGTGGCTCTCTTGCATTTAACGTGTTCCCTCTATAGCCATTGGCCATGCAGAACCCCCTCCCCCCCCCCATGCAATGGATTGATGGACTTCAGCTAGACTGATGCTCGATTGGACTGCTCCAACATGGAACAGAAACTCTGGGCAACAGCTAAAGGTGCAGCTACACTTTTTCCTTGGCAGGGCAGAGGGAAATGGGACCTTGGAAACTCAGGGGTATAATCCCACACAAGTAAATATCACTCATTCTCCCATGGAAGTTTCAGAAAACTCTTTTTCCTTGTGACATCCTAAGAAGCCCACATTTCTTGGCAATAGGTGAGGAAAGGCAAGCAGTAAAAAATAATAGTAACAGTGATGTGCTCAGATCTGTGCTTCAGATCTCTTACCCATGTTGCTTAGAGATGACTCTCCTACTCAGTAAGCACTAGTTGTGCACATGTGACTCATGGTTTAGACTCTCCTGCTTAAGATGATTTCTCACGGAAGAGACACCAGACTAACATGTGGTAGACAAGTAACATTATTTAAAAAAATGTTTAATGAAATGTATTGGGGTGACATTAGTTAATAAAATTATATAGGTTTCAGGGGTACAATTCTATAATTCGTCATCTGTATATTGTATTGTATGTTTACCACCCCAAGTCAAGTCCCCTTCCATCATCTTTTATCCCCCCCTTTACTCTCTCCTACCTCCCCCAACATCTTTTTCCCCTTGTAATCACCACACTGTTGTCTGCATCTATTAATGTTTCTTTTGTTTAATTTCTTCACCTTTTAAACCAACCCTCCCAACCCCCCTCCACTCTGACAGTTGTCAGTCTGTTCTCTTTATCTATGAGTCTATTTTTTTGTTAGTTTATTTTGCTCATTAGATTCCACATATAAATTAAATCATATAGTACTTGTCTTTCTCTGACTAGCTTATTTCACTTTATTTATTTATTTTTTTTGCTTGTTTCTTTTTAGCTTTGTTGATCTTAAACAAATAGCCAGATATTTCTCCAGCAAAATGGGTTTATTCCGGAGCAACAAAGAATTGCACTTCAGGACATGAGGTCTAATTGTGAACAACACACAAGTCTAGAGAAGCAACGGTAAGGAACACCCTTTTATTTACTTGGAAGGAGCTATTGTAAAGAAAGAGTCCATTAGAGGAAACTGAAAGTTCAAAGTATAGTGACTTTTCATTGTCTGAGCTATGGCAATCTCCTACTGGCTGAGTTGTTACTGGGCAAGGAGGAATCTTTTCTGCCTCCAGCTAAGGAAGTCAAGTACAGTTCACCCTTGAGAAACACGAATTTGAACAGCATGCATTGAATTGCATGAATACTCTTAGATGCAGACTTTTTTCAATTGAGCCTTGCAGTTCAAACCTGCATTGTTCAAGGGTCAACTTCGAGGTTGGGAATCTGTGAATATGAAAAGCTGACTGTAGTTATATGTGGATTTTTGACTGTCTAACCCCTGAGTTGTTCAAGAGTCAACTATAGTATCACTTCCTGCCAGAGATGCAAGGTATGTCTCTTCCTTTTGGAGTCAGTAGTTGAATGACTCCTGCATGAGAGTTCTCTCTTCTAGCCTCTCAACTCCATTTTAAATGAGATTTCTTCTTTATTTAATTTTCATAGGTTCTAAGGAGCTTGTAAGAGTGACACATTCTGGTTTTATTTTCTCCATCCTTTCATCTATTTCTATATATATATGTATATGTGCACACTCAAATATACATATAGATAGATACATAGACACCTATATCTATTATCTATCTATCATCTATCTATCTATCTATCTATCTATCTATCTATCTATCTATCATCTATCTATCTATTATTTATGCCTCTCTATTTTTTTACCTAACTGTAGCCAAAAGCATACCTTAAAATTTTTGTTGACTTTAAATATAAAGACATATATTTATATGCATATGAAATTTATTGACCTTAAATATATATAAAATGTAGCTATATTTTTGGCTTTCTCCCCACTCTCTTTTCCTAACCAATCCTCCTTCCATCATAAGTAACTAATGTAAATGACCTGATAATCTCTCCATAATTTTTTTCTTTCCCTGTATTTCTCCCTTCTCATATTATATATTACAATTTGTAAAATAAATGATTGATCAACAGACATTTATTTTGCAACAATAAAATCATATTATGTTTACTTCTATGTATAACATTTTATCAAAAACTCCTCCAAGACAACAAATCTAAATAATTATTTTAAAAGGCTACATAATAATCTGTGGTGAAGATAAACCACCGTCTATTTAGCTATTGCTCCTATTAATAATCATTTATTCCACTCCCAAACAACCTATTATAAATAATGAGCTATTACAAATAATGTTCATGCATATACACCTAATACTGTTGATTTTATCCCTACAGGGTAGATTATAAGGTATGGGATTTGTGGTTGAAACATATATGTATATTTTAATTGTACAAATTCAGATTTTTAGTAGGAATTATACTAACTTTTTAAAAAGTTTGCAATTCTGTATATGCAAAGTGATATTTCATTACTAAATAATATGAATTCCTTCCATTTATAGTTAGAAAATGTACATATTTATCTATTATTTTAATATATCTATAATAATAAAAGGGTAATATGCTAATTAGATTGGACGTCATTCCAGATGTCATTTTGGACGTCCTTCTGGACAAAGCTGGGGCCTGAGTGAAGCCTGGCTCCCAGGTGCCTACTGACGGCTGGAGGAAAGCCCAGGTCCCGGGTGCCAGAGGGCAGCCAGTGCCGGCAGCCAGGGGAAGGAAGGCCTACTCTTGCATAAATTTCGTGCATCGGGCCTCTAGTATATATATGTACATACACACACACACACACACACACACATACACACACATTTGGAGTCACTCTTTTCTAAATTGCCTATAAATCCCTTGCTTATCTTTTCATAGTGTGGGATATAGCCTCTATGATGGTCTCAATGACAGCTTCCTCATGACTGTCAGTCCCTTGTGTATACTTCTCCTTTTCAATGTAGGCTAGATTTAGTTAATAGCTTCTAACAAATAGAATACAGAAGAAGTAATGAGATTAGGTGATACAAAGGCTGCAAACTTTCTTCTTGCGTGCTCTCCCTTGCTATACTGTGTATTGTGTAGCAAGTGGGAAGTCAGTTGCGATATCATGAGGCAGCCCGATTGGAGAGGCCAATATAGTGAGGGAGCTTGAAAGCAGATTTCCCTTCCCCAGTTGAGATTTCATGAATCTGTAGTGACCAACCGCTTTGTTGCAACTTATGGAAGATCTAGAACAAGAGGAACCTAGAGGAGGCATTCCTTGATGGCTGACACACAGAAACTATGAGAAAATGAATGTGTGCTCTTTTAACCTCATAAATTTGGGGGAAGTTTGTTATGCAGCAATAGATAACAACTACAAATAGGATTCTTTTATTTTTTTCTCACAAGCTTATAACTCCTACATTATGATATTTACCTAGGACCTTACATATTCTTTGTAGATATTTCCCAACTCTAACAGGTGCATATTAACTTCATTTATGCTAACTCTTGCTATGTGACTTAAATTGCATTGTCATATATTTCCTTTTTTCTCCTTTAAAAAAAGGTTTAGCTTAACAGTAGGTAAGATAAATGCATTCTAAATGTTTTCCATTATTTTTGTTTTATATTTTATAACATAAATCTTTATTCATCTTGAATTTATTTTATAAAGCATTATTTGTATCTCCTAGGGATGCTCTCTAAGTTTGTTATCATATTTTTTATCATTTCCATTTTTTTGCATATTTCCTCTATGGTTTGAGATATTTCCTTTACTTAATTTCTCAGGACAATTATTCAAATTTTATCAGTAATATACTCACCTTCAATTTATGTATTGATTTTAAAATTCAATAACCATGTTTCCCAGTTGGATTCTTTTTTCCAAATGTTGCATTTGAACCATTTTGTGTACAGTTAGAGTTTGTTTTGTGTCAAATACCAATTCATCTATCTCCTCTGCAGTTCTTTTTTCTAGGAGCTCCTACTCTGAGTTTTCTGCTTGTTCCCTCCCTCTAGGTCAGTGGTTCTCAAACTTCTTAATGCCGCGACCCTTCAATACAGTTCCTCATGTTGTGGTGACCCCCAATCAGAAAATTATTTTCGTTGTTACTTCATAACTGTAATTTTGCTACTGTTATGACTCGTAATGTAAATATCTGATATGCAGGCTATATTTTCATTGTTATAAATTGAACATAATTAAAGCATAGTGATTAATCACAAAAACAGTACGTAATTATATATGTGTTTTCCGATGATCTTAGGCGACCCCTGTGAAAGGGTCGTTCGACCCCCAAAGGGTTGTGACCCACAGGTTGGCGACCCACAGGTTGAGAACCGCTGCTCTAGGTTCTGGTTCTTGAGCAGCATTGTCATATTACTTCGCCAGCTTGTTCTCATTCTTTGGCATCAGCTTAGCTTCTGGCTGTCTTGTGCATTGGCATCCCCCCGCATGACGGAAGGGTTTGCAGTGACATCTGAAAACTACTGTGCTCTGCTGGTGAATGCTGTTCTCCTGTAGGGAAGCAAATGAAAACCTCTCCATTCTGAGTTTTCCCTGTAGCAAAAGTTTGGAATTGTACTCTCAGTGGAAGGGAGAACTCAGTTTAGCAACTCTTGGCTTCTCCGAGTTCTGGGCAGTCAGCCTTCCATAACCACTTTTCTTCCTGGAGTCCACAGATCTTTTTTACCTGCAGAAGCTACATTCCT
>NW_006292663.1:1263963-1307001 GCF_000327345.1 Myotis davidii | reverse complement strand
GCTGGGCCCAGCAGCTGCTTGGCTCTGGAGAAGTGTTGATAATTTGGTTAGAGTTGTAGAAAGACAACAACAATAATGCATGTCACATATCTTCTTCCAAGCTTCTTTCTTCACTCCGATGCTTACATGATATGAATTTCATAGTTTTGGCTGTGGAGTACATATTACTAAGGTGTTCATAAAAAGTGTTTATAAAATTGAGATTGCTGAAATAAGCATAAGAAATAATAAAGATATGTTATTTGTCAATCCTGAACCTGGATCTATAAATACCAGTTGTATATTCCATTGAAATGGAAGAAGGAATCCAGACATTTGAAAATTAGCTCTAAAAAATGTGTGTTTTCTTTTCAAATGTAAACCGTTTCCTAGAGAAATGTGACATTTGGGGGGAATTGGATTTTATTCTTCTTTTAGTCATCTACAAGAGCTTTTAATAAGTATAATTAAAGAGAAGAAATAAACAAAATGTAAGGTAACCTGTCCAAGAATTTTGAGAAAAATCAAGTAACATAATTTTTATAAATCAATTACAGAATGACAAGGAACAATGAAGCAAACTTCAAAATTTAACTGAAGGTGAAGTTCACTGAAAATAATTTTTACTTAGTTATTCTTTCAATTGAAATAAATTTTGTCATTAACAACATAATTATACCCTCTACTTTATATTTGATTCAGTTTAATTCACGTGTGAGTATTCAACTAATACATTTAAAATGACTTGCTGGACTAATAATACTAAAATGTGTACGTAGGTTAGCTCTATAGTTATCAATGCAATATGAGTTTACAAAGATCAGACTTGGTAAATATGACGTGTTTTCTCCAATTAGCACAATGTTAAAACAATCATGAAAATAATAAATTAAAACAACACCCAGATTATCAAAGCCAATCTGCTTTTTTGGGGGTATATTTACTGACCCACAAGGAAATCCTTTAGGCTACAAGATTATATAGGGCCAGGTGATATCTGTGGCCCCAG
Source organism: Myotis davidii (assembly GCF_000327345.1). Lineage (NCBI taxonomy): Eukaryota > Metazoa > Chordata > Mammalia > Chiroptera > Vespertilionidae > Myotis > Myotis davidii. The sequence continues at coordinate 1,306,013 of NW_006292663.1, read as the reverse complement.
AGTATTTATAATGTCTATCTCTCCGATGATATTATCTATTTGTTGAGCTGTAATTCTCCTGGTTTTCTTTAATTGTTTGTCCATGGTTTTCTTGAACCCTTTGAACATATTGAGGACTGTTGATTTAAAGTCTCTGTCTAGTATGCTTACCCTCTGGGCTTCCTTAGATATGGTATCTGCAAAATTTGTTTTATCCTGTGAGTAAGCCATACTTTCCTATTTCTTTACATGTCTTATAATTTTGGTTGAAAACTGAGCATTTTGCATATTATAATGTGGCAACTCTGAAAAAAAGAGTCTACACCCTCCCCAAAGTTTGTTGTTTGACTTGTCATGGACTGCAGTTATCCATTTGTTTAGTAACGTTGCTAGTTGCTAAATTACTCTTGCAAAGACTATATCCTTTGTCAGGTGTGGTCACTTAAGTCTCTGTTCTATTATCTCAGCAGTCAACCAGGGACATGACGGGGCTGTCCTTAAATGCCAACATTTAGCAGCTCCTTTGTTCATTAAGCAATCCCCTGGTTTTTGTAAGATTTTGTATTAGTTTCCAGAGTTTCAAAAGAGTTGATTCTGAAAACTTTTGCCAACTTAATAATTCTTCCACAGAGGGATGGGTCTATGGAGCTCCTTTCTTCATAATTTTTTGGTGATGTTACTCCTCACCGATATCTATTTTATTCACTTGAGGAAAAATTAATTAGATGTGGGGGTATTATTTCTTCATATCCTTTTTATTTCTTACTGTATAAGTCTTCAAAACTTTTTCTCTTATGATTTCCAAGATCATAGGCTCAAGACCTACATGCAGATGTGAAGTAATCTTAAAATTGAGTTTAAAAATTTCCTGTCTGTACTAACAAAAACACAATTTGGAGTCATTATGGGAAAAACCCTTTGGGTGACTTTTTTTTTTTGCTTGTTTGAGGACTTTTTAAAGAGTTTTAGGTTAGTTTTATTTAACTCTTAATTCATCTATTACTTTGTGTGTTTCTAATAATTAACTTTAGTAATACAAATTATTTCATTTGTTGTTGTTATAAGTCTGAATGATTATGGAGTTAAAAACTACTGTTTTCTAAACTGTAGTTTTATAATTCTATCTATGTAATGAAATAGACTAGTATGTTTGTCAAAGTTAAAGAATTTTGAAAAATATAGAATTTATGACATTCATGATATAAAAGTTCATTTTCTAAAGAAAAATATTCAAATAAGATCCATAATATGTATTGATATCATACTACTTAACAAAATTGTATAATAAGTATAAAAAGTGATTTTAAATCTATATAAAAATAATCTTTGTTTATTCTCTACTATAAAAATGTCTTAGGGGTAGATAATATCATTTCAAATAATTGAATTTATTTTTATATGCCTCAATTGTATAATATTTAAATATGAAAAGATGGCAATGGTGAATAAACTAGCTCGAAATATTCTGCAGGTTTTTTTGAATAGTGTGCCTTTAATGTGGCAGCTCTTAGCAGTTAAAGGAACTTTGACAGTTAAGTAATCCTTTCACCACTTAAGTACAACAGGGTTTTATTATTAAGTACACTGCCTGGAAATGGTATCCTTTTTTCATTCACATCATAAACAGTTTTGTTAGATTGGTAATCCTGCTTGTCAGATTTGTTCACTGTTTGATATTAATCAGTAGGTTTATAAAAGGTGCTACACTGGACAAAAATGAATAGAAAATACATTATAAATAATGTTTCCATAAATCCCAAAGAGTCCGACATTTTCTAACGCTAAGGTGTACAGAATATTTTGACGTTTCGTGGGTGGTTTGAGAGCTTGCTACTAAACCAAAAGTTTAATAGCAGAGCTACTGTCCATTTCATTGTATGACTATAGAATTGGCTCTTCCAGTATAAATATGTTACAATTTCACTGGACATCTTTTTTTGTATTTAAAGCTTAACTTTTAAAAGCTTCTATTCTTCTAGAATATATGCATAATAATATACTGTGATTATATTATGAATGAAAAAATGAAGTTATGAATGCTTATATCACAGATATCTTTATCTTTTTAGATTTTTTTCTATATTTTATCAAACTTTCAAATATTACTTTACCTAAATATTTCACAGTGTAATCAAAAGTTTTATTCACCAAAATATGATTTATTTCTCTAACTGGAAAATGTTGGGATTGCTTTGGAAATGGTTTTAAATTTGTTAGAAACTCCAGGGTTTAAAATATGTATCCAGGGAGCTGGATACATATTTTAATGACCTGGGGAGGTCATTAAATTAATAACTACTTAACAAAAAATGTTGGAAAATTACCCATAATGATCAGATATAATTCCTGGATGAACAGATAGGTATCTGCTTGTTTTGCAAATAGGTCTTCATTTTTAAAATATATAGATTGCAGAAAAGAATATATAGACAGTGTCCAAGGTTATTTGGCCTTTATGTGCTTTGACCTCTCAGTGTGCCCTGGCTTTGTAAGGGCCTTCCTGCTGGCTCCATGTCCATCTGTTCCTCCTGCTCACAGTTCCCAGTGGCTAGCAAATTTCAAATGTTTGCCCATGCTGAGCTTGGGTTTCCAAGTTGCACAAGAAAATTGTTTGGGTCTGAATTCTTCTTGTTCTTTCATTGTTTCCTTGTTCAGCCCCTGAATCTTGATATTTTCTTGCCTGATATTCTCCTCCCAGATGTGATCTTGCTGTGCAATGGCATTGGCCAGGCCTCACCTATTGCTGGAGGGCAGAGCTACCCAGAGAGACAAGGAGAAGAACAATACAAGAAATAAATACATCCACTTTTAACAGAACAACTCGTTACAGTATGATTGAATTCCTTAATCTGTTATTTAAGGTCTAGTATAGTCCTTAAATGACTAACACATAGATATGAATGAGATGTAGTCTTTGAAGTCTTCCACATCACCAAGCCTTTCACTACCTAGTGAGAGAGAGCTGAAGAATTCTAAGCAGACCGGATTTACCTTGAGTTTCCTTCCTTTCTTCTTTCTCTCTTTCTTTCTTTCTCTCTTTCTTTCTTTCTTTCTTTCTTTCTTTCTTTTTTTCTTCCTTTTTCTTTTTGTTATGAGTGTGGGATTACTGGTAGAAATTCAGCCAAGCAACAGGTATTATAGGGTCTGTTCAGTTGTTTCAGTTGCATGAACATGTGAACTTATGGTCAGGAGCTGGGAGGTCTGCATAGCAGGGTGCTTTTGGACCAAGGCAGGGGAATGCATTCTCATACACATTTTGGAAATGATCATCTAGGTGATGAATTGTGGGCAAGTAAACCTGGCTTCTAGTGATGGATACACCATTACCCCTATGACTCCATCAGTCTCTAAAACTTCTGGGCCTCAATTTTCCTATTATTACACAACTAGAGTTCTGGTGCACAAACTTCATGCATGGGGGGTGGTGGCGTGTGGGGGATCCCTCAGCATGGCCTGCATCCTCTCACAATCTGGGTCCCCTCAGGGGATGTCCAACTGCCGGTTTAGGCCCAATCCCTCAGGGATCCCAGTTGGACATCTCTCTCACAATCCAAAACTGCTGACTCCTAACAGTTGGCCTGCCTGCCTGCCTGATCACCCCTAACCACTCTGCCTGCCTGCCTCATTGACCCTAGCTACTCGCTTGCCTGCCTAATCACCCCTAACCACTTGCCTTCCTGCCTAATCACCCCTAACAACTCCTCTGCCTGCCTGATGCCTCTAACTGCTCACTTGCCTGCCTGATCACCCCTAACTGCCTCTGCGTCAGCCCCTGATGCTGAGACTTCATCTGGAAGGACATCCGAAATGACATCCTGAAGGTCATTTGGCTGTTCGATTCAATTAGCATATTAGCTCTTTATTATATAGGGTGATCACACTCTATGTTCTCAATTCCTTTTTTTCTTTAGTAGCTATAGGATGGTACTGTATGTGATTTGTCTTCACAATAGATGCCAATAAAAAGAGAAACTAAACTCTGAAATGGGGAGACCAGGCAGGAAGCAAGTATTCCTTTCTTGAAAAAAAACATATTACATATTGTGCATAATGATAGAAAGGGGAATAAAGGAAATAATAGACCAATTACTTTTCTTATTGAGCAAATGTTTGCAGTTTTTAAGTTTATTCTTGAATTATGAGACTTCTTTTATAGGATTTATGCACAACACGAAACTTCTTAGACATATTTGTTTAGTTTGCCTTTCTTTTGCTATTATTTTTATGAGATCAAGAATATTATTGATATTAATCTATTACTGGACATTTTTATTCAAAGGCTTAAAAAGAACACTGAAGCATTATCTGGGGTAGACTCACTTTTAGGAAAAAAAAGTAAACACAGAGAAACCATAATCTTGGTGTAATGTAGGAATCTAATTAAGACTAATGAGACAACATTAAGTTTAATGTATGATGCGTTTTATATGTCTCACCATTAGAGCAGTGGCAAGCTGTTCATCAGAGTCTATCTTTGGTGCCTATCCCCCTCCAGGTACTCTTCAGCAGTCTGGGTTTGGACCACAGTGCTGGGTTTGCAAAGAACCCAACATAAAAGCAGCCCTGAGATATCAGGGCAGCGTTGGAATCATCTGCTGGTGGACTCAGCTGGCCAGTAAATCCTGATACATTTGTGCCAAGGAAAAGGTTCGCCTGCCTTTTAGGACCTGAATGTTGTATTTAGAAACACCAAGGCTCATAGCCGAATGTCCCAGGACACGAATCCACTTGAGGAGAGAAGTAGGACAGAGAGCAGAACAAGAGATGATGGTTTACTGAATTCCTAAAATTTAGGGCCATTGCTGGTGTGGAGAAATTGGGGAGAATCTGAGCAGAAAAATTTCATGGTAGAATTTGTACCAGAGGTTAGCTGATGTGCATATAGTCATAAGATAATGGGAACTGGTTCCCAGGAATCTAGAATTAAGGAGTTTCACATAACATGATAAGCATTTACAATATCTAACACAATGGATTACAATAGCTGATGTTTATAGTGGGTTATGTGTGTGCTAATTAGTGCCTTAAGTGCTTAATGTGTATTATCTCATTTAGTTTTTACAGTAACCCCATGAATTAGCCATGATTATTGTCCCCATTCTACATTAAAAAAACTGAAGCAGAGAGATGAAATAAATAGTTACACAGCTAGAGGCCAAGGAGAATTAGAACAGGAATCTGAATAAGATCTCGAACCTCTAAGGCTAGAAAAATGGGCTTATATTTCCATATAAGCTCACATCTGCTACGACGGAGCCCATATTCTTTATTGCAAAACTACTATTCCTTTGTTTGTTTTAAAATTAAAATATCTATTGTAATATGACTCCTTAAGTAGAAACCTGAAGTTCTCTGAGCTTGGGTCATGCTGCCCTGAAACTTTTATAAATGGCTTATAAAATTGCAACCTTTCTAGATGTGGAATGTTTTTGCTTTAAAGAGTCATGTTTTATCCTTGCGAATTGTTTTTGTTTGTTGACACACAACTTCTGTACAGAGTTTCTGAAAGTTTGAATTCATAGCTTTCTGGATCCTACCGGTCCCAGGGGACAGTGATTCAGAATCGTTGCTGGATGGTTCAGGCAGAGGACAAACCGTATGTATCCATGGAAGGCCTTGGCCAAAACTCACGACCTGACTAGCAGTATTATGTTCAGCATTGTGGTAATTATAGGGTTGATGCTCAAATGGAGAAGAAAACCACTTTTTGCTACTTTCAGTAGTTCCTTCCTATCTTAAGTCCTTATATTTCTTTTTCTTTTGGCCAAACATTGTTACAGAAATTACAGCTTTCGAGGTTGTAAGTTGCAGAGCTGAGAGTTAAACCCAGGCAGCGTGGCTCCACACTCTTTACTACTCACTGCACCGCCTGTGAACCTGAGAGTTCCTTTCCTTTGGTGAACTTCAAAAACTTTCCTCTCAATTGCTTTGGTGACGATTAAGTTAGAGCCTCTTTTGCGTGAGAGGCAAGCTGAAAACATGTGGTTATCTCGAAGGTGAACGAATCCTCTGTGGACAGAACTACACAGAGTTCTAGGTCACCGTTTCCAATGAAGTGAATTTAGGCAGGATGAGATCCAGTGCTTCAGTGGCAGTGAGTTATGTGGCTTAAACATGTGTAATTTGATGTAGACCCTCCAACAAAAGGATTTTTTTTTCTTTATGATTGGTGTAGCTACAGGCATTTGCACACTATGGTGTCAATGTGGAAAACCCTGAATCCTATGGTGAATTCATTTTCTGAGTGCTAATGTCACACTAGAAAGCTGATCCACTGCACTGAAAAAAACACCAAGAGGTTCTAAAAAATCTTATTATTATTCAGGATGGGTTACCTGCCTGTTCTTTAAAACTAATGTTGAGGAAAATGATTGTCTAGTGCAGTGGTCGGCAAACTCATTAGTCAACAGAGCCAAATATCAACAGTACAACGATTGAAATTTCTTTTGAGAGCCAAATTTTTTTAACTTACACTATATAGGTAGGTACATTGTTATTAACTTAATTAGGGTGCTCCTAAGGTTTAGGAAGAGCCACACTCAAGGGGCCAAAGAGCCGCATGTGGCTCATGAGACGCAGTTTGCCGACCACGGGTCTGGTGGTTCCACAAAGTTTTCTTAAATGACATCTATCTATCCCCCTTTCTTTTTTTAGATTGATGATTTCATTAAAAGCCATTTTCCAATTGTCGTTTGGCTTTCTCGGCTTTAATGTGGTCTGTGGGGTTCATTCGATCCAGCGTGTTAATGGCATCAGCTGGGTTTAGGTTTCATTGCAGCTGAACCTTACCATTGCTCATCACTTAGCTAACATATGCCAATATCATGGTACCTAATGGCCCCTTCTGCAGTGACTACTGTACGTTCCCTCTAAATGACCAAAGTAACACCCGATCATCAGTGTGAATGCCAGGTGGTGGGAGACCAATGGCTTCCTCTCTCTTACAGGACAACGTAGGTACTGGGTTCAGAGTCTTTCAGCTTTGCCTGGCATTTTCAGTGACCCATTTTCATCCCCTCTTCCTCCCTCTCCAGTAAAATGGTTGTCTTATGAAGCAAAATTCAGAGGTTTGCAAAGTCGTGAAGACTTTTTACATTTGCTGCACAATTTCTGCATCGAACATTGTCTAGGCCTTGACATGGCACAGCTCAGAGAAATTTTCATTTGCTTTCTGCAATCCCATTGCTCCCTAGGGACACTGAGCGAGTCCAAGAGTGAGTGGGAAAACATTGCTGTTGTATAAGGACAGTATATTGCTCCTCAGAATTCTTGGTGTTTTGAGATCATTTTAATCTGTGTATCTTATTTTTGGATGCCTTTGATATCTGAGAACTGAATATAAAACACTGTCCAATCTCTTTCTCCCTTTCCCCCTAATGTCATTACCAAGGCAAAGCTGAGGGGCCCAACATTGAGGGGCTGCTGGGTTTGGGGGGCAGGGTGGAAAGCAGCCCAGTGTGAGGGAAGAGAGTAATTCTGCTTCGAGGAAGATACTGCCCAATTTTTTAAACTTAATAGGATTAGTCATGGGAACTATTTTTAGCAGAAGTTCAACTTTACCCATGTATTTTAATGTGGGAAAATGGTGTCCTTTTCCCTCTGCTAATGTTTGATGTATTCCAGCCCTCCTGCGAGCGTGTGTGAGTATCTTAGGGGATCTGGAGTGGAGGCGAGCTTCCTCTCGGATTCTCTCTGTTTTCTTTCGTGAAAATGACATTCCAAAGCTGTTTCACTTTCTGACAGGAAATGGAGCTTTGCCAGAAATGATTAAAGTTCGAGAAAGCGTAACAGTTCCAAAGCTGCAGCACTTCTTTCGGAGTCCCGAGTTTGACATGGTGTCAAACAAATATGAAATATTGTTTAATAAATTTGAATAATACAGATATAGGGGGAAATTCATCCTTGGCTTATAGCAGGAGTGGTTGGAATCAAGTATGTAAGAGACTACCTGCATCTAATAAATTGAAATACATATGTAAATACACTTGGGTAAGGTTAGCCCAGCCTGTGACTTTGTTCCATTTTTGCTAGTAATATGTGTGAGACAAAGTCTTATTTGAAATACATGTAAGTTTAACAGTGTATATAGCTCTGCAGTGCTTAAGGGAAACAGCTTCTGCTTGTGGGATCAGACCTGTGGATAACAGATAGTAAGTAACTTTTGGAAAATTATATAATTAGTTCAATAAAGTCATCAATAAAATCACTGAGACCAAAATAGTTTTGTTAAAAAGGACTAAATAATAATTCAAAACTTTAGCCAATATCTGGAATCATAAGCCCAAAGGCTTTTATACAATAGCAGCTTCAATGATTTCACTGACAACCCTAGTTAAATCGCTTTACTTTTCCACCAGGGAATTATGCATTTACATACATAACTATGTGCTCCCCTTCCCTATAATAAAACTGACATAGAAAAAATAAAGCATCTCTCAAATAAAAAAATACCACTTCTATGAAAATAAAATCCTTATAAAACGTATTTTTAAAACTCTTAAAAAACAATTATCATTAAAATAAACTAATTTTATTACCTATTCCTTTTACTCTTTGGGGTACATATTTGGAATATATATTTTTAGTGCAAAAAGTGCAAATGTTTTGGTGTCCACTGACAAATACTACAATTCAGAACCACTTTTTAGACCAGTTAAATTGATTGGAGAAGTCACTCAATGTCATTGAGTACCATTTGTCACTTCATAAATGTCTACAATCTGCTACCTACAAAAGCAGCGGGACCGCCAAAGAAATCACATCACCTGGTGGGAGCAGATAGGATCCCTTCATCTGTAATGGGTGCAGCCTCCCCTTTCACATTAGTTCATTCTGTGATTCTGGTGCGGATTGACACTGACATGGGAAGGGCAGCCACTGTCAAAGACTCTTGAGAGCCTACGTTCCACTGATGTACATGCTAATAGAGATCCATCACAATATTACATTCACGTCACCCACATATCAAACGCACAACGTAAGCATCTAGACAGCTGACGAGAGGACCTACATTCAGTTCAAACACGAGAGAGCTACGTGGGACTGAGGGGAAACTGGCAGGGGAAGCATCGTGATGGCCAGATCTATAAGCAAAGAAGACCCATGTCACCTGCAGGCGCTGTATCACTGGACATAATCGTAAAGTTCTGTAGTTTAATTGCAGCCACAGTTTGTTAAAATATGATCCACATGTACACGATGTTTTTGCTAATTTTGAAACATCTTTCATTTTAAGAATTTTCTTCTCTGTCAAACAAAGATGGCCACTGTTGCAGTTAATGCTTTATATTATGTCCTAGTTTAGGCTTTAATAAAAATTTGCTTTCTTAGGGTCAAAATGCTTTCACCCTGAAGTATACATTGTGTTTGTGGACATAAACACACACACACACACACACACACACACACAAGCTTTCACATATATTATACCACACTGCCACACTAACATTAAAAATTAACATAAATTAATGAAGACAATATGCTTCCATAATGTCAAGTCTTTAAACACTGTGGACTCCAGGGAGATGAAAATGGACCTCGGTTGTTGCTGAAACATCTCTAGTATATTGTATTCCACTCTGTAGAGATAATGGCTATGTCTACATGACAAACTTGAAAAAGCAGTATTCCATAAAAACAGCCTTGTTTTATTGGATTTTTACTATTTTCCAGGATCTTTGCATAAATAATTTCACTCTATTTCATAATAACTGAGAGAGGTGAATATTTTCATTCTCATTTTAAAAAATCTTTTTTTTTTAATTAAATTTCAGATAGGAAGAGAGAAGGAGAGAGAGATAAAAACATCAATGATGAGAGAGAATCATTGATCTGCTGCCCTCGCACACCCCACACTGGTCATCCAGCCTGCAATCTGGGCATATGCCCTGATTGGGAATTGAACCACGACCTTTTGGTTCATAGGTTAACACTCAACCACTGGGCCACACCCACCAGGCTCATTCCCATTTTATAGATAAGGAAATGGAAGCATTAAGAAGGTAAATGTAGTACCCAGTATCATCCAGAAAGGAAAAGAACTGAAAGCTCACACTCTGAGCTGTCTGGCTCCAAATTTCTACACTATAATATACCCTCAATCAAACTTTGAGAACTCAAACAAATCTTTGAGAACGAAAGTTGCAGTGTTGATGCCAATGGAGAAAGAAGACAATCGGGTCCTCTGAAAACTTTCCTCCTTTCTGAAGGACCACAGGACTTGATCTTGGGAGCAGAGGTGTCTGCAGAAATGAAACATTCTCCATGAATATCCTGGCCTGTACTTGCAGTCCTAAAGCCTCACCCCGGCACCTAGATGAAAATCCTTTCTAGGAGGAAAGTGGGTAGGCATGGGGCTGTTAGAAAGGTACCTAAAGATGCTACTTACTGACAGAAACAAGTCAGTCATTCAAACAAAAAGTGCTAATTTTATTATTTAATTAGCCAAAATCTTACATAAGTTTTTGACCTTCTATGAAGAAACTAGTCCTTAAAAAACATGCATGAATATTTCTCTTACTAATGAAATGAACTTACAAACAGCTATAGTCATGCACTGTTTAAAATGTTCTGAGAAATGCATCGTCAGGCGATTCCGTTGCTGTGCGAACATCATAGAGTGAGTGCACTTATGCAAACTTAGAGGGATAGCCTTTAAGGCCTGTTACACACCTAGGCTACATGGTGTTGCCTATTGTTCCTAGGATACACGTCTGGACAGCATGTTACTGTACAAAACAACTGGGGATTAAGTCAAGCACAAGAGAAAATGATGCAAACTGGAAACATGATAAACATGAGACGTATGAGGCTGCTGCCACCCTCATGTGGTTTTATAATAAAATAGGTTTTGTTTTTTTTTTATAAGCAGAAAGAGTCCACTCTAAAATAACAATAAAAATTATAGTATACTAAATACATAAAACAATAACAGTCATGCATTACTATTATCAAATATTACATGTACTGTACATAAATGTATGAGCTATACTTTTATTCCAATGGGAGCTCAGTAGGTTTGTTTACATGGGAATCACCACAAACATGTGAATAGTGTGTTGCATTATGGGGTTATGACAGCTATGACTTTACTAGGTGATAGGACTTTTTCGTCTCTCTTATAATCCTATAGGACCAGCATCGAACTTTTTGGTTCATTGTTGACCAAAATGCCATTGTATAGTACAGATTATATTTAAACTTCCCAAAGGGTCTACCTTACTCTCCTGGGGTAACTAATTGTTTGCAAACAGTTGGACTCTATTGAGGATGGGTATATATTATTAGAAAACAGTTGCTGCAACTTTTTCCAAAAGATTCATAACTAGAAAATATTGATTTTGTAGGGTAACTCAATAGAATTCCATCAGACATGTGTTTGTTGGCATGGAATTTGTTTTAAACAGGTATAGTAAACCTATTGTTCTTTTCTACTGAAGAGTGAAAAGGAAGCATACACAGACTCATTTGAAGTAGATTTGAACAAACAAATAACAAAAATTAATTCTGGTTATGTGATCTAAGTTATGAAAAATGGCATTCTCCTATTGATAAACAATGCAGAATTGACCCATACCCAAAGCAGGCGGCTTTCATAGGACTGTGCTCATTGTCGACAAACGTTGGGAAAAGGTCAATGGTTAATTAAATAATCCATCACCTCAGGATTGAGAGTAGTTCTCAACTCTGATAATCAGTGACAGAAATATTAAAAGGTCAAAAAATGAGTTACAATATACTCTGTTTTGTTATTACATATTATAAAGATGTGGCTCTATTAAAGGAGTTGAGGATAGAAAAGGTTCAGATCCCTCAAGAAACATGCCTTCTAAACAAATAAATGTTGGATTATTTATTGATATGAATAAAAAAGCCTTTGGATTCAGAGGCTTTAAGTTGTACCTTTTGAAAAAATATGTTTTTGATAGAGAACATTTGCCTCTATACTTAGAAAAGTATGTGATGGGTTTGGAGGGGGTTAGAGGAGAAACTTCTTTTTGTAGAATTACTTTCACTGGAGTCTGGTATTTTCAAAATGTTATTTGCTCTGCAAAAGGACATCTTTGCAAACGTGGTAGCTTTCAACTGCTGACTATGTCTTCTCCCCTCCCGGGTAACTCTGTCACTCTCGGAGAATAGTAACATCTCCAATCGTCTTACATCAAGTCCAGAATAGCCTCTCTGTAAATTAAAAGTGCTACATAAACTTGATATATCGATTTGACCTAATTTGCTTTTGCCAGGATTGGCTTTCTCATTATCCTTTTCTGATATTCGTTCTTACTTTGTGTGTTGTTGTTGTGTTTTTTGAAAAACAAAAACAAAACAAAAAAACACGAAAATTCTGACTTAATGTGGGCTGCCTTATCTAGCAAACATGCTTTCTCTGTCTCCTCCCTTATTTCTCTTCCTGCCCCAGGGTGCCATTCATTCATTCTGAATTTTCAAGTCTCAAGTGTAAGCTTTTCTTTTCCTGTGCTCTAGGTGGACTCAAAGAAATATCACCTCTTTTAGTCTTTCCACCAGCCTTTCTTCTTTACCTCTTGGGGCCAAAATATGGAACACAGACAAGGAAAAGAGGTGCCCCAGAATCACTGCTTTCCAGGAAGCCATAAATCATGTGTGATTAAAGTAATTGGCAACAATAGAGAGAAAACATGTTCCTGTGTGTTAGCTCTTCAGTTTTGCATATGAGAGGAAACTGGTCACCAGTTGAGATCACTGCAGGTTTCGGAGAGAAATTTTTTTATTTGAATAGAAAAATGAAGCCTCTTACTTCTCCCTTGAGAATGTGGGCCCTGATGAGTGATATTATATGGCCGCGGCACTCTGCTGAAATGCTCATTTATATGGCTTCTGAACGAGGGGTGCTTCACCAGGGACTCTGATCCATGACTATGCACAGCTTCACCTCCTTGCTGTCTGGGTGATCACAGCTGTTTCGAATATGGGCAAGTGTTATATGATTATTTTATCTCTTACTGTAAAGCGTTTTGCAGGACTTTGTATGAGAGGCAATATAAAAATAAATTGAATTGAACTATGGCTTCACCTCCCCACTTCTTAGTGCTGAAACCTTTAGAGCAAAAAGTGCAGTGCTGTGACAAAGAACAAGATTAAGGCGATTCCAGGGAAATGGTCAGCTCTGGACAGTCCTGACCCTCCAAGAGGAGTGTGTGTGTGTGTGTGTGTGTGTGTGTGTGTGTATTTGGGGTGTTGTCACACTTGCCTATGTGTTATTGAAAGCCTTAAAACTAGAGAAAACCATGTTTGCGTTTTTAAATTAGTTATTCTGAGTGATAAAATATCTTGAATCTACTTTCAGAGAGTGCATTTCTACAAAGACAAGAAGACTTGTTAATTATACAGATATCTCTTATATAACGGATCACGGTGCATTGAAAGCTGTCTGGTTAGCCTCTGAAAGACCAGGGTCTGAACCACATCATATGAGTCTCAGAATCCACAACAGCAATAATTTTCCTTTTAAAATAAAATAATCTTCGCTTAGGGTAATAGGTTTTTCCTGCAGAAATATGATTTGGTGTTTTATGACACCGCATCAATACATTATTTTAATAAATGGCTCTTGGTTCACCAGAAGTGCTGTATTTTGACAATATCAGCCAACCTTTTCATTTTGTTTAAGCAGGAAAAGTAGGGTGCCAAAATAAAGCTACTCCAAAGGAACATCTCAAGAATGTTTATGAAAACTCCGTTATAGCGACATTTATTAGAGTTAAAGCATGGTACTAATTTGTCATGCAGAATTCCAGGGAAGTGAGTAATTTCTGTATTTCTCTAAATGCCAGCGTCTCGTACTATGAGGTAACAATTTGCTTGTAAATATGAAATTAGCCACATAGACTGCAATGTGACAAAAGGTGTCAGAGATCCGTCATTATCTGGCAATGGTGATTAGATGTATGTGCTGGCATGCCATGGTGGTTCTCACACAAGGAAGTGGGGGAATGGAAAGATTTATCACACCGGGCTCTCTGAAAATGAGCCTGGCTTCTTTTTATTTGAACTAGATGATTTGCTCTTCAATCCCCATCTTTCCCCAGCATACCTCGTTCTTATCTCCATCAACACTCACCCGGACTCTCTGCTTATAGATGTGCATTTCCGCCCATGGAACATCAGTCTTATTTCAGAACTGTGACCACACTGACTGTGGAATTATCAAAACACAGAGTGCAAATCTTTCCCCCACCAGAGTCCTGATTATGCAGTTTCAGAGAGCTCTCTCCACCGTAGATTTGTTGTTTATTATTCCCTTTTATCTACAGCTCTCAACAATATTTTTGCATAGTGAGTCAGATTCTCCCAGGTGTCCTGGGGATAAGTGGGGATATTATTGTCTCCAGGCAGTACATGGTGCCTCTGGGGCCTGAAAAAAAAATGAATATTCCTTCAAAGGTGCTTATTCTCTTAGGATGGCATGGAGGCACTCGCAGCCATTCATTTGGGGGCTTATTGTTTGTGGGATAGTATGCTCTGTTTCAGAAGGGCCACTTTTCTATCCCAGAGTTAAGGTAATAGACAATATATACAATATGCATACATTAATGCACACATTAGAATTTCTTTTTCAAATGGCTCATTTTGTGGAAAATACAGTTGCACCTAGTAGTTTATACACAGCAGTAGGAACAGATCTCAGGAGGAAGACAAGAGGGGGAGATGCAATTTTCAATTTATCGAATTAAAGGTTCTAACACCTCATTCTTACTGCCTCCCTGCAGTGAAGTGAAAGTTCATATCTCCCCAGTTTCATATGTTGAAGCTCTTATGCTCAATGTGATGGTGTTTGGAGGTGGGGCCTTGGGGTGGTGATTAGTGCACGGGTGTTGGCCCTCATGAATGAGATCGGTGCCCTTATAAGAAGAGACGTGGGAGAGGTGATCTCCCTCTCCACCACAAGAAGGACACAGTGAGAAGGCAGTCAGCTCCAAGGAAGGAAGCGGGCCCTCACCAGAACTTGATCACGCGGGCACTGAGACCTTGGACTTCCAGCTTTCCAATGATGAGGAACAAATTTTTGTTGTTGAAATCTCTCTCTGTGGTATATTATAGCAGCCTACTGACTAAGACACTCTCCCCCTCCCCACCTGCCAATTGGGTTTATTTCTCATTTATACCATGACATCATTTCTAAATAGATTAATCAACAGATAAAGCTACTGCCTGGATCTTTGCTATATCACCTCTGTTCTCTTTTTCTGTCTGCTGCATTTATCCAGTATCTGCAGCTCCCGTGCACACATCTGCTATGCACCAGGGCATAAGACCATTCACTTTTGCTCAATATGCCAGGTGTTTTCATGACTATGGGTCTCTGTTCATGTTGATCTCTAAGACTAAAATCACTTTCACCATCTCTGAGTACTGAAAACCCACTCATCTTCAAAGCCCTCCTCAATCCAACTATCAAATAGGAGCCTCAGTTTTCTTGTCTTCAAAAGGGGGAAATATATACCATCTTTTTTTAATTGGTGGTCTTTACAATCAAGTGAGAATGTGTGTGTGATGCTGTCTAGTAAAATGCCCTGGCGTTCTTTAGTTCATCTCTTCTTTACTGAGAACCAGAAACATAATGTACTTAAACACCCAGCCTCTTATTATGCATACATATGGAAATATCTTTTTGTATGCCTTGTAGGCCCTGAGAAAATGCTTAGCATTATTTATGTGTATATAAATACATAATACTTATAATACATTTGGGACTCTAGACTTAGTATGAACTTAACAAATATTTGTTAAACTGGCCTGTCCCAAGTAGTCAATGTCCCAAATGTTTCAACGTACATTCTTGGATCATTTGGATCAGTACCAAATTGAACTTGAAATTCATCCAATTCACCAAGTTTATTCTTACTGCAATGCACTCAGCACAATCAGTGTTTCTAGTTGCTACTTTTGGACAGACATTGCCAAAGAAGTATGGTATATGAAATACACCAATGTCATTTTGGGTTTCTGTATGATTTACTTACAGCAACACAGTCCAATTGGTGCATTGATATAAGCTTGGAAATGGAACTTCATTTCCAGGCTCTCCCAGTGCTTACAGATCCCACATGTATGCATGGCTTTGTTTGTAGAGGTCTTGGCACTGCTTTGTCTGTGTTTTAGATGGCAGTGCCATGAGAGGAAGGTTAAAACCCATAGAATGAGGGACACTTTACTTCAAAGTGACTTCTGTGATGTCAAATATACCGATTGTGACACAAAGGAAGGGGAAGACAATGAAAACAGGTCACTTTGGTATTGCCACATGCCAGTTGACGTGACAGGCACACTAAAGAACTGTAAAATGCAGGACGTCCAACGCTGTGGTGGGTTCCTTTGTCAGAAATTTCAGACTGCTTAGGATAAATGGTCTTGGCTCATTATTGGAGAGATTTGACACATTCCAAAAGATGACTGCAGAGTCTCAGGTTCTGAAGATGAGTTGCAGAGTCTCCATGTTGCTGAAACATCCTACTTGATATCAACTGGCCAGCTAGCAGAATAGGATCAGCTTAGTCATTTTAAAAAATCTATCCAACTGTGACTTATAAAGTTGCTGTCATTGTTGGGTTTTTTATTTGATATATTATCTACATGCCCCCTTTCCCCTCAGGGGAAGCTGGCCTCTTTAGAATGTGTGCGCACAGCTAAACTTTTGTGTTGGCAGCTTAGTGTCCAGCCCAGAAACCACATCCCGAAAGGCACTGAGGATGAGACGGGCCATCCCCAGAAAGCCATCTTCAGCTTGCGATCCCACGGCTCTGAATAAGCCGGCTCTAGAGCTAGTCATTTCAGATGTAAATATTTGCCAAATTCAATTTCCCCCAAATGCATGTACCTTTCACCTCTGCCAATCAAACCGCAAGTTTAAAGTGTATGGAAGGAAAAGAGCAAAAATCCTTTCAAAAATTCATAGGTTTATATTTTAAGAAGGAATGGAAAATCGAAATTTTAAAGAAAGAGGTAAAGTTTGCCTCTCAGGCCAGGGATTTCCAAGTTCTCATATCTGTCAATGAAAGCCAACCTAATTAGTAGAAATCAGGGTTTTGCATTAGAGACGCCGATGTATAATGAGTTCTATTGTGACAGATTGCAGTAGGTGAGATATATGCTATTCAATGGTATGTCTAGGAGAAATAAATAAACATGGTTTATTTCTTCATTAGAGGATGCTTATTTATAGCATAATATATATCTACCTCCACTGTAACATTAAAGTTTTGACTGCTTTTTAACTGTAAAATGTGATATTGTTGTGGCAGCTGCACTATTCAAATGATAGTGATAGTACAGCTGCTATCAGTGAGGGAGATTTATTGCTTCCCTACATGGATAAAGATATGTGCATATTTACTTTTAGTTTCGCTGCCAGTATCCTATATTTTAATGACACAAGGTGAGATAAAATAATATTATAATAAAGAAGTCCTTTAATGTGCAAATACAAATGACACACTTTATATCAAACTGTGTTTTAACTTTATATAGATTCCCTGCTTTTTTTTCTGTCAGTGAAACAGCCTAAATCGGTAGAGATGTTATACTCTTGCAAGTTTCCTTAATTGTTTTTGGCATTTCTTTCACACCAAAGGCACTGGTAGAAGAAAAAGTAAGGAGAGAGGAATAGACATGATAGAAAAGAGAAAGGAAGAGAGAGAAAAGTGAATAACCTAAAGTTTAAAGAATCTCTCTCTCTCTCTCTCTCTCTCTCTCTCTCTCTCTCTCTCTCTCTCGTAATTAGTTCCTGAGAGAAGTTTATTGATTTGATACTTGAGATTCAACTTCAGTTGCGAAGCACATAACTTTGATAGCCAAGACAGAAAGGTAAGAGAAAGTTGAAAAAAAATTCCAAGTGATTTTATCTCTTGTTCTTTGTCTTAATATTGTTTTGAACAAATAACCTAGTGACAGGTGGGAAAAAATCAGAGCTCCTGGCAGTTTGGATTAGATGTGATAAGCATTCAGGTCTATTTGGCATTGAAATGGGGTTGGAAATCACATGAAGACAGGCTTTTTCAGGAAAGTCCCATTATTTGTTTATTTTTGATGGCTTGATAGTACTTCTAGAAGAGTCTAAGGGGTATTGGGGGATTTCATGATTGATATCAGGCAATACAGAAGTGTCCCATGTGCTTTCAATGGTATTAACCACACTCTTTAAGATATAGAACATTTTTATATGTCCTTTCATTTTCCAAAACTCCTAAGATTTGTAGATTTAGAATATTTTAGTTATTTCTATTTTCACACCAATAAACCTATGAAAACAGCAATATACATGCCCATAGTGTATGAGAAATAGAGGGAAGAAACAGGCAAAATATTCTGTAGTTCTCAAAACTTCATCACATACATCTTAGAAAATAAATTGACGATTCAAAAGTTGAGTAAGCGGATCAGGTTATTTTACCTGTACTTACTGAAAATGAAAAAACAGGTCCTTGTCATCTGTTTCCTCTTTTGCTCGGTAATTTGGTAGCATTTTTGGTATTGTAAGCTACATTGATGTTTTAGGTATTCACTTTTGCTATAGAGTCTTATGTGGGATTGTTCTCTGCTTTTTTGCCATATGCAAACCACATTGCCATTACATAGTTATCAAACTGCAACTCCTAAAAAGTTCATAGGTGTCTTTTTAACAAAGTCCAAATAGCTGCCTTTCTGAATTAAACAGACAGTTTTGTTACATGAATTATCATTCCTGTAATAATTGCCTGAAACTGAATAACACATGGAGACCATCTTTGATAAATATAGAAATAACTGAGTTTGCTAAATAGTCTTTGAATTATTTCATTATAAAGCTATGCCAGGCAATTAATTCATCTCTCCAGCATATGAACACATTGTGCACCAAGTACTGAAATGAGAGTGTTGGGATCCTGTAACATAGAAGAGATTAGATACTTATTTTTGGGGGGAGAATGAGGAGGAGGTATTCACTTACTTTTCATTTCCTCATGCATAAATATCTTGGTTTAAAAATACTTATTAAGAATATGAGTAAAGCTTCAAGATGACTATTTTGTTTTAGCACCAGTCCTCCTACCTGCGTTGCTATCCCCCACTTCCCACCATATAACCTGGCACTTAATAACAAAGTTTCACTGCTAAGTGACATTTTACCCAGGTTAATTTTCAAAATTGTAAACATATGGGTTTTATTTTTCAGGTGTTTTTCAAATAGTGTGTGTGTATCCTTATGATAATTTAATTTTTTGTTGATATGAAATAAAACTATAAAAATACAGAATTTCACACATTTCTATGCCAGATTTTAATATCAAACATTATAAGTGACAGCACTTATTAAAAATATAAACTTTTACTTTGAGTACTAGAGATGATAAAACTTCTGGTGAAGAGAAAAACATCACATTTATAAGAACATATATAAATTGAACATATTTTTGACAGGTGTTTATCTCTATTTAATCCTTAAATTAGTTGTCTCTTGATTAAAAGTAATGACATCTTTGCTGCTGCGTTATTTAACAGAAAACAGTATACAATGTTGAAATTATATTTAGAATTCAAATTTAATAATTTTAGAGTTATAATTTGTTTTTCATTAATTTATTTTATAGTCAGCTGCCTAAAGAAGCTTAAGTGCTTAATTGATTCACTTCAGTTTAATCTATATTTCCTCAACACAGTTGGTTCAATCACTTTATATTGGATCTCCTGATCACTGGCTATTTACTAACTGGATATTTGAGTAAACTGGCATATAAACAATTTCAATCTTTGAGGTAGTTTGTAAATGGTCCTTATAAAAACATGGGCAGAGAGGGTTGAAAGATTAAATTTTTCCAAATGCATTTTTCTTGAGAGTATATTGTCTCTTTTCTCATGGAGAAGAATGGTTGTATTATCCTTACTTCTAAGTTGTAACTGAATTTGTGGATGATATGTAAGAGAGTGGTGGTATAAAAAGATCATTGAAAACCCTGCTTCTTTATTGGAAATTTGAAACTGTCATAGCATGTCATTCATAAAGCAAGTCTAGAAAATAGTTTTATTGAACATACTAAGTAATTGAGGAATACAGACATTCAGTAACTTGTACAAGGTCACCCAGCTATGTAGGTGGCACAGTCAAAATGCAGGAGCTGCCAGAAGAATTATTGAAACTTCAGAGGAATGCTCTTTAATAGACATATGTGAACCACAAATGCAAGCCTCATATGCAATTTTAAGTTTTCTAGTGACATTTAAAAGAGTAAAAGGAAACAGGTGGAATTAATTTCAATTATGTATTTTATCAAATGTATCCATTTTGATTTTAAAATATAATGAAAATTACTAATGATGTAAGTTACATCATTTGTTTCATGCTGTCTTCAACATGCAGAGTATATTTTCACTTGCAACGTATGTCATTTCAAGGTAGTCACATGTCAAGAGAGCTCACTAACTCCATGTGGCTGGACAGCATGACTTTAGAGTCCTTGAGAATCCAGAAGTAGCACAGTATTGTGATTGATTGGCTAGTAATTATTGTAATTAAAATGGACAGAAATTCCAGAGAAAATGGTCCTACAGACATAAACATTAATTTAGGGCCATGAATTAAAGAGCTGGTTTCATTGGGGAAGAATATGTGTTCTACGGGAACATGTTACTTAGATAAATTAGAGCACAGAATAGCACAGAGAGGATTTTCAAGTCTGCTGGTTGGTGAAGCTTGAGAGACATGATTTCCAAACTTTGAAATCTTATTAACTCAATCATTTTCATTGTTAAGGGGTACTGTCTCTGGACTGCTCTATGTTTTGGAAATAAAAACATGAATTTGGTGTCTGTCCAGCCCATTGGTCCAAGAGACCTATCTCCCAGTTCACGTAATGCCGACATATACATACAAAGAGAGAATGACACGTTCTTTTAAAACTATACATCAAAAAATATTAAAAGTGACTGAAGGACCATACCAGCTAGCTTCATTCCAGAGGCATTATCTATGTGTATACATGGCAATCAATCCGGCAAAGAAAATAAAAGCAGTAAAAAAGTTCACCCTTTTAGAGAATACATCTTTTATGGCTAGTGAAATTAATCGGTAGCTCTGCTTATAATATAACTATATTGTTTTTAAGTTCTTTTAAAATAGTTGCCTTTTTTCTTATGGATTTTCTCACCTATAAAATGAAGATAATATACATCTACCTCATAGCATTGCTGTAAAAAAATAAGTAAATTAGAAGTATGCCTCTGATATCTCACAGTCTGGGTTCAAATCTTGGATCTGCCTCTTATTCTCTGTGTGACTTGGGACAAGTTACTTACCCTCTCTGTTCTCAGTTATATCAATTGTGAAAGGAAGACAATGATCCTACTCAATGGTCTTATTAATAATTAAATTGATATATGCAAAGAAATCAGAACATTGCTTAGTACATAAGTGTTGAGTGGATAATGATTATTGTAATTATATCATTATTATTAAACTTATCTTCCATACAGTAAGGTAAGTCCTCCACTCTATCTCAAATCTACTGAATTGGCATCTCAGAGCCTCTAGGGCAGTGGTTCTCAACCTTGGCTGCACATGAGAATCACCTGGGAATTTTTTTAAAATCCTGATTTCTGGGCAGAATAAGGCCCAGAAATCAGGATTTTAAAAAGATTCCCAGGTGGTTCTCATGTGCAGCCAAGGTTGAGAACCACTGTTCTAGGGTCTCTAAAGTTCCTCGGTGAATCCGAGGAGCAGTGCCGTGTAGAAACCACACTGATGGAAGGAGGAAAAGTACTGCTGATGAAGCTGGCTGTCTTCAGGGTGAGTTGTCAGCAGTGACTTTTTTCTGGACCCCACACTAGCATCACAGGGAACTTGAAACATTTAGATGCCAAGACAGCTCCCAGACCAATTAAATCAAAATGGCTGGGGATGGTCCCAAGCAACAGCATTTTAAAACTCTCCAAATGTTAGCAGCATGTGAATAAGTGGAGCCGCTCTGATCCAGAGCAGGTTGAAATCTCACATTCTAAAATATTTTTTTAAGAAAAATGCTTCTGAGGTTTTCGGTGATGGCAAATTGACATAAAAATAGCACATTAAGAATAGCATTGTGAAAAGAGTGCTTAACTGACCCAGTGTTATCTTTCTCTGCCCTTTTTAATATGGAAGAATAAAGATAGATAGGAGTTAATTGCTCTTAGCTAGATCAAGGTCAGTCTTTTGTACTGATGTCTTAGAAGTGGGTTAAGCCAAAAGGTATTACTTGTATTACTGTACTTAACCTTGAAGTGGGTCATTTAATGCAGTGTTTTCTAAACTTAGTTGGGCATCAGAATCACCTGGGAAGCAATTTCTCAGCCTTGCCTCAGAAGATTTTGATTTGGTGGGTTTAAGATGGGACCCAGGAATCAGGGTTACTTAAATGTGTCCCAGGTAATCCTAATAATATAATTATATTTGCTGTGTGTGGTGAATCAAGGTACCATGGTGGCAGAACTGATGTTGATGTTACTAATCAGAAAATGTTGACAGGATAAAATAAAAACAATAGTTAATTGTTTCCCCTCTTGAATATAGTTAGCTAAATAGACTTGCCCTGGCCACAACTTACCTAAAAAATATTTTTTTCCTATTTTCTCTTTTTCACTTGGCATCTAATAGCTTCAAATATTATGAATGACTTGTTAACGATACAGAAGAATTTCTAGCTACTTAGATATATACTTACAACAATCCTTTGAGTAGAAAATATTATCGCCACGTTACAAATTAGATAATCAAAGCCTCAAATAGTTAAATAACTTAGTTGAAAATATATAGCAGGTAAAAATAATGGAACCTTCAAACCTATGGTCATAGAATTTGTATGCATCAATATTGCAATGAATGCTACTCCTAGTGAGAATCAGCGGCAAACAACGATAGCCAAACCAAAATGCAAATGCCTTAATATACATTTATTTAAAAAAATAACATAAAACATCATTTTCCTGTTATGTATGAACTCTAAGTGGTAAGAAATTCCCCTCCCCCCCCACTTTTTTCTAAGCATTTGGGTTTGAGAGACTCTCTATAACCATGAACATAATTTCCATGAGTTTACAATGAATGGGATCATCACATTAAACCAGAACTAACCTCTGTGATTAAGACTATTTGACTACTGTGTTTCAACTGATTGTTGATTAAATCTTTACAGAGTAGTAACTTAAACACTCAGGTAAACTTTGGAGTCAGTTTTAGAAAAATATAGGAGAGAGGTATCTAAAACACCCATAATATTTCTGAACTTAAGACAATATAGACCAATTTTGCTTTGACAATGAAATTCAAAGGGAAAAATATTCTCCAAGTGGCAATGAGGAGGAGTGATATTGCCAATTTTACCTGAACATATATTTTTACTTAATGTTTGCTCCTTTGAACATTTGAGTCTATTTAGACAGAGAGTTGATGTGTAGCATTGGGAATTAAACTTCGTGGTGCCTCAGATATCCTTCCTTGTGCCCCAAACAGAAAGAATCCTGTGCATTGCTCTGTTGTAGCACTCATTATATTCTAGTATCATTGTCAACCTAATTGTTCATCTTCTCTCTGGGCCTGAATGTGTTCATCAGTGTCTAGTTCAAGGTCAGACATCTGGTTGGTTCTCAGTAAGAGACTGTTGGAAGAATGAATTGATGAGACTAGTTGAATGAAGAGGCTGGAATCATGGAAATGAGCAATGATTTTTCTCATCAGATTCTTTGTTTAGTGAAGAGTGATTTGAGCCTTGCTTCCGATATACAGTATTAGTAGCTTATAGAATGACTACATCCTATTAAAAACCCTTTGATCCCTCAAAGGAGCACTTGGGTAGATTCAGAAGTAAGTAATTTATGGGTAGGCCCTAAAACACTTTTAATTTTAAAAAGAAAAATATTTAGTATTCTGACTTTTGATAAGAAGTTAAAAACGTGCTAAAAAAAGAGACTGCAAGTTGAAGCCACTGTAAACAGTTTAAATAGGGAGATAAATGGCTTTGCATTAGAGCATAGCATTACAGTTGGATAGGCTAAAAAATGAAGAGCAAGTAGCAACAGTGGAATATGATATGTTTAAAAGGATTTAAAAATGTATTTTTTTCACCAAATGGTGTAAATTAAAGTAAGCTGTCAAATTGACAGCACAATAATGCCATCTTCACAGTAGCACATTCTGTACCACAGTGGATATTATACCAATTTGATAGAGAAATTAAAGATGAGATCTAAGAAAAAATAGCTTAAAATGCTTTTTTTTTTGGGGGGGGGGCAATTTTAGAATCATCATCACTTGCTACAATCCACTCCCAGCATAACCAGAAGAACAACTATAATAGATCATGATAATTTATATCACAGCTTATTTTGGGGAAGCAACATCAGATACACTTCATACTAGTAAAACTATAATTATTTTCATTAAACTATAAAATTGCTTACAGCAGATTTACTCTAAACACATAAAATCATATCCTTAACAATGAGCACTACTAGACTACAAGTGTTCAAAATAACTGAAGTCAAGTGTAAATTAGCAGTCCTTGATTTATACTTTTTAATTATGTATCTTTGTTGACACAATCAATGTACTTTTGTGGGTTTATAATATACTCCTTTTTGTTGTTGAAACATTTGACAGCCTTATTCAGCCTCCATCCTGTTAATTAAAAGGTAGTGTAAAAAAAAAAAAACCTTATGAAAATTATGTCAGGTGCCTATTAACAAACTCTCAAGTAATTTGTGTCTGTGAAGAATACAGATTATTCTAGAAACAAAGGGTAGAGGAAAAGCGACCTTTTTATTTCTTTGTGAAATGGGGAGGTGATAAGAAAGTTTGTTGTGTCCTAACTGGTTTGGCTCAGTATGTAGAGCATCGGCCTGTGGACTGAAGGGTCCCAGGTTTGATTCCGGTCAAGGGCATGTACCTTGGTTGCCGCCTTGATCCCCAGTAGGGGGCGTGAAGGAGGCAGCTGATAGATTTTCTCTCTCATCATCGCTGTTTCTAACTGTATCCTTCTCCCTTCCTCTCTGAAAATATCAACAAAATATATTTTTTAAAAAGAAAGTTTGTTGAATAATATTGAAGAAATTGAGAAGGTCTAAAATATTGCTCTGTTTGAGTAATATATTTCATAGAAAATGAGGGAAAACCAGGATATGAAAAGCAGTGCATCTGAAATGATATACTTCTAATATTCTTGTTATCAACCAAAATATTTAACAGGTCCCTCAATAGCTCTATTTTTACTGCTATTTTTGCCAGCCAAAGAAATGTTTATCTTTTACAACTTTGTCTCATCCTATGATATCCAGGAATTTTACTTGATATGAACAAAACTGGAAATCATGTGTTACTTCAACATTTGTCAGGGATCTTTATAGAACTTGTAAATTTTGGCAATATCAAATGCTATCTATTGTCATAGTTAAATTGTTTTACTGCCTTGAAATGTTGATACCAGTTTATTTACAAAGATAACAAATTATGTGTTAAAATACTTAGTATCAGAAATAAACTTTAAATTTTGTAATTTTTATAGATGTGACAAGTAAAATTCTTTCTGATGCTTTGATTAAATCTCTGTGTACATATTCCCAAGAAATGTAGAGAAGAAGAAAAATATAAATCAACTTGGGGAAAATAGCAAGCTTACAGGCAATCAAGAGTACAAAAATATGGCACTGGTTGCATGGAAACAAATTCAGAAATGGAGGATCTAGGTTTTAGCCCTAACTTTCCATTTTGTAACTTTGATCTTGAGCAACCTTTGCACAGCTCTAGGTTTTAGCTTCTTCATTTATAAAGTGTCTTTGTATAGCAATAAAATTGGATAATTGTATAAATATGATTCAACCCAGAATAAAATGGTGACCATAATTGTCTGGGGGTTGATTAAGCAAGACATCCCAGAAGACACATGTTTGGAGCCCTATATGACAGAATTTCATCAAAATGTAAGCAATCCCCATGATAATCTCCTCTGGCAGGTCAGACTTAATGCCTACCAAGAGACTGACACGTAGGCTGTATGGAGGACTACTTCAGAGCTAAATGAGTACACTCACACACACACACATCTCATTTATATAGAACTAGAGGCTCAGCACACGAAATTCATGTGCGGGTACAGTCTCTAGGCCTGGCCTGCGATCAGGGCCATCTTCCCCAGCTGCCCACAACCAGCCTCATCCTCCACTGCCACCCACCCCCAGTTCCCTGTTCGCCATCAGGTGATCGGAGCCTGCTGGCTGCGGGGAAGAACCAAGAGGTTGGCCCGTTCTGCCCGCTTGCCAGCCCCACCCCCCACTGTCACCAACCCCCAGTTTCCCGATATGGAGGGGTCCCTCAGCCCGGCCTGTGCCCTCTCGCAGTCTGGGACCCCTTGGGAGATAACGACCTGCTGGCTTAGGCCTGCTCCTGGGTGGCAGAGGGCAGGCCCACTCCCTAGGTGCAGCCCCTGGTTGGGCTCAGAGCAGGGCCGATTGGGGAGTTGGGGCGCCGCCCCCTGTCATGCACAGAGCAGGGAGATTGGGAGGTTGTGATGTCACCCTCAGTCACGCTCAGGGTAGGGCCAATTGGGGGGTTGGGGCACCGCCCCCTGTCACACTCAAGGCAGGGTCGATGGGGAGGTTGCGGTGCCCCCCCCTTTCATGCACAGAGCAGGGTCAATCAGGGGTTTGGGGAACTCCCCCTGTCACTCACAGAGCAGGGCCCATCAGGGGGGTTTGGGCGCTGCCCCCTGTCACGCTGATCCCGGTGCTGGGAGGTATATTACCCTTTAACTAAATAGGGTAGAGGCCTGGTGCATGGGTGGGGCCAGCTGGTTTGCCCTGAAGGGTGTCATGGATCAGGGTGGGGGTCCCCACTGGGGTGCCTGGTCAGACTGGGTGAAGGGATGATGGCTGTTTGCAGCTGGTCACACAACCCTTCAGGGTGGGGGTCCTCTCTGGGGTGCCTGGCCAGTCTGGGTGAGGGGCTGAGGGCTGTTTTCAGGCTGACTGAAGCTCCCAACTGCTCCTTTTTTCTTTTCTTTTTTTTATTCTGGGCCAGGTTTAGCTCTGGCTCCAGCTCTTGAGGCCTCACTGCTGAAAGCAGGTATCTGGTTTGTTTCGGTTCTATAATTGAAACTCTGTATCAACTCCAGCTCTGAGATCCTGGCTCGCTGAAAGCAGGTTTCTGGGGTTTTGTTTAGCTTCTATATTTGTTACAATGTTTCTTAAACTGCAGGCTTAGAGGCTGGCAAGGCAGGCAGGGGATGTTGGAGTCCTCCGTCACTGAAGCAAGCAAGCCTCATGTTAGTTTCAAGCTGCCTGGCTGCCGGCTGCCATCTTGGCTGGCAGTTAATTTGCATATCTTGCTGATTAGCCAATGGGAAGGGTAGAGGTCGTACGCTAATTACCATGTTTCTCTTTTATTAGATATGATGATTAGTAGGTAAAAAGGAAAATAATGAAGGCTTCCCCAGGTGAGGTAAAGTGGAAAACAACAGCAGTTATATGACCTATTTTGAATTCACTTTTCTGAAAAGTGTAAGCACTATTCTAGGGTTACCTTTGGAAGTGGAAGTCCAGCTATTCCAGCAACATTTCTTAAAAAGACTAGTTTTGCTCTGTTGTATTGTCTTTCCTCCTTGTCAAAGATAAGTTCACTATATTTAGGGTTTATTTTTGGGCTCTCTATCTTGTTCCACTAATTCATATTTGTTTGCCAATACTACATTGCATTAATTGCTATAGCTCTAGAGGAAACCAGAAGTTAGATTGTGTAAGATCTTCAACTTTGTTCTTCTCCAATATTATGTTAGCTATTCTTGATGTCTTTTT
Source organism: Myotis davidii (assembly GCF_000327345.1). NCBI lineage: Eukaryota > Metazoa > Chordata > Mammalia > Chiroptera > Vespertilionidae > Myotis > Myotis davidii. Next base: position 1,278,209 of record NW_006292663.1, on the reverse strand, counting down.
GCCTCACATAAACTTTAGAATGAATTCATTGATATTCACAAAATAACTTGCTAGGATTTTGATTGAGATTGCATTGCATCTATAAATCAAGTTGAGGAGAACTGACATTTTGATAACATTGAGTCTTCCTAATCCATAAACATGAACTATCTCTCCATTTACTTAGTTCTCAGAGTATTGTAGTTTTCCTAATATATATATGATCTATATTTTGTTAGATTTATACCTATATATTCCATTTTTAATAATATAAATTATATTGGGTTTTAATTTCCAATTTCACTTGTTAATTAATGGCATATAGAACAATGATTGACTTTGATTTATTAACCTTCTATTCTGCAACCTTGTTATAATCACTTATTAATTCCCGGAGGGTTTTTCTTTTCTTATTATTTTGGATTTTCTACATGGATAAGAACAAAGCTTTTTTCTCCCTTCCCAATCTGGATACCTTATATTTTATTATCTTGTCTTATTACAGTAGCTAGAACTTCTAGTACAATGTTAAAAGAAGTAGTGAAAGGAGCGATATCCTTGCCTAGTACCTAATCTCAGTGGAAGAGCTTCAAGCTTCCCTCCATGAAATATGTATGATGTTAACTGCCATTCAAATGTTACATTTCAAAGTAAGTCCTGTAGGTACATCAAATCCACGGTGGCAGAGAAGTACAATTCTTCCTTGTGATGAGAAAGAGGCTGGTTATATTTGGTGAACAGCAAAAATGACTACTTCATTCATTAAGAAAGCAAAATAATATCTAAAAAAATCTGTTACAATAATGAGTTTTCTACTTTAAGAATCATAGACAAAGAGAGAATCTTAAAAGCAGCAAGAGAAAGCAGTTAGTTACCTACAAGGGAGTGCCTATATGACTGCCAGCTGATTTCTCAACAGAAACTTTGCAGGCCAGAAGGGAGTAGCAAGAAATATTCAAAGTGATGAGTATCAAGGACCTACAAACAAAATTACTCTACCCAGCAGAGCTCTTTTTTAGAATTGAGGATCAGATAAATAGCTTCACAGATAAGAAAAAGCTAAAGGAGTTCATCCCTACCAAACCAGTATTTCATGAAATGTTGAAGGGTATTCTTGAAGAAGATAGAAGAAGAAGAAGGAGAAGGAGGAGGAGGAGGAGGAGGAGGAGGAGGAGGAAAGATATAAAATGCAATAAATACATATCTATCAACAATTGAATCTAAAAATCAAAATAAACAAACAAAGAAATGTAATGAACAAAATAAACTAGTTAATAAAATAGAATCAGAGTCATGGAAACATGGAATAAACTGATGAATCTCAGAGGGAAATGGTGAGGGGGTTGGGTTGGGAAGAGATTAACCAAAGATCTTACCTATGGATATAGATAATAGGATGGTGAAGGCTTGGGTGGGGAAGGCAATGGGGGCGGAAAGGAGGATATCTGTAATACTTTCAACAATAAAGATTTTAAAAAAAGAATCTACGTAGAGGTAAATCATGGGAGACTCCATTCTGTAATGCAAATGTTAACCTTGCCTTGGTCAAAAACTTGGTTTCTATCTCAGTGAATAAAATTCTATTTTTATAGAAACTAGTAACTCCTTGTAGCCTTTTGTTACTACCTTACTACACTAATATTATTGTAAACTATGTTGAATGGAGCTTCTCCTGCTGTTTTAAAATATTGTCTGAGGAGCCAGAGCTAAAAGGAGTGGGCAACAACTGTCTCCACATTCCAAAAAAAGGACACACTCTCACTCCTCTCATCCAACCAATGCGAGCAGATGCCTAGATATTCAAAGTTCATTGAATAAGAGAGAAGCTGTAGGCACAGAGGAAGAGCACTTTGATTTCTTTTCTCCCTCTCCTTCCATCTCCTGAGAAAATTGCTCATAGGCATTGGAATACCTATTAGAAATGGAGACTGACATCTTCCTTTCCTGATGACAGCTTGCTGAGCCCCAGAAGTTCACGAGGCCCATGTTGGCACAGACATCAGAAGAGAGGAAGGTAAGGAGGTTCTTAAGAAAGCTTCACATGTACCTCATGGATTTTGCTTGAAGTTACGCAAACATAGAATTCCAAGTGAGAAATAGCTGGAGCATCTGAAACCCAGCGAAAGAAGAAACAGCAGCAGCAGGCGGCCTGCACATCAGTGTTTTACGTGACAAGGATGTGTGAATATTCCATGGATCATGTGGAGGCCTCAGAGGCCTACTGTGTCATGGGAACTGCACCCGCAAGAAACTGTCGGGCAGAAAGCCAGGAGTCGGAGATGAGAGAGAGAGAGAAAGAGAGAAGAGGTCAGCCATAGAATTCATCATTCATCTCAGGAAACCTCTGGGAGAGGGGGCTCAGCTCCGGGAAACTACAAAATGTGCAATGAGCAGCTTGTGGACAACTGTCACCCTGCCCATCCCCATTTGAGAGCTCAACAATGTTGAGATTCAGGGAAAACATAAAAATACCAGAGAGAAGAGAGGCAGTGAAAGTGTATGAAGCAAACTTTGCTGCTTTTCCCCTTGGCAGAAAACAAGCCACCAGGTAATATCCAAGTAAGAGAAAAGAGGTACTTTAATTTGAATATGAAATTTATACTTTGTTCTAGACTAGATTTTAAATATGAAAGGGATCAGAAGTCTGTGGGATTTATTTTCAATGAATAGGGAAAGGAATGATTACAGAGTGTAATTAGATGGAGTGATAAATAGAAAAATTAAAGATCTTTGTTGTTTCTGAGACCATTCCTAAATATATTTGTCTATTGCTCATGCCATTCTCTCTTAAACAGTATTTCTGGAACATGGAGCTAGGCAGAGGAGTTGAAGGAAATAAGCTTGTCAGGAAAGGGGAATGGGCTGGAGTACAGGCAAAGGAACCCAGAGCCAAGGTGCTGTTAGACCAGGTCTATTCATGGAACTAAAATTGAAGCCTGGCAGGCAATCCACATGAGGCATCAACCCAAAGGGGAGAGATGCAGAGTCCAAGTAGAGGGCAACAGGTTAGAAAATGGGAACACCAGATATGGGAGCAGTTTGAAAGAGAAGATGGTTGATAGGGCAACGAGATGTTTTGGTTACTGGAATGTTGTTGTAGACACAGTTAATACAGAATCCAATAGCCTCCTTAGCTGTTAAGACTGCTGAGCTATCTTAGATACCACCTGGAAAACCCATCTTCTATTTCTGACATTGAAATTCTACCCATTCTTCTGGGACAGCTACTAGTAAAAGCCCCAACCTTCACAAAATATGCTTGCCTGCCTCTTCCCACATTCCCTAGCTGGACAGTCTCTCTTTCCTCTTGGACTGCAATAACATGTTGATATTTACACTTACATATAAGTGTGTCCCCATGTTTCCCACACTCCATGTGAAAATCAGGAGGGTTAGCAGTTATTTATACACAGGAAGTATTTAGGAAATATTCGCTGGATTAATATACTGTGAAAATAAATTCACAACATAGAATAATTTTGAACCTGACTTTTAAGCTGCAAAGAAAGTTGCAGATGAAGTCAACATCAATAAGTGGTATTTATTAAGCAATCACATTTACATATTGATGTCATAAGCAGCATGCCAAATAAGTTAAATTGTTCCCAATTCTCTGGGACCAACTTGCAACCTTACGATTTTGTGATGTCCAGGAATGAATTGACTAGAAATACATGTGAAATGCTGTGATGTCAAAAAAATAATTTATAAGATGAACAGAGCATTTGGCAGAGTCCAACAACTAGAGAACGATAAAATGATAGGTAGTGATCCAATTTAGCTGTGGGTTTAAACATAATAAAACATTATTGTGTACTGCCACAAAACAAGCAGCACTGAACTTGCAGGCAGAAGACATACTGATCTTTTCCATGTTCTAATCTTGTTCTTGCAGGTAAATGTTGACCATAGGCATTTCAGTTACACCTTTGAGTTTCCTTTCCACCCCCTGTAAACTGAGAGTATTAAACAAATGAGTGGCCTTCATTATTTTCCAGTAGACTTTTTTTTCTGAACAAATTCATGTTCTGAATTGTAATATAAAAAGTAGATAAAATTGGAGAGCTTGTGGTTGAATGGAGTGTTGAGTCTAGGGCAGTGGTTGGCAAACTCATTAGTCAACGGAGCCAAATACCAACAGTACAACGATTTAAATTTCTTTTGAGAGCCAAATTTTTTTAACTTAAACTATATAGGTGGGTACATTGTTATTAACTTAATTTGGGTACTCCTAAGGCTTAGGACAAATTCAAGGGGCCAAAGAGCCGCATGTGGCTCGCGAGCTGCAGTTTGCCGACCACGGGTCTAGGGGATACTAGACTATAATTTTGGCTTCCCTGAATCACATGTAACTGACTCTAGACCTTAACAGATATACATAATGCACAGAAAGACTTCTAGTGTGGACCACTTTTTCCATTTGTTTCTGCATTCAGATTCTATATTGTACAATGGATATATCCTTATGTGCAGAGAATAAAACATACTTTCTAATCATTTTTCTCAGTTAATGCTAAAAAGGCAGGAATGAGATAAAGGCAAGTGTAATTCCTACACTGAAATACAGAAATCGAGGCAGAGGAAGGTCAGGGATATGGGTTGGCCCACTCACTAACAAACTGAATCTGCCAGTATATCTGTACTGCCTTGGACTTCAGGTTTCATTTTGCCTTCAGGAACTTCCTGAAAATGTTGTGAACTTTTCTATTAAGTTATATATTTAGATAATGGTGAAATATTAGAGACTTGATTAATGTTCTCAAATGGAAACATACACCTTATGAGTATATTTGCATGCTCAGGTATTTAGCTATAAGAAGGATATTCAACACCCCTGAGTAGATCAACACTATAGAGGAAAATATGAGTTCTAGTACCAAATATCCTTTAAAAGTAAGACACTGAGGTTGATAATTAGAGAAACCAAATTGACATACTAGCTTACTCTGAAAGCCCTTTGTACTGGAATATAATAAGATTTATGTCACCAGATTTTACATTTTCCAAAATGTTTACTCCACAGCAAATCTTACGTGGTTTTCTGAAGAATAAAAAAGGAGGAGATATGAGGAGTATGATTTGAGAAGAGGGCTGCATTTGCTCAGGCCCACAGCCTGAAGCATTTTAGTGTAGAAGAATGACTGTGGGCATTACTGCATTTCTTTCAAATAACATTAGAAAAATCCTTGGTTTTGATTGACTACCACCAAAAACCATGCTCCATCCTGAACATTCTTTTTTGAAATAGGACAGACCCAGTTTTATTAAACCAAGCACAGAAAAATAATGCTTGTTCTCAAGCCAATTGGAGGAGGGCAACATTCTAGTCATCACAAATATTGTTATAAACACAACAATGACATTGGCAACATGATTTGATCTTTGTGCCAAGGGTGAAATTAATGTCATATGCTCACCCTAATGAATGACTAGAAGTAAGTTTCTACAAAGCGCACTTAAAAGCAATGGTGTCCTCTCACAATTCCATTTTTCCTTCTTATAACTCAAGGAATCCTCACAAGCAATACTGACTACTTGAGGTCTAGAAGTTGCAAAGGAGATTCAGAAGTAAAAAAACAAAAACAAACAAAAAAAACCACACTTAATTTAGAGCTATTTTGTTCTTCCTTGGCAAACAAAGAGAGAGACAAACACACAAACAAGAACTTCCAAAGGTATTAACATTTTAGTCGGCAAAAATTGCCTCCATTCTCTCCCAATTTCAAACACCTTCCATGATCAGATAAGTTCTTGCAGATGTTGGAAAAATCCATTATGACATGGGTGCTGGGAGGTTGGCCAGATCCAACTCTGGCAAATACTTACCATTCCCAGTCTGGGTTACTCTGCATTCATTATTTTCTTTATGAACCTTCTCTTCTTGTGGCTTGTGGCTTTGTTAAAGAGGTTAGTAACAAATGAACATAAATACTTTCCTAGGTTATACATTTTCACTTTTAACTTGTGCCTTACCAGGTCACCCCAAGACAAATAAATGAGGTGTAGTGTGCTTCCAGGTTGAATCAACAAAGGCACACATATAGCTGTGAATTGATTGCACATGCAAGCTTTTGATTTTGTGTTTGCTTCCTGGCCAGGCAGAAACCAGATTTCGGTGAGAAATCACTTGTTCTTGTATATGGGAAAGCATGAGAAAGAGAGGTGCTACTTTTCATATTTCCACCTTCCTGTCTCCAACTATGAACTTTCAAAGGAAGAACATGCACTGGGGAATTTGTAAGAACCGATGCTGATCAATAGGTAAAGCTGGACGGTGATTCATTACTACATTGGATAGAGGCTTTGGATATTTGTTTATTTGAAAGCCAATTCAACTTGGATTTGAAAAACCAGTGTTACTTATACTGTTCACTATAGTGCCTGTAGACTGATAAATAACAAGACAGGTTTCGTTTTACTTAAAATATGCAGAGTGAAAAAGGTGGAGGGAGTAAGAAGTACAAATGGGCAGTTACAAAATAGTCATGGGGATGTACAGTACAGCATATAGTCAATAATATTTCAATAATTGTGTATTGTGCCAGGTGGGGACTAGACTTATTGGAGGAATCACTTTGTAAGGTTTATAAATGTCTGAGCCACACCACCCGGGACGGGATTTCCTTTTGAATTTAAACATGTGCCACTGAAACATGGACCTTCATTTCCTGATTTAAAAACGGGGAGCACTTTTAAAGTTGATGATTGTCTCACCACTGTGCTATGCACCTGAGACTAACTGTAGTTGAAAACTAAAAATTTTAAAATAGGAGGATATCTGTAATTCCTTCCTGTATTAAGATTTTCCTTCCTGTATTAAGGTAGTTTATTATCTTAGTCTAAAGTTGGAACAAAATAGGAGTCATACATTTTGTCATTTTAAGAGTTTAATTGGTCGCATTAAAAATTAGTCTTGGGGAAAAAAGCCTGCGTACCTTGTTGGCAGTTAATAACAGGCAGAAATGATAACCAAAGTTCTGTAATGTGGCTCTTCACAAACACTGGCAGAGATGAGAAAGTTGTTGGAGTTGGAGGGATATCGCTGGGGCTCTGGGAGTTCCTTCTGAAGTCATTCTGAATTAGCAGCTAATGGGGAGCTTTCTTTGATAGCGCTATTATAATTAAATGCAGCTGGATGAAAATCAACCACAAAGCAAACTCGTTTGTTTATCATTACTTCTGACTTTGTTAGCAGATGTTTTCAAAGTACCATAGTAGCCAGCTTAATTTGTCTCCGTGTAATGTGGAGCAGGTAAACTTTGATTAATAAACTGACAAGTGCATTCCTTAATTTCTTTTCTGAAGTTTCCTTCTGCGACTCTTATCCAGCACATATGTCAAATCCGGAAAACGCACGGATAAACATTCCGTTTCTTTTTATATATGTCAGGCCAGCTGAGATGGAGGTGTCAGTCGGCGGTGAGCTGGCTTGTCAAATGTTCATCTTGAAAGCTGCTGTAGCATTATCGCATGTAAGTAGGCTAGTGAAAAAGATAAACACATATGGCATATACATACCAGGCTATGGAACAACAGCTCTCTCGGTTGTAATCACTATTGGCTTTCCATAAGGGACTCAATAATTTTCAGTAAATTGGATCCTTTATGGGTCTAAACATTAATTCATCTATTTAAAAAGGGTAATTTTGACATATCCTTTGCCTGTAATAAATGCCTCCTCCACTTCTTAGCAGGCAGACTTCTGCACCACCCACTTAGTCTGCTCAACACACTCTTAACTCCAGCGAATTCGTGCAGAATGCACTGTCTACCTGGTTTCCTCCCCAATATTGCAAAGTGCTTCTCTCCCATCACTTAAAGAACTCTTGGAAATTGCACCCCTTCCTCCAAATCTTTCCCATATACCTGAAAAGAATGTGTGTGTTTTTTTAATTGGCTCAAGAAAGTTCAAATATGCAGTGTCCACGATTCAGTGTGTAGGTGACTAATACAACATATTCATGTGTATTATGATCTTGCACATTTTTGCTATTATTTTCTCAAGATAAAGTTGCATATGTATGTGAATGTCCTCTGGTTTTTGGTCTGGGTCAATGTTATCAGATTTACATCTTAATATCTACATCTGTTTTAATTGCCATAATACTAGTACAGTACTCCATGTGGACTTGAAAATGACATTTCTTTTTATGCTGGTGCTGTAACACTATTAAGCTGTTCGTTACTTCTGAAAATTTGTTTCTAGGGATATGTGTGTGAATGTGTATATTTATGTATGTGTTCATGTTCTCACCTGTTTTTTGTACGGAATTTATTCAGGCTTAAGTTGGGAAAAGGGTTGAAAAAAAGCTATGGCTTACTCTGAAGTTCCCTGTAGACAGCATAAGGAAATGTAATCTTTGGCACCATCTTACATCCTTTTCTTTAAAGCTCTAAGTTTAAAAATATTCTAGATTAAGCAGAATGGGTAGGAGAAGGAGCCTGGGCTTGGAGACTAGATGGTGCCCCTACCAGCTCCTTGAGCCTCATCTATAAAACCAGGGACAATAGAACCACCTTGTGAAGATTAGAGCTGGTATAACTAAAGATTCTTGCACAGAATAGGCTCTCAGCGTTCGTTAGCCAATGCTATTAGAAATAAGTTCTATGCTCTTCAGTAGAAGAGAAAACAAAATTAAAAACGGTCACTCTTATGTGGAACAGTATAAGTGTGGCCTCCTGTGCTGGTCTTCATGGGTAATGTTCATAGCATGCATGCATTAGCACGCCAACTTAGATATTATTTCATGTGGCACTTAAAAATGTCACACTATCTGCCCTAACTGGTTTGGCTCAGTGGATAGAGCATCGGCCTGTGGACAGAAAGGTCCCAGGTTCGATCCCGGTCAAGGGCATGTACCTTGGTTGTGGGCACATCCCCAGTGGGAGGTGTGCAGGAGGCAGCTGATGGATGTTTCTCTCTCATTGATGTTTCTAACTCTCTATCTCTCTCCCTTCCTCTCTGTAAAAAATCAATAAAATATATAAAAAAGTCACACTATCACTGAGAAGTAATTGAAATTCATTAAGGCCTACAGAGTATTTCCTGTGAAAAGAGAACACCTTTCCATATCCAGCTGAGTGCTGACTGTATATGCAGCTCTCAGCTACCAATTGTCATTTGATTAAAAATATCTATCTCTAACTGGCACTCTTCTAATTGGGGAACTCTTCAAGGAAGCTTCATTAAATTCCCAGGCTCTAAAAGTTTTTTAAACAATTGTCTGAATTAGAAGTATCAGGATAATTAGTTAAATCACAATCTTAGGTTTGTATGTAGTGAGGATCAAATGTATGTTGGCACCTTTATGTCACTTAGAATATTTGAAGTTTTGTCTGGAACTTCTTTTTACCTTTTAACCTTTTTGTCTAATGGGAACCTGTCTTTACTTTCTTTTGGGGTAAGCAGAGCAGGACCGAAGTAACAATATTTTCATGGAACTTCAGATTAGCTGATTTTGAAAAAAATCTTGTTAAGATGAATGCCCTGGAGAAAAATTCATGTGTGAATAACTGTCATTATTTCATCTATTTTGCTAGAGAATAGAATTACCTGACCACATTTTAAAGGAGGATCAAATGTTAATTGGGAAGAAGTGTGGCTTATAAACAATGTGACATGTGCTTTCTGGAAAAGGTTGGATGGGGATGGGTCAGAGAATTAAGTAAGGTGGCCATTCCATGTGACTTCAATTCTTGGCTCAGCATTTCAATTTATTTCTTAAGACGGCCAAATTTATAGACATCTATAGAATGGTGAGTGGGGAGCCCACAGGGTACTGTTCTTCACTTGAAAATAGCCTATATTTGATCCCATGTGCCTTTCTCAAAGCTGGGGTCAGGGACACCCTTTGTGCCAGCAGGTTGACTTCCTCTGAGATCTGGGGAAATCATATTACATCTTGAAAATCATTCCCAATGATTGCAGTGTTTATCAGGCAGGTGCGATTGAATGTAAGACACGAGGTCAGTAGTCGGCAAACTGCGGCTCGGCAAACTGCGGTTCGTGAGCCACATGCAGCTCGTTGGCCCCTTGAGTGCGGTTCTTCCACAAAATACCAACTTCTGCGCATGGGCCACGAAGTTTCAATCGCACTGTATGTGCGCGCCTGCATGTGGTATTTTGTGGAAGAGACATACTCAAGGGGCCAAAGAGCTGCATGGGGCTCACGAGCCGCAGTTTGCCAACCACTGCACTAGGTTGTCAGTTACTCTGTGGTTATAATTGCTTAAATAACGCTATTTGAGCAGTTGATAATCAAATAGCATTATTTAAGCAGGATGCCTGTTTTACTATCACGGGGGCAGCAACTTGCTGAGTTGTGAGACTCAGGTAGACATTGCAGTTTCAGTGACCATGCCATTTGATGGTATTTGTTGAGTCCAGTAGAGTACTATTACTTGGAATGTGCTCATGATACCGTTGTAATGAACCCAGGTATTAATAACTGGAAAGGAGCAAAGGGAAGGACACATTTTACAGATATGTCATTCATGCAGCTTTGCCGGAAGCTGAGTTTGACACTGCCCCGGAAGCCATCAGACTGGACAGGAGGAGAATAGACACATGCCTTGCAAGTTCTGGGTGAAATAGGGAAGGTGCTTTCCTGTCAGTCACACCTGGAAACAGGTCATTGGACAGAGTAGGTATGGCCTAAGCAAGCGTGGGAAGTGTTGGTATACTCAACTCCCAAACAAAGGAGTTTGCTCTCTTGAGACTCTTCTTGCAAGGAGCATGCTCTCTTGGCTCCCCTATATTCCTCTGCATGTCCCACAGCCATGTGGACCCCACACCTAGCCTAATGCTATAGCTGACCAGCCTCACCATGGAAGGGAAGCACTGAACTCTAACTTTGCTTCTAGCCCTGCTGAATCCCCAGCTGCACCTCTTCCAGAACCGGATTAAAGGAAATAGGACTTTGCAAATGGAGAGATGTAATTCTGTGCAAATAAAAGCTTTCCACCACATCTCATTCTCCCGTGGGGACCTCCAGGAAAATTCAGCGGCACCCCAAAAACCCCACTCCCACTAGCAATGGAGAAAGACCATCCACACATTTCTCCAAAAATACTCAGGGAGGCACTTGTAAGTAAAAGAAGAGAGACATCTAAACATTTTGGTCTAAGGCAGTGGTTCTCAACCTTCTGGCCCTTTAAATACAATTCCTCATGTTGTGACCCAACCATAAATTATTTTCGTTGCTACTTCATAACTTTAATGTTGCTACTGTTATGAATCGTAATGTAAATACCTGATATGCAGGATGGTCTTAGGCGACCCCTGTGAAAGGGTCATTCGACCGCCAAAGGGGTCGTGACCCACAGGTTGAGAACCGCTGGTCTTAGGAGAGCTGAGGCCAGATAGACAGTAGATCTTAATGATCTTGGGGAAAGTCAATGCTATTTGCAGTTAATAAGAAGCTCTTCTACCAGGTGCTACAGAAAATGGATGCCTGATGCCCATGATTTTTACTGTGATGCCTGGAATATGAAAGATTTGCCGTGTGTAAATCAAGGAGAATCAGGGCGAGACGGTTGTCAGAGCTATAAGCAAAGGGTCTGCAAAGGTGATAGGGCTTCTGTAAAAGATACTGTTCACCAGGCAAATATGGCTTCAGGATGCTGTTGGAATGTACACAGCTTGTTCTCTGTGTTGATGAGAGAAAAAAATGTGTCCAAATGTAAGGAGACCAATATAAGAACATATGTGAGTGGTGCTAACTGTCATACTTCTGGCGATGTGCGTCTGCTTTGACATTTCCAGAAGACCTGACCCTGACTTCAGTCTTAGAAGCTTATCTCTTAAGCTGTGTCTGGGCCTTCATTCTTTTGCTCTCAGCCTGCAGAACTCCAGGAGACTCGGGCTGGGTGAACGTGCCGGTGACATTGTTGATCCAGGAGATTTCCAGCCTCTGAAGCTAAAAGATCTATCAAAGGACGGACCCCCTAAGAGCTTCGTCCCTTCTTGAAATTAAAGAGAGAGTGGGTGCTAATTTGAAGGATTGCTTTCTAGATGTGCATCTATTCCTGATTTTTACCCAGCATCTTGGGTGAAAAGTTCCACAGCAAAAGTCTGCAAAAGAAAACAGAGCAGATGATGGAAACTGATGACTCAAGTCAGCTGTTCCCTAAAAGCGGCAATAATGTCAAAGAAGTAACTGGGTAATCCATTCTGTTTGGGGCTTTGTCTATTTTTCTTGTATCTAAATTGTCACTTGGTTGTCTCATTTATACTTCAGTGAATGGTTCACAACGTGTGTGTGTGGAGACATATGTGAAAAGTAGCTGCATTGTAATATTTATCATTAAAGAGCTGCCTTTGTTTCATTGTACAAGCATTACATTGATGATTTGAATAATAAAGCTGACTGGCTTAGTCACTGAAGGTTGCTTCCATAATGGAACAAATTTATGTACCGAGGTTCTCGCCTTTCTTTATTGGATAATTGGACAAAATGTTGAGAAACTGCTACTAATTGAGCGCTCATTCCAGCTTTTGTCTACAGTGAGGCTGGGCAGGTTTTCCTGAGGTTTGCAAAAGAATTAAATATCCACCAAACCTTGCAACAGCTTCTCTTTTCCCGGTATGTTTTTATTAACTTTAACTGAGTCCCTGGGCTTAAATGTGGTTTATCCCAAAATTTTCACACTCACCTTTTATAAGAATCACATATTGGAGGATGTTTTCATTTTAGGAAAAAAGTGTGATCAAAGACAGGTCATATGTTTCCTCCTTTGAGGCAGCAGAGGCGAATGGGCAAGGTTCAGATCAAATGTTTTTTGCTAGTGTGATATTCAATAGGTAACAGTTGCCCCGAAGCAGGGCATGAAAGAGTTAGGAGAAAAAAAATAATAGAAACTGAAAAACCTTTGAAAATCCATATAATATTTTGAGAATCAGAAATTTAAAACAATTCATTTATAGGAAATGCACAGTGGAGCATAGGCATGCTGTTTCACAAGTCCTTCTTTTCCTCCCACCGCAGCTGTTCTAGTTGAGGTCATGGTAGGTGCTCTGTCTTTGTCTTTTAGACAGCTTCCCTAATATACATACTCTTTGCCTTCACACAGTATGTCTTAGTTCACGTCTATCTTTCAGGAATTATAGGCTAATTTTCTTGAAGCACAATTCTTATCCTGTTACTGTTATGTTAAAAATAAGCAATTCCTCAAATCTAAAATAATAAAGCTTTAACCTGTTAGCAAGACTATTTAACCTGACCTGCTGCAAAGACTTATTCCCTAATATGACGCATTCATGTTTCCACCAAACTGGAATTACTACTTGCTCCTCTCAAGCAAACCCCTATGTGATCTTGCCTGGGCATATGTGCTCATTCTCTTCCTAAAACCTGTACCCGTAAACTTTTTACATAGCTACCTGTTAAAATTTCACCTATCCTTCAAGGCATAATCTAGAGTGCAGACTCTGAGATGGCCCCAATGATCTTGCTTCTTGTATTCCTGCCTGTGTGACCCCTCCCCTTGAATGTAGGCTGCACCTAGGGACTCATGTCTAATGAACACAGGCATGAAATGTCACTCCTGGGATTAGATTGCACAAAGACTGTGAAGCAGGTCTTGCTCATTCATGCTCTCTTGTCCTTTCACTTCAAGGGAAGCCGACTGCCATCTTGGGAGCTGTGCTATGGAGAAACCCAGATGGCCTGGACTTGGGGGAGGTCTTTAACCAGTGACCAATGAAGACCTTAGGCTCTCAGTTCAATAGCGTGAGAGGACCTGGGTCCTGCCAGCCATTATATGAGTGAGTTAGAAGCAGATTCTCCACAGTAAACCCTTTAAAAGAAACTGCAGACCAGAGGACACTTTATGAGAGATCTTGAGGCAGGGGCTTTCAACTAAGCTGTACCAGGATGTGTGGTAGAAACTATTGAGATGATAAATGTTTAAGGCACAAAATTTGGGGGTTGTTACAGAATAATATATAACTACTACACATTTTGGTACCAGGAGTTGAGTTTACATCCCTGAAACCATCTATAATCCCTTCAGTAAAAACTAGACTCTCTCTTTTATATGTTCCTAGGATACACTGTATGTAACTGGCATTTTAGAAAATTTCAAATTCTGCTTTATTTTGTTTTCAGTTGTATATGGCTTTTCTCCCATATAAAATTGCAAACTTCATTGAGGTAGGAGCCAGCCATATCTATCTTTGAATCCCTTGCTTCCAGGGTTTTGGCACCACATTCACCCAGCCCAATGTGTGTGTGTGTGTGTTTGTGTATATATATCTATATCTATAT
>NW_006292663.1:1263079-1263878 GCF_000327345.1 Myotis davidii | reverse complement strand
AATATATTAATTTTTCATACATTCATTCTTTTTTCTATGCATATCTATATCTATCTATATATCTATATCTATATCTATATCTATATCTATAATCACTTCCAAACAGATTTATTGAGGTGACCATTACACTCATATCAAAGCCAAGTAAAAACATACAAAAATGACAGGTCAGTATCCCTGATGAATATACAATATATTTTTTAATAAGTGCTCAATATTTATTGTATTGAATTTAGTGAATATATTTAGTCATACTTCAATGAACCAAGGTTAGTGAAGAAGAAGAATTGTCCAATTTATAACTAGATATTTTACAGCTCTTAAAATTTTTCAAGAATTAGTGAGTGTGAACTGGTGGTATATTGAGGGACATCTTCCCACATATTTCATGATATTTGACATTATTCTTATTTTGGGGGTATGTGAATTGCAGAAACACACACATATGATTTTGATGAGCTCTGTATAGATTTAAGTAATATTTTTCAAGTTAGATTATGAAGAATCTTAGATTTTGTTAGATGGTGCTATCTACTGAACTGCCGGGAGCCGGTCCATCCTTCCTGTTTCAATGGACCTGGCATATATGGCATACTGTTCTTAATATGTTTGCTCACCTTCTTGGCATTATGTGTTTTAATCAAGGTCACCTCTCTGAGAAAGGTTGTTTCCCCAGGTAGGGATTTCCCCCTGAAGTTAGGGAGGGAATAAAACCTCTTAACTGCCAGGTGGGTAATTAATCACTTTAACTATGAACAATCATGCTTAAGTACATAATCTTTACTCCCTGGAATGGAGA
>NW_006292663.1:1250813-1260813 GCF_000327345.1 Myotis davidii | reverse complement strand
AGTATAATTCATAATATTTAATCATTCCTTCCATTTCCAATTTATATTCTAATGAAATTCATGGCTCTTCTTCCTTTTTCTTAAGTTGACCCATAGATTGAGGAAAATCTTCCTTGTCCCATCTGTGATTTTACAGACTTACCAGTGCTATGAATGAATTTAATCTTTCCCTTTGTTTGGTCATCCATTCAACAAATATTATTGGGCCCTGATCAGAAATAAAGGACTGTTTACTATCACTTTTCTGAATTTCTGGTGCATTTTATTATTTGAAATAATCACTTGATATATGACATCTATTAACCTTTGTTGTTAGATATCACTTAATGTGGAGGAAGATTGGCTCTAAGCAGTAACTTTGTAGTTATTTGACCTTGATTTAGTTTCTGAGTCTTTCCCTTGCTAGCTTTGTCAACTGGGGTGAATCACTTAATTTGATTAATTATCAGTTCTGTAACTATAAAATAGGAAGGATAATGGGACCTCATAGGACAGCTATATTGATTAAATATGATATTCACCATTGCATCCTAGGCACATGGTCAGACATAGAGCAGTCAACAAAATTGAGTTATCATAAAAGTATGATGTGAGTGTATCTAATTTCACAAGTTTTACATGTTTAAAATTATGTAATTGTGCTAAAAAATGCATAACTCTTTACAAGAGTGGGTGACCATTTTTAATAGTGTCTGGGATGAGAACTATTGCTAATACCTCATTGAATTCACAGGTCCAACTATTGATCAATGGGTGATCAATAATGGTTTGCTGTTGCATATGATGAGGTACTGGTAAGACACCAGGCAGGCCTCATTCGGTGCTGAACAAGCTGATTCTTAAGGTATGGGTCAGCCAATAAAGTGTTTAATCACTCTCTTGGCTAGTGAGCATTAACATCCCACAGTGTGTGCCCTGGTTTGTTTATTCTTTCACGTTCTCTATTATGACAATAACGTTCTATTTTGCCACCAAAGATATTTTCATTCCAAGCAAAAATTTTGATTGTTTTCCAAATGAAAATAAAAAAAAAAAAGGGTTCTTTTCATGGTTAAAACACACCAGATATTATAGCAGGTTGAAGGTTTAGCCTCAGATGAATGAGAAGGTCATGCTATAGGCCTACTCACCTCCCAACAGAGGACCTGCCAAGGATGCTGGGAGACAAAGAACATCATTCTGTAGACTTTTGCCACGTGTTGTCTTTAGACGTAGTAGCCACGGAGACACATAGCTCAGATGTCCTTCAAGGGAACCTACTGCCAGGAGCAGAGTTGCCTGGCAGTGCCAGCTGCCCCCCGCCATGTGAACTCTGAGGCCATGCTTCCACTAGCTGCTCCACTCAGTGACTGAGCATGATAGGACTACTAGTGCTGGCTGTTCCCTGAGACTTAGACTTCTACCTTTGACCTGGCTGGGATTTCTCACAACTGTCCTGCTGTCTGAGAGTGTTCCTACCCAATTCTTCCTTTTCTCTATCTTTCCACAGGTATTAGACTAGAGCTATAATCTAAAATCTCTCCCTGTCCACTCCTGTTCTCTTTCCATTTACTCACAAGAAAAGTTAACCCCCCAAGTTTGCATGTCAAATCCTGCTTTGGCTTCCCAGAGGATCTGCCCTGACACAGTTGGTAATATGTTACAATATTGGAAATACAGCTCCTTTCAGTAGGGTTGCCATACTAGCCCAATGTGGAGCTATTCTACCCATGTCCTCGTGTCCTGGAATCTGTGCTCTTGCACTAAACAAAATACACCTCTTGTCTTAGTCATGAGAAACCTGAATATTTATACAGGAAAAAAGACAAACTCCCCAAATTCATTAGCATAATCATGGGCTCCTCAACATGCACTTACAATTTATATCTTAGTATGTACATATTTATTTAATATGACTACATGTTTGTAAACATTAATCCACCAATTAATGGATTGTCTCCTTGAAGGAGGTTGTTGTATCCAGTTTACATCACTTTGGATTTCCATCTCTAACATTAAATACATTCAATACGTGACAAGAAATATACATGCAATCAATGATTCTCTCTCATCATTGATGTTTCTATTTCTCTCTCCCTCTCCTTTCCTCTCTAAAATCAATAAAGATATATTTTTTTAAAAAAAGCCCTAGGCAGTTTGGCTCAGTGGATAGAGCATCAGCCTGCAGACTGAAGGATCCCAGGTTCGATTCTGGCCAAGGACATATGCCCAGGTTGCGGGCTCAATCCCCAGTAGGGGGTGTGCAGGAGGCAGCCAATCAATGATTCTCTCTCATCATTGATGTTTCTATCTCTATCTCCCACTCCTTTCCTCTCTAAAATCAATAAAGATATATATTAAAAAAAGAAATATATATGAAATGAATCATTCCATAGTGGATCCAAGAAAGATCTATAAACATTCAGACCTATGTAAAGATCCCAGTTGTGCCCTTTCATGTTTGTGTAACGTTGGTCTTGTGTCTTTTGCCTCATTGAGCCTCCGTTTTCTCATCCATAAAGTTTTGTGAGTGTGAGGTAAGAAAGTGTAGTGAACATACAGTCTTTGGTGCAGTTAGCTATCTGCATATGGTATCAAGAGTTAATAAGCTTTATTGAAAATTAATGTTATCTATTGCTATACATTGCAAATTCTCTCATGAGCACATTTGAGAACATGTATTTTACCAAACACAACTTTTCAGGATCACAACTGGAAGGAAATTAAGTAAACCTTTATCCTGGATTCTGCCCTATAGGTGCATAATTAATATGTTATCCTGTTAATACAATACTATTTATTAGTATTAATATTATTAATATACATATATTATCATTAATAATTATAGAATTATAATTGTATAGTGATTAACAATGGTTAATATAATTCTAATAATTAATAATAATACAATTATTATTACTAGTTGATATTAATGCTTATTATTATTAATTACCAAGAATTAGAGTTCTCTTGAATTATTTTAAGTTCAGACAGTTATAAGAA
Source organism: Myotis davidii (assembly GCF_000327345.1). Lineage (NCBI taxonomy): Eukaryota > Metazoa > Chordata > Mammalia > Chiroptera > Vespertilionidae > Myotis > Myotis davidii. The sequence goes on along the minus strand of NW_006292663.1, from coordinate 1,257,831 downwards.
AACTGTGTACTCAATTGAGTTTCTACTATACAAACACATATCTTTATATAGTCTTGCTTTTTTATATTCTTCATAGATTAGAATATCCTGAGCGAAGAGCTTGCAGTAATTTCCCAAGGTCTGTCCTGCTATGAAACAGGAGGACAGCTTTTCCTTAGCTTACCTAGCCCCCATATCTTATCTTCTCAAGGCTGGGCTTCTCTGTCTCCCAAGGTTACAACTGCCTGATGGGAACGAGTAACCCCTGTTGATACCTTCAGGGATAAGACTGAAGACAGTTCCCAAGGCCTTTATCTTTTACAGGGTAATGTTCAGTTTACAGTGACCTCCAGATGCTGAAGACCTTGGATTTTTCCCTAACTGAGATGTCCTAGGTCTCAAGAATCGTGGAGTTGTTAGAGCAAACAACTGGGGAATGCACTTTGGGAGTGTGATTACTTTTGTTAGCCCTGAATCATAGCAGAGGCAGCCACATCTACTAATCACATCAGGGCGAGCCCACGTAGTTCTCATCCTGATGATATCAGAGCATTTAATATTGCTTGGAGACATATCCCAGTTCCTACTGAAACTGGAGTTTTTGATACTGGATCAAAAGACGTGTGATTTCTGCAAAACGTCCAGTCCTCTATTCTGCAATAGTGAAAGCATGTTCTTCCTAAATATCTATAATCTTTTAAGTTCTATGGTATTATCAAAGAATTAATTAAGATGTCCATGAGTGATAGGCTGCAGTAAGGAAGATTCTGATTTAGCAGGTATTAAACTGACCATGTAAACTTTTTGACAGCTGAGAAAAACACTAAACTGTAAGAAGATGTGTTCTCTGCATGGACACAGCATAAACCTCTAAACCAGCGGATCTCAACCTGTGGGTCGCGACCCCTTTGGGGGTAGAGCGACCCTTTCACAAGGGTTGCCTAAGACCATCGGAAAACACATATATAATTACATATTGTTTTTGTGATTAATCGCTATGCTTTAATTATGTTCAATTTGTGACAATGAAAATATATCCTGCATATCAGATATTTACATTATGATTCATAACAGTAGCAAAATTACAGGTACGAAGTAGCAACAAAAATAATTTTATGCTTGGGGATCACCACAACATGAGGAACTGTATTAAAGGGTAGCAGCATTAGGAAGGTTGAGAACCACTGCTAAACCATAGCAAACAGAAATGATGACCTTCTGTGTTAACAATTTCTCTCTCTCTCTCTCTCTCTCTCTCGCTCGCTCTCTCTTATTGTTTAAAGTATTACATATGTCTTCTTTTCCTCCGATTGACCCCTCCCCGGCCACTCCCACCCCCTAGGACTAGCCCCCTCTGCCCCAGTGTCCGTGTCCATTGGTTATGCTACCATGCATGCATACAAGTTCTTTGGTTGATCTCTTAAGCACAGTTCTTAACCATGACTACTGACAAAGTTCTTTCTGTTAGCTAACTCAAATGTTTTATGCTGCAGTTCAAGAACATTTTTCTTATTCCCATATATTTAAAGTACTTTTTGATTTATAGCAGAAATAATTTTCACATAGTCTTTCACCATCTGCTCTTAATTTGCTACTAGAATACCTCTGCCTTCCACTGATCCACTTCCTCTGTTACCGAGCTGCTTTGTTCTGCCTCACCTCGTGGCCCTACATTCACTTTTGGCTTTGCATCCTGACTAGCACACAGGAATGTTCATATGCATATACTTGATAACTATAACCATTATGTTCAAACAACCATCAAACATTAATGATATTAGCTCCTAAATATTTCACAACTGAAACCGTATGTCCCCACCAGCAAAATCACTGGCTCGGCACACACTTAGCCAGAATACTGGGGTCTCTGATCTTTTGTTTTCCTGCACCCCCAACTGATAAACAATTTTGAGTCCTTGCCTCCAGTTTATATAATTTATAAATGAACTTCTGTATTAATACATTATATACATTATAAAATGAGGGCCAAAATTTCAGTTCCTTTTCTCTCCAAATGAATTGTCTTGTACTCTTCCCCTTGGGAGAAACATATCCCATGTCCCTCCCTTTGGAGGCTCTTATCCTCAGATAAGACAATACTATTTTAACTCATGTCCTTGCCTTTAATGAATTGCCTTAATTTTATCTCTACTTACCTGTCTAGGTGGTCCATATGAAATGGGTATTTGGTCCTGTCACTCGCTGCATAGAGCAATTCACAGACTTCATACGGGGCCTCTCCAAGTATGAAGTCTCAGCCCTCTCATACAAAACTTTTCAAATCTGTTCCACTGGCTGCCTTTCCGTCTTAATCTCTCTTTATTCTTTGCTGAAGACTTCCCATTTTTGTAACATGAAGTAGCTTGTAGTTAGCTGTAAACAACATACTCTTACATCACTCAGTTTCTGCTGATTCTTTTCTTGTACCTGGAACAGCATTCCCAATCTTCTTGACTCACCATTCAAAGATGCATTCTTCAAAAGTCATCTCAAGCATCTCCTTTTCTAAGAATCCTTCTGAGTGTTATTTTAATCACTATTATATGCATAGAGAAAAAAGCCTATGGGGTTAACTTAGCAACCAGAAAAAGAAAAAAAAAATTCTGCAAATAAATAAAGATTTAAATATTGAAACAAATAAAGATTTAAATATTGAAGAGTATAACATGTCATTCTGTCACCCAGTCAACTGCTACTGCAACTCAACTCAAATATTATATAGTTATATAAAAATTACATGTATTTCTTATATGTGCCAAATTTTAAATGTATTTACTATAACATAGACTTGGGTCTCCCAATTAGTAGAACTAAATATTGAGTACATCTCAGGTACAAACATTTATAAATATACTAGAGGCCTGGTGCACAAATATTTGTGCACTCAGGTGGGGGAGTAGTCCCTCAGCCCAGCCTGTGCTCTCTCACAGTCTGGGACCCCTCGGAGGATGACCATCTGCTGGCGGAGGCCTGCTATCCAGTGGATTGGGCCTAAGTTGGCAATCTGACATTCCTCTGGCAGCCCAGCAGCCATCGGGGGATGTCCACTTGCCAGTGGGGGGCAGGCCTAAACTGCAGTCGGACATCCGTAGTGCTGCTGAGGAGGCAGGAGAGGCTCCCACCACCACCGCTGTACAGGCAGCCATCAGCCTGGCTTGTGGCTGAGCAGAGCTCCTCATGTGAGAGCGCACTGACCACCAAACTGGGGTGCCTGGCCAGCCTGGATGAGGGGCTGCAGGGCTGTTTTCAGGGAGGCCAAGCCTGCAACTGAAGCTCCCAGTCTCTCCTTTTTTTCTTTTTTTTAATTCTGGGATTTATTTACCTTCTGTAATTGAAACTTTGTTGTGGCTCCAGCTCTGAGGCTGGCTGGCTGAAAGCCGGGATCTGGGGGTTGTTCAGCTTCTATAATTGCAACCTTGTTGCATCCGGAGCTCAGAGCTGGGCCACGGGAGGCGGGGAACCTTGGCTTCCTCCATCGCCAGGGCAACCAAGCCTCATGTTCGCTTCAGCTGCATGGCTGCCGGCCACCATCTTGGTTGGCAGTTAATTTGCATATCACCCTGATTAGCCAATGGGAAGCATAGCAGAGGTATGGTTAATTACCATGTTTGTCTATTATTAGATAGGATAAAGCATTAAGCTAAATTTATGAAATTATAAATACCATGCATACATTCTTACTTTAACATAGCAAATTAAAGTGATAGATAAAGTATTATTTAAAAATAACAAAATGTACATATGGAGACAATTTAATAAAATTAATTAAAATAAAAATCATTTAAAAACAATCAATTTTGAAAGACAAGATGTACCAATTGTTTAGTTGAAAGTATGCTTTTCTGAAAAATTTTTTCAGTGGAGGCCTTATTTCTGAACTTATACTAGTTAGAGAAATATCAAGGAAATAGATGTAAACTGAAGCCAAATATATTCCTTTAGTTACTTCGTCTTCAAATAAAGTCATTTTTTATTTAATAATTAGTGGCCCAGTGCACATAATTTGTGCATATGAAAAGGGAATTAATTAGAGGAAATATTTTAATATTGCTATTTGCCCTTTCTCTATAATAGAAGTGTCAGAGATGAAAGAAAATTAGTAAAATGTATATGAAAATCTCCCTCCTGTCAGAATCTGGAGCATGCCATGGGACCTAGTCAAGTCCCTGCCCACCACCCACACACGATTCAAGAATGCAGGAGACCAAGACCGGCCGGCCCCACCCCCATTGGGTGAGACTCAGACCCGGCCGGCCCCAACCCTGTCAAGCCCCTCTGGGTGGGGGTGTAGCCTCAGGTCCCCCAGCCTAGCACCAGGGTGAGGGGTGCAGCCTGAGGTCCCCTATCAAGCCATGTCAAGCAGGGGGTGCAGCCTCAGGTCTCCCAGCCTGGTGCTGGGTTGGGGGGCACGACCTGAAGTCCCCTGGCCCGGCGCTGGGGCTGGAGGTGCGGAGTGAGGTCTCCCAGCCCAGCGCTGGGGCAGCGAGCACAGCCTGAGGTCCCCCGTCAAGCCCCGCCAGGCAAGGGACATGGCCTGAGGTCTCCATCAAGCCCTGCTGGTGGGGGGCATGGCCTGAGGTCCCTTGTCAAGCCCTGCCAGGCAAGGGACACAGCCTGAGGTCCCAAGGCCTGGTGCTGGGGCAGGGAGCCTGGCCTGAGGTCTCCCTGCCTGGCACCAGGGTGGGGGGTGCAGCCTGAGGTCCCCTGTTAAGGCCCACGGGGCAGGGGAAGTGGCCTGAGATCCCTCGCCCTGGCCAGGCACCATGCAGCCTCATGTCCCTGCTGTCTGGTTGTGACATTATGGCCTCTGGGCTAATTTGCATTTTCCTCTATTATATAAATAGATTTCAGAAGACCATTATAAACTTGCTCCATGGAACTTCACCTAATCCTTTATTAATAGCTTTATGTCATTTTGTTTAAGAATACATTATAGTTAATATGTACATTCTCTGTTTTCATTGTATATAAATGGAAAAGTCAATTTAAGATTTCTTTATCAATATCAGTGTAGGCATGCTTGAGTCTATTTGCTCAGAAATCCTTTTTGGTTGACTAAGAATTATTTTTGTGGCAACAACTTTATCAAGTCTCATTTTATAACTACTTTGGAGTATTTTGAAATAATTTTAAGTGTGGGCACTTTAATATCATTTGTGATTGGAATGCTGTATATAAGTCCTGGGTTGAGATGTTCATTCAACAAGTGATTTCAGCACAAAATAATAAATTTTTATTGATTTTTGTTCTCAAGAGATTTTCACATTTATCCATATATCTACCTTTACCAAAGAACTGGATATTTTTATATGACTTTGAGTTATTGTCTAGCATCCTTGCATTTTAACTTAAAGGATTATCTCTAAATTTTTTGCAGGGAAGGTCTAGTGGTAATGAATTCCCTCAGCTTTTGTTTACCTGAAAATGTCTTACTTTCTCACTCTTTAAAAAATAGATTTTTATTAATTTTTAGAGAGAGAAACACCAATGTGAGATCAAAACACCAATCAGCTGCCTCCCTCATGCCCCTCAATGGAGATCAAGCTCACAACCTAGGCGTATGCCCTGACCAGGAATCAAACTGGCAGCCCTTTAGTGCATTGGTTGATGCTCCAACCAACTGAACCCAACCAGTCAGGGCTTCTGCTCATTTTTAAAGCACATATAGATATATATTCTTGGTTGACACTTTATTTTTTCTTTCAATACCTTAAATATACAATTCCTTCTTACCAGAAAGCTTCTGCTGAGAAATCTGCTGGCCATCTTATTGAGAATCTTACACATGATGAGTGACTTTTCTCTTATTGCTTTCAAGATTCTCTCTTTGTCTTTTGAAACTTTTAGTAGAATATGTCTTGATACAGTCTATTTGAGTTTATCCTAATTGGAGTTAATTGAGCTTTTTCCATTTGTATAATCACATCTTTTCTCAATTTGGGGAAGCTTTCAGCAATTATTTCTTTAAATATGCTCTTCGCATATTTTTCTTTCTTCTCCTTCTGGGTTTCCCATAATGTGTATATTGATCTTCTTATGAAATCCCATAAATCCTTTAAGCTCTGTTCTCTTTTCTTAATTCCCTTTTCTTTTTTCCCTTCAGATTCAATAATTTCTAATGACATGTCTTCAGGTCCACTGATACTTTCTTCTGCTTGTTTTAGCTGTTCTTGAATCTCTCTTGTGTATCTTTCAATTCAATTATTATATTTCTCAGATAAAGAATTTGTGGTTTTCTTTTTTTATACTTTCTCTTTGTTGATATTCTCATTTTGTTCAAATGTCATTTTCTGTTTTTTTTTTCTTGTTTGTTTTAGCTCTTTCAGCATATTAAGGACAGTTGTTTTAAAAGGTTGGCTAGTAAGTCTGAGGCTTGTGTTTCTTCAGTCATGCTTTCTGGACATTTATTTTGTTTACTTTCCTGTTTCTTTGTATGCCTTGTGACCTTTTGTAGAAATTTGAGTTACCTCTCCCAATGTTTGCTGACAGGATCCATTATGAGAGAATGATCTTCACTAATAAATTCAGTGGAAGAGTTTAAGGTCTTCTCCAGCTTCTTTTGTGTATGCATTTCTGTGGCCCTGTGTGTGTACTTTCCCCCCAATTTTCCAGTATACCTGGCTGCTTTAAAATGTCTTAATTTTTTCTAGGAGTCTCATTCATGCTTCTTTTTGGGGACTTACAGGCTCTATTGTCTATCCTTCATTTCTTGTCCCCAGGTGTAAGAAGGTCTGTAGTCTCCTAGCAGTTTTCACAAGTCATGCCTACTGCTTCCTGATGATTTTTCTAGCCTGAAGTCTGAGATAAAGTTCTCTATCTGTGCTCCAGGCTGGGTGACACATAGACCAGTACCTCTGGTAGCTTGCAGAGAGGTTAGAAAATTAAAAGTTTGCCTTAGTTCTCTTCAGGTCACTGAATGGAATTGAGGACTTGACTGGATTACTATTTTCTTCAACCTGGATGGGGCAAGAGGGAGTTAAAACTCCATTAAGTTCTCTACCATTTTGTATGTGGCTTTTTTTTATTGAGTGTGCTTGGT
>NW_006292663.1:1244631-1250393 GCF_000327345.1 Myotis davidii | reverse complement strand
CAGCTGCCTCCTGCACACCCCCCACTAGGTATGAGCCCGCAACTCAGGTACATGCCCTTGACCGGAATCAAACCCGGGACCCTTCAGTCCGCAGACCGACGCTCTACCCACCGAGCCAAACCAGTTTCGGCTGGTGTAGATTTTTTAACTAATTATCAAAGTATCTATAAAATTAATTTAGTCCGTTTCTATTTATTTAGTGTTTCAGGGAGAATAAAGGCTACATCTTACTGATGTCACCAAATTTAGAATTTTTAAAAGACTACTACAGAGACTCCTTCTAAATACCCTTGGCCTGATTTTTCTAGCCTCTGCTGACATAGTTACCTTAGACTCAGGTGTCCTTTTCTGTGGTTGACCTCTTTGCTGTGGCCTCTGATAGAGCTGGTTCAGTGGGGCTTTAATATTTTTCTGCCATATTTGACTCCTCTACGACAAACATTCAAAACCATTAACTCCAGGCAGCTCATTTCCTCTAGCCAAAGGTTATTTTAAGGATTCTTTTGTTTCTTTCTGCAAAATGAGGAATAAATGACCTGTTCAGGCAGAGACAACCACCTGCTTCAGAGGATTTTTTCCCATCAGTTTACTTTTTTTGAGTGTGGTGGGGGTGGTGGTGAATCAGGTAGAGATAGAATGGGTTGAATAAGGAAACTGCAGGAACAGAATAGGAAAAGGGACCAGGTGGGCTTCAGGTGAAGGTTTCAGGAAAGGGCAGAGAAGCTGGAATACTGAGCAAAGTTATTGACTTATGTTCAAAATAATGTTATTTTCTCTGTTTACCCTCACATTGTTAATATTATGAGATAACATGGTCTACTGAAAATAATGTATGACAATCTGATTTATCTTTGTACTCCCAGTGTTTAACAGGGTATATCAACTGCTTAATTTGTGCTCATTATACAGTATGTTGAACTAAAATAACAATTATTTAGTCTTAAAAGTGGCTCTGAATGGAGAACGTTAATGTATCCTCTCCCACAAGAAAGTTGGTTTTTATTCCCAAATAGTGTTACATGAGCCTGTCCATAAAGAATATAATAACTACTTATAGTTGAAGTATCTATACAAATATTTTAAAATGCATGCCACTTTCATCTTTGTGAAGTCTGGAGAAGATTATGAGTGTGATGAATATTTTTTTCCTTTCGGTGGAGGAGAGCAAGGAGTCCAGACAGGAAGAGACCAAGGAGAAAGATGAGGAGAAGCAACAAGTCCTCTGCCCGTGTTTTCTGTTCCTTTTTCCTTTTTAAAAAAATTTGTTCTGCCCTGTCTTTTCGGTTTGTTTTTATTCTGTTTTGTTTTTACAAAGGACTCTATATAAAGAACTGAATTCCAACATTCAGGTGTTAATACTCACCTGAGGATTTTTTTTCCATTGACTTTTAGAGAGAGGGGAAGGGGAGGGGAGAGACACAGAGAGAGAAACATGGATGTGAGAGAGACATATTAATTTGTTGCCTCCCATATGCACCCTGACTGGGGCCAGGGGTCAAGCCAACAACCAAGGTACATGCCCTTGACCTGATTGCACCCATGACCCTTCAAGTTTTGGCCAATACTCCAACCACTGAGCCAAACTGGCTAGGGCTATTTTTTTCTTGATATGACAATTTCCAATTTTTCTCCTATTATCTCTCTCAATCAATTATTAGCGTGTGTTTGCTCAGGATTTTTAAGTTGCTATAAAATAAATGTTATAGCTCTGGTCCTAGAAGAACAATGCGATATATCTGCTCTCCTCTTTCAAATCTGATTAAGCAAAGAATTTATATCTTCTATCTGGGGCTTTCTATTTTATAAAACCTCTGACTAATTGTATGTTATCTTTTGATGAGTGGAAATTAGAGAAAGGTAGGAGAATAATCTAATTTAAATTCATTTTCAGGCACAGCTTCTGTATAAGAACTAGCCTTGGACTTATCAGGAATATATCTGTTCTAGTCTTAACACTTTTACTCTGCTGATGTGTAATTGTTCAAGAAAATTTAATTCTGCATTTTCTTACCTATAAAACAATGATAACCACAGTTTCCTTACATTCCTTGACAGGGTGCTTAGTTTTGATGGGTGTCCAAGTGAGATAATGTGTGAGAAGATGCTATAAAATATAAATTGTTGAATAGATTTTCCCTTGACCCTCCCTTTTGTTTCACTTTGTCTGTTGGAGGAAACAGATAGTAGATTGAAGGGCAGAAATTAGCAGCAACAAATGCCCAAGGTGGTAGCCCATGGAGAGCACAGGTTGTCAACAAATCTCTGTGTATTGAAAACTGGAACATTGGAAAGTGTGTGTGTGTGTGTGTGTGTGTGTGTGTGTGTGTGTGTGATTGATCATGTCCTCCCTGCTCACAATCCTTCAGGGACTTTCCAAACCACTTAGCATAAAATTCAATGTCCTTTCCATGGTCTTCAAAACTCTTTCTCTTACTTCAAACTTACTAGTATTTCCTCCTCACTCCTACATCTCTGCTCTTTCATAAACATCCCAAGCCCAACTGCTGTTCATTCCTCTTTCTAGAAGGCTCACAATCCTCATAATTACTTGACTTATACTCTCGTTTTATTCAGGTTTCTACTCAAATATCACCTCTTCCAAGAGACTTTCTCAGGACATCTATCTAAAATAATATCCCCTATTTCTCTAATCCCATGACCCCACATTACCTTTGTCCATAGCACTTATTGCTCTCTCTCTCTCTCTCTCTCTCTCTCTCTCTCTCTCTCTCTCTCTAGATGTAGATATAGGTATAGGTATAGGTATAGGTATAGGTATAGGTATAGGTATAGGTATAGGTATAGGTATAGGTATGGTATAGAGATATCTATCTATCTACCTCTCTCTCTCTCTATATATACTTATATATATAGAGAGAGAGAGAGATAAATAACTTTTAATTATTTTTTTCCTACTAGAATGTAAATGCCAGGAAGGCAAGGGCCCTGCTTGTTATTTTTAAAGGTCTATGTTCAGTGCCTGGCACATTGTATGTGCTCAATAAATGCTTATTGAATGAAATAAATGACTAGCTGAATGAATGAACAAATGTGAGTGTCCACTGCATAAGGTTTGTAGCCAAGTCTATATTTTTAGAAGTACTGTCTCTTGTAGATTAAATACCTGATCATAGTTAATAGCACTTAGCTTTTCCCACTTGCTATAATGGCCCACTCTTTTGCTCTTACCTCAAAAACCTGGATGGGTTCTTTTAAGCCATTGCTTTGAAGACATTTGTATATTTTTCTAAAGATGTTTAATGAGTTGGAAATAGCCATGCGTGAAGCACTTTTAGTGGAGCCTTTACAAAGTTAGCTTTTGCAGTTTAGAATTCTGGTTAGATAACTCACTGGAGAAAAATGTATTCATTTATATCAGATTGTTTCTATTGCAGATGATTTTTGAAGCTACTTTTCAAGTTATTTAAAATATGTGGTTATAATAAAGTGATGAGACACAGATCCCCAAAAGACAGAAATCCAAACTGGGCTCACGTGGAACTCAATGAACAGTTTTGCTGGCAGCATCACCACATAGGCAGTTAGCAGCAACTCTGTGTATGAGGCACTGGCTTGGCTGCTGGCACAGATGCTGAGGTGGAGGAAAGCAAAACTAATTGTAATTAGTGATATTCCAGATTTTACTGCCCTAAACACTTATGAGAGTAGCTTCCCTATAAGCAGAGGGAAATTTAGAGAAAATAGGGAGTTATAGAAACCTTCGTGCAGTTGTGTTGGCTCTCACTTGGCTTCCACAGGAGTGCTGAGTTTAGCTATAGGATATATAGCAAAGTGTGCTGAGATACAAGTACGAGGAGCAAAGGAAAGAGAATGATAATTCTCTGTAAGGTAGATACTTGAATGTTCATAAAACATGTAGTTAAACAGATGTAACTGTGCGTTTTCCGTAGTTAACAGTAAAACTAAAGCACTGATCTGTGGAGAATTTACAAAGGGAGGAAGTCACCTTCAAAAATTGTATTAAAAATGTTTGTAGACTGAAAGGAGAGGAGTCATGCAAATATATTTCTTTGTAGCCTGTGTTACTATCTTCTTATAATTGAGAACAGTTTACTCCCAGGTTTGGCTGGGAAAATATTTACTCTAATGTTCTTTGTTTCATTTTTTCTTTTAAAAAAAGACCAACAACTTTGAAGGAGACATTAGCGTGATATTCTAGGAGGTTACTTGCTGAGCTTCCTATGACAATGGAGAACATCGCTGTGAGCCAATCAGGTGCTGCCTGTGGAGATGTTTTTGTTTGCAGCATTTTCACACATGCTTATTCAATAAAGCTTTTGTTTTACTCACATTGGAAAACTGCATTATGCTGTGATTTTGAAGTGACAGTGTCAGTGGGACTGGGGTATAAGATTTGAAGTGAACCGAGGCTGAAAATTAAAGCTTTGTTTTTGCTTAGTTGGGAAGGAAAGTTAAATTTAATATATTTTTTTCTCATTCCTGTTCCCACTACCGGAAAAACAAAAACAACCAAAACAACAACAGTACAACAACTGCAAAACCAAATTTGTGTCTTCCTTGCACTATTTTTTCTTTTTAGTGAGAGAATGTAATTTCAAATGTATTTCTATATTTCCTGGGGAAATAAGAACACTGATGGGAAATACATGTATACGACTCAGTAAATAATATAGTCAATGTAGTTACAACGTGACATTCTGAGAAGTGTCTGTTTAAATTGGATAAGGTGATATATTCCAGCAAAGGACAGTGCCCGTTATTGGGCTTTCTGTAGTAAATCCAAATCACAACAAATGTCTTCCCCACAGCTAAAACGTATGTAGAGTTTAAAGGGTAAGGCAAGGCATGATGAAAAACAATTGCAGCATAAATTGGCTCTAACTCTGCCGCTGGCGTTCTGATTAGCTTTGGTGCACCCAGGAACTGCTGCAGGGTTTTATCTTCTTCATCCAATAGGACGAAGGGACTTAATTGCAGTGTTTCTGATATGTCTTTCTGTTCTAACACTCTATGAGTAACTTTGTTTTAGAAAATAACTCACACATGGCGAGTCTTTAATAATATATCAGTAGGATGTGTTCTCCCTATATATGTGCATGTGTGCAAATAGACTGTAACCTGGAAGTTATCATTTAATAATATTAGAGTTAAAAACATTACTGACCTCTGCATTCATGGAAGGGTTGATGAATGTAATTCTCCTAACGATGTTCTCATAGTTCTGTTTTATTTTTCCATTATGCACTCACGATTTTTGGTAATTACTTTTTTGACCGTATCTTCCATTGAATTCTGTTGATTCCTTTCTTTAATGATATGTTGCAATGTCTCACATTTTAAAACAATTAATTTTTAATCCAATAATCATCATTTATCACTTCCTTCAAATTTAGGAGTAATATTTCACCCTATTTTATTACTTGTTTTCCTTATTTTCCTAGGTACTCATTAAACAAACTATTTAGTAGCACTTGATCTTGTCAATTACATCCCACCTTTTTGAAATCAACTCCCAGTTAGTCATAATTCCCAAAATTCTTTGCAGGCTCCCCAAATTTCAGGGAACACAGACTTTGGTGTTTTCTGCAATTGAGGCTTGGCCTCCTGTTTACACTTTCTCCCAGGCTCCTAATTTATACACTTGAGTTCCATGACCTTCAGGTACCTTACAGTTTCCAAATTATTACCTGTAGTTAAGTCATTGCTCATAAACTCTACCTTTCTTCTGGTCATAGCGACCCAGACCCTCACTGGCACTTTAGCCTCAACATGTTCAAAAG
>NW_006292663.1:1227417-1244582 GCF_000327345.1 Myotis davidii | reverse complement strand
CCTACTTCCCAAGTCAGATATCTATATGCTTCCCAGATTGTTTTCTCTGGGTTACCCTCCTAGCCCAGTTAACAGGCCCTAACCTTAGAATCTCCCTCTTCCCTTCCCAAGCCCATTGATATTGCTTTATTTTAGACACCGATCACTTCCCATTGGAGCTACTTGTGATGGTGTGTTATCACGTTTCCCTGACCAGCTTTTTTCCCTCCCACTCATTCACTATGGTACAGTCAGAGAAATTATTTAAAACTACCAGTATGATCACGTGTATCATCTATTTAAAACCTTGCATGTACGTCCTTGCCTTCTAGACAAGTCCAAACATCAGGGAATGAAGGGCCCTCTCTTTTCTGTACCTACCTCTCCAAATAAGTCTATTGTCCTTCCTCCAATTGCTCTTAGGAGATGTGTGAGAGGCAAACACACTACTTACAATTCTGCAAACATGGCATGCTATTTTATTTCAATCCCTATACTGTTTCAATTATGTGGAGTGCCCTTTACACATGACCAGACTAGTAAACTCCTATTCATCCTATGAGACCCCTACATGAAACTTTTTATAATACTCCCCATAAGCACAAGTTCTTCTCTCCTTGAGTTTCCTGAGCCGGTTCTCCCACACCGTGTGCAGTCCACATCTATCTCCTCCCATTAACCATGTTTTATTTATATGTGAATCCCCCGTGCAACACTGTCCCTGACTTATAATAGTTACTCAATACATGTTGGGTAAACAAAGCACAAGAACATATTTGAGGAGTATGATTGATAGTGCAGCAATATTTGCTGAGGATTCGGGGATCTTTTTTTGTGTGGCACTTTTCTCCCCATAAAAACAGTCAGTGGATAAAAGAATAAAACGGAGAATAGGTTGGTATTAAAATCTTGAAGGATAATGTGGCTGTCGATAGGGAACGATCAAGAGGAGGAAGCTGGAGTATTTTGGGCACTTCTGAAGGGGAGATGGAGACCATCTGGAGAGGAGGATGCTGCAGGAATGAGTGCCAGGATAGAGATAAAAGTGAGTGGAAAGGAAATAGTGGCTGAACAACATCAAAGAGGGAACTCTACTGCAGAATTGAACAAGTAACTGTGCGCTCACCCTGGCAGAGGTACAAGTGGGTGGCATTGGATGATGTATCCTGATGGTTCTGACAAGCACTGAGAAATGGGGACATAATTTGGTTTAAGAAACCTTCCTCCAGCATAGCTGGGCTTATGTACTTAGGGCAAAGTAACAGGAAACACTGGGGTCTGTTCTGATGTTTTCAATTTCTTTTTATAAGCAAATGTATCTAAGTATGTTTTTTCTACTTTAAGTAACACTAACTTTAACTACTAATTTAAAGTAGCCCTTAGTAACATGTTTAACTCTTATTTTCTTTTTAGAAAAATCCATCCAATTAGTACAAGTACACCAAGAGTATCATTTAAGATATCTCTCTTTTCTGAAATCAATCATTTCTGTTTCTGCCACGGATTTTTCTCAGCAGAGCTCAGGTACATCTGTGTGTGGACAGCAAATTCATGTGACTAAGAGACTATATTTGTTTGATTTATAAAAAAAATAATATATAAAGGCAAACGTCTTCTTGAACCATTTGTTTACAATTAATTGCTAATAATAGATAGAAAGATTTGAGAGCAACAGGAAGTGTAAATAACATAGGAAGAAAAAAGAAAGAAGAACAGTGTTAATAATAGTTGCAGATGGTTAGCGTTTTCTCTGGAAAGTATTGTTTTAAATTTCTGTTAAATCTTGCCAGATTTCGGGAGATTGTTTGATCTTAAGTAGAACATGTTGCCACTACTCCAGTGATAGTAAAAGCTGCTGAAACATTTGCAAAATAAAAATCAATATACTGGAAATGCATGAACTTATATGTTTAGGTGATAAATCCATGAGTACCATAAAGAAATGACATTTTATGTGGTTACACTTCTAGAAAATTAAGTTGGATCTTTCAAAGTATTTATGCAACACCCAAGATCTGAATTGTAATTTTTCTTGGAATAAGTATTTTAAAAATGTTTTAAATACATATACACATATATATTTTCCTTAACATATTTGAAATTAATTTCTTGCTTGTTTTTCAAACAATGAAAACAAATGATGTAAGTCAGTAATTGATATTTGTACTGATCTAAATACTGGGAGACTCTTTAATAGTATAGTTGCAAAGAAAATATTTTAGTGTGTTTGGTAGATGCTTGGATGAGTCACAGTTCACAGCTTCACTTAAGGTTGAAATGGTGACACGTTTACTATTGTGTTACATTCATGCTTTTTTTGGCTTTTTATCTAAGGAATTTTAGTAAAATATGCGATAACTGCATCATCTTCAACTTCAGGAGCTGTTAATGAATGAGAATATGACACCAGAAACCTATTAGCATTAATATGTTTGTAGTGCAAAGTAGCAAAATGAGAAAAAACAAAAATGCAAACTAAACAACAACAACAAAACACTCCCCAGTATATTTTGGCTACTAATACAGTATTTCTTAGTGCTATGTATAGAGAGTGGTTATTTTAATTAACTTTCACTTTAGTACTGGGTATTGTTTTGGACACTGACTTATTAAAGAGTCAGCGGAAGAATCTATAACAACTTTTAAGAGCTGTTTTAGAATAAGAGGTGTTATTCTAACAAAATTCTTTGAAAGTTGTCCCTCTTGAATTTACAGTCACAAATTTATATTCCCTTTGTGATCTACATGGAAACGATCCATCTTCTGTTCAAATTACTGGTCAATATGTCAGTCAGATCAGATGCCACTAATAAGATGCTAAAAAGTGCTTCTGAGAAACAGGGGGGTTCCTTTACCAAGGCATAAAGTGCTTTCTAATCCATTTCCTACTTGTAAAAAGCATTATGATTCTTACAGATTGTTCTGTCATGATGTGGTTTTAATTCTTTGTAAGAAGGAAAATCGCACTGTAGAATTCTAAAAATAAGTAAAGAATTGTATCTGGTAGCCTCCATAATAGGAGCCCTACCTAAAATCTGGGTAATAACAGTATTTCGGGAAGTACTGTGACCAACAAAATGAGGAGGAATTCTAAGAAAGGCTATAAAAATATTTGGCAAATCCCTTTTTAAAGAAATAAGTTCTCAAAACTTGCTTTTGACATCTAACAAGTTTTGTTTCCCATGTTCTGAATCAAGTCCACCAACTCCAAAATACCAAACCAATGAATAATCGTGGAAATCCTATGAAGAAACAAAGATGATGTTGCCCTGTGGAGGAGAATGCTCTATTTTTCATGTGAAACTTAGTTACCTTTGAGAGCAAGAACAAAATCACCCGTCTTTTAGTATTTCCAGATACATCATTATTCCCATTGTTTACCTGCCTTTCTTCCCATTTTAGTATAGTGACCACATCTTTGATTCAATCGAATTCATTGCATTCATTCATAAGTGTTAGAGGCACAACAGTGAGTAAAATCCCAAGAGCAATGGAAAGGGATAGAGACTGGGAAAGGGGTT
Organism: Myotis davidii; assembly: GCF_000327345.1. Taxonomy (NCBI): domain Eukaryota; kingdom Metazoa; phylum Chordata; class Mammalia; order Chiroptera; family Vespertilionidae; genus Myotis; species Myotis davidii. Next base: position 1,241,082 of record NW_006292663.1, on the reverse strand, counting down.
GGTGTCAAGGTTATATCAATCTGCCTGCTGCATGAAGAATGAACGGTACAAGGGGAAGTAGATCAGATAGCATACTATTGCAGTCATACAGGTGGCAGGCTGATGGCTTGAATTGGGGGCGGGGGGGGGCAGAATTGGTGATAGGTTTTGGATTGAGTAAAGTTTAAGACATTATGCTGGTTTGGTTATGGGGGAGGAGCACAGGAGGGCGGATCATGAGTGGTGCTTTGTATTACTCAGTAGACAGGAGAAAGCACTGGAAATGAACCAGGTTGGGGATGGAGAAAATGGGGATAGAAGTTTGGCTTGGAATATTTGGGACCTATTGAATCTTTCTCACCTTTGCATTCTAGACTTCATCCCCATAGTCAAGTCTTAGTGAAGGGTCAATAAATGAGTTAATTAGTGAGGTATGACTCACATCCTCTACATACCTTTCTATATATAATGAGGACAAAATCAAAGCAAAGTTATACACTTTTCAACATGCCACCACTCCTGTTTGAAGCTAGAGATATTTCATCATGGAGGTTTTCTCAATTAGGATTTATGTAGTTGCTCTTTTGGTTCTCTCAACAAAATTAAAAGAAAAATTTTCTTTGATGCTTGTATTTTAAAATTATCTTATTTACTGTTGTTTGACTAATAGTTCATATATGGGGCTTATATTTTTATAATTGCCCATAGTCTAATAGATCAGGATAAGTACTTGATTTTTAGTATTTGGATATAAGAAGTTCCAAGCATAATTTTTCTACTCAAATTTTTTAGAATTTCATTCTTTCTGCCTACGAATGTGTGTTTTTGCTTCATAAATGTCAAAAGAGGTTTTACTGCTTTATCTCCCAGCCCAGTAACTAACCTAAGAATCAGCAAATTTGAGAGACAACCCCCACCTGCAAAATACACTGATATACTCATGAATTCCTTTTAAAGAAAAAGTGGATTTGAAAACTATGCCAAATGTATTTGACCAGCTTGAGAAAATAAAATGCTAATTCTTTGTTTCATTCTATGCTGACAAAATTATTGAAATTTTGTAATTATTTGAATACGACATTAAGAAAACCAGATTTGAAGATTTAGTTTCTCATTTCCTACTGAATTACGTACCAGTTCCTTGACATGGCATTTAAAGAGTTCCACAGCACGCACTGAGCGACTTTTCTATCTTTATCCTCTTCTCATCCTCTCTCTAGAAGCCTGTGTTCCAGACAAACTAGGCTTTTAGGTATGTCTCTCAGAATTAGTTTTTTTTGTTTGTTTGTTTGTTTTTAAAAAGGCAGAAGTAGAGCCAGTCTAGCGGCATACTAGGCTGCTTGTCAGTTTTTGCTTTTCCTAATAGTTTTCTAGACCTGAAATCTTTTTTTTTTAAAATGTTTTTATTGATTTCAAAGAGGAAGGGAGAGATAGAACATCAATGATGAGAGAGAATCATTGATCAGCTGACTCTTGCATGCCCCTTACTGGGGATCGAGCCCACAACCCCGGCATGTGCCCTGACGGGAATGGAACTGTGACCTCCTGGTTCATAGGTTGATGCTCAACCACTGAGCCACACTGGCTGGGAAGACCTTAAATCTTTTGCTCTCTGACCAGATTAACTCTCTTCTTTCCTTTAATTTCTTGCCCATCTCCTATTAAAATGCCTAAAATTTTGATTACTTTGCCCCCCCTAAGGCCTGTCTCAAATGCTAGCTCCACCATAGCAATGCATTGTTATATTTTTAAAGAATTTTAGATCCCTTGCATGCTTATCTTATATTTAGCCTTGTTTAGCTCCTATTCATCTTCATCTGCATCCTTGCAGCTATCGTGGTGACTTGCACATACTATGCAACCAATAAATATTTTTGATTAAGTTGAATCATCCCCCACTGACAGCCCCTATTTACACTAGGCATTGGGAAATTATTCAAATCACAGAATCATCTTGTTTGCATAGACAAAGGTACTGTACCAGGCTCTCCCCATTATATTGCCTCATTAGGCCTCATTCACCAAACATGGGTTGAACACCTACTAATTGCAGTGTGCTGTGTTACTCTGTCCTGGAAACAGGAGCAAATGTAATTACATATGTAATCATGTGTCAGGAAAAATATATAATTACGTGCATCTCACATATTCAAAATAAATTTCGAAAATAAAATAATTAGACTAGCTTGTTATCAATTAAATCTTGTCTAAATAAAGATTGAATATTCAGCTTTGTTCAGTCTCATGTAAATGCTCATAAAGAGAGTTAATCCTTACACTTGAGAAAAACAATTAACACATATCTCACCCAGGCACTCATTTATTCAATAACTTTCTCAACCAAATTCATAAGTGAAGAAAAAATTTTCTCTTTCTCCGCCCCTTGGTTGTTTCTCAAGGACACTTCGAAGGATTTGGTTTCAGAGTCTCAGATTTTAGGTATGTCTCTCAGAATTAGTTTTTTTTGTTTTTTTTTAAAGGCAGAAGTGGAGCCAAAGTTTAGCGGCAGCAAACAATTGTGGAAAATCTGTGAAGTAATGTTGTCCTTGCAACATTTTCCGGCCTAGTTTTCAAGACCCATGGGCTTCAGATAAGCATTAGGTATGTGTCCACAACAAACCACTGGGGTTTTTAAGCCACTGTCCATCCTTGGTGTAACTTTCTCACAAACAATAAACTTAATAAAGTACACTATTTTTTCCCATGATTAAAAATATTTTGGGGGGGTGAGGTGGAGTGGGGAACTTCTTGGTGTGTTTGATCTGACAATGCACATTTTTAATTTAAAATTTCTGCCCAACATTGTATTCATAAAATGACCACATGATGACATGTACGCCAAAAAGCATAAGAAGTGCATTATGGGTAAGGAGTTTATTTTTGTTATTCTTTTGAAATATTCAGCTGGTATTAAAAACAGATCTTTTGAGCTGGAACAACAGTGGTACAGGTAGACTTCCTACTTTTGGAAAAGATCTGGTCTTTAGCTTATGGGAACCGAGCCGAAGCAGATGTGAAAAGTTCAACTAAAGGAAGAACAGATTAAACGCACTTTTGTGGTTGAAAAACCAAAACAGATGTTATTATTAAACCTCAAAAACCTGGGTGCATTTAAGCAACACTAGGTGTCTGAATTTTAAATTTGTACTTAAAATAATTAAGGCATTTAAAGCTATAGAGGCTGTTGTGTGCGTCTAAACTCAAACTCTAACTGAGGAGTTTGCATATTTAAAAGAAACACACACACACACACACACACACACACACAAAACTTTCAGGAACATTGAGTATCTGTCACTGTGCTTGTCATCTGAAAATGAGAGCTAAAGCATCTGACAATGACAAACAAAACCTTTTGGTTATTTTCAAATTCTTTTTTTCCAAAGCATTTTTGAAAACATGTATTTACAGATTTTTTTGTGTCTTTCCAGAACAACTTTGAAATGTCTAGATGACTGACTGTTACCATGTAAATCCTAGAGAGATCAAGTCACAGAGCAGAATGAAGGTAATGCCAATACATGAATTCACAGACCATTGGTCAACTGACTGGAATACTTCCCCACACCTGACAGCCCCTACCAAGGGATATAAAATGGTGCAGGAAAGTAAGTATAAATCAGAATTGTCCCGCGTGGTGTGGCTACTCTTTGATATTTAATTTTGGCTCTCTCAATAACTTTTTGTTCTAATATGCCACCTCATCTACTTCAACCCAAAGAGGTTAGAAGGCTGAGTCAAAAGGACACAGAGACCAGGTGTTATCCTGTGAAAAATCCTGTGCTAGAGGAAGGCCAGCAAAGAGGGAGCTTGGGAAAGGAAGGTAGCGGTGCTTCGTTTCATAGTTAGCAGCCTTTGATGATTAATCTAGATGTGTTTTACGCATTAAGCCAAAAGAGATGTATTTAGCTAAAATGGACATTAAGGATGTAGCCTTTCCCCTCTATTTGAAAAAAATGAGTGCTGCACGATGTGGGATGATTTAGAAGATTGCTGGGAGGATGCCAGGCTTCTACATCACGTAATTTTCGGGTGTTATTAGTGGGAGAGTCTCCATTAATTATCCGTTCCCATTGGAAGAATTCTTTTCCACTCTGGTTCTCAAATTGGGAGAAGGAATGGGTGACTTCTAAATTGTCTAGGGCATTGTTTTCCATTGACACATGCTTTCGCTTCCTACATGAACATTTCAAAAGGTTTTTGAGATGATTCCAAGTCCTACCCCCTCATTCCCTCACTCTCCGTCCTCAGTTTAAGAACCACAGCTTTTTAACATTCTAAATGGAATGACCACTGCTTTAATTTAATGCTCTGAAAGATTCATGACATGGCCAGACTGTTACCATGCACACGCAGTTCATATAAGAACTTGTATGATCATATTGATTACATGTTGGCCTCGTAATGTTCAGATTTATACTGAATTAAATAAAATATTTTATCACAATGAACTTCCCTGTTTCTTTTTAATTTTAAATATGGCTACCAGAAAATTTAAAATGACCTAGGTGGCTTGCATCATATTCTCATTGGACAGCTCTATTCTATCTGGTGGGGAGATAGAGAGAGACAGAGATAGAGATGAGAGAGAGGAGAGAGAAAGAGAGGGAGGGAGGGAGAGAGAGAGATTACTACTTGGGAAAATAATATCATGTATCTCTTTACATTCAGCTGTATTTTTTCCTTAATAGCATTGGTTGAATAGCATTGGGGCAATATAATGGGGAGAGCCTGGTACAGTACCTTTTCCTGTTCCAGGCAGCCGCAAGGCACCCGGGGCTACGAAGGCCTACTCTTGCATGAATTTCATGCATTGGGCCTCTAGTTAAAAAATAAAATCAAAACATACTTCCCTACTGGGTAGTTGCTATAAATTATTATTTTAACACAGAGTCCTCAGCACCATAGCTCTTGAGTTTTGGCTCATATTTAACAGGTGGGTGTTTTCATATAAATTTAAGTATTTGTTACATTGAACTTAACTGACTAATATTTGGAACCTAAATCCATAAAGAAATTTTGCTCTTAAATGTTATCTTCCTTTGTAATTTTAGATTGGCAAAATATGTTTGTATATTGACTCTATATTCCAAAAATTAGCTATCCCTCCAGCTTTACATTAGCATAAAAAATGAATAAACTTCCTTCCGTGTCTCTTAATTTAAGTAATTAAAAAAAAACTTTATGCAAAATAAAAGAACAGAAGCCTGTGCCATACTATATTAAATATGCTTCTCAGCTTATTAATGGTCAAATGAGTAAAGTTGCATTTCATCAGAGATGAATTTAACTTATGTTAATGGCATTATATTCTTTATACTAGAGGCCTGGTGATGAAATTTGTGCACAGGGGCCGGGGTTGGGGGGCAGGTTGTCCCTCAGCCCAGCCTGCACCCTCTCCAATCTGGGACCCCCCGAGGGATGTCCGACTGCCCGTTTAGGCCCGATCCAACTGGGATCGGGCCTAAACGGACAGTCGGACATCCCTCTCACAATCCGGGACTGCTGGCTCCCAACCGCTCACCTGCCTGCCAGCCTGATCACCCCCTAACGGCTCCCCTGCCAGTGTGATCAATGCCTAACTGCTTCCCTACCGGTCTGATTGCTCCCAACTACCCTCCCCTGCAGGCCTGATCCCTCCTAACTGCCCTCTCCTGCTGGCCATCTTGTGGTGGCCATATTGTGTCCACATAGGGCAGCCATCTTGTGTTGGAGTGATGGTCAATTTGCATATCACCTCTTTATTAGATAGGATAATACAAATAAGAGGAGGAAGATATGAGAGAGATAAAGAGAAAGATAAAACATGACGCATAATAAAGGCCTTCCTTTTCTTCATTCTCCTCCGTTGGTGTATGCCTTATGGTTTTAGTGCTCATAGGAATCCTAATTTTCACAAAGGTCTTAGTTTGATCATTTTGAGAGTGATTCTAGCTTTTAAAGGTTTTTTTGAGGGAATATACAATATGGTTTCTAAACTTGAGCCAACTATATAAAATGCTCAAGCATAGAAAAAATAAAGAATAGTTCCATTGCTACAGGAAAAAACAGCTGTTTTCTTCTTACTGAGATACATTAAAACTATTTTAAGGATAATTTTGACCCACAGCATTATTATCCTACAAAAAATAGTGAAACCCTTAACAATATACAACTCCCTTTAACTGTACCATGATCTAACTCACTATCTTTATTTTATCAATAAGGATATGGCATATAATTTTTGATGGGAATAAATATATGTTATTCCTTTGTTTTTCCCTACTAGAAGTACCCCCATAAAATAAAGTTGAGCCATAGAAATTACCTACAAATATTTGCTGGCTCCCAGGTGTCCCTTTTTTAAAATTTTTGATCACAAATTATGTTTTCTTACACATGTAGCTTTCAGTATTTTCTAGAATTCCTTTAAAATTGGATAGAACCTTTTACATTTAGATATTCTGGCATGAACGCAGAGGGCAGTGCTAGCTACTTCTTAAGCAGAATTTTAGTTGTCTCATCTTGCAAACTACTGAGCTCTAGCCTTTTTTTTTTTCTTCCTTTTTGACTTTGTTTCCCGGTCTTTCAAATTAAATTTATTGGGTGGTATTTGATAATAAAATATAGGTTTCAAGTGTACATTTTTACAATACGTAATCTGTATATTGCATTGTGTGCCCACCCCCTACATTCAAATCATCTTCCGTTATCATATATTTGGCCCCTTTTTTCCATTACTAGTCTTTTCAATTTCTGTTCATACATTTCCCTATAAGCCACATGTCATACTGCCTTCAAGACCCAGGCAAAGAGTGGGCATTTTCATAAATTTTTCTCTGAACAATAATACCCTATGCTAAAGCTCTCTCTCATAATATAGCCATCACTTATAAGATAATCATTCACTGTAAAAAAAATGTTACCGTGTAATAATTTATTCATTTATTATTATTTGTAAATATAAAATGAACACTTACTATAATGCAGGTATCATTTTAAGTACTGTAAGTACAGCAATAGCAAAATAGAATATTTTATAGTCTAATCTAGTAGAACAAACCAAAGAACATACATGCATACATGCATAGCCTATGAACAGTGACAGTGCAGTGAAAGCCTGGGATGGGGCAGGGACTAGGGGGAGGAGGACAAAGGAGGGTGGAAATGGGGGACATCTATAATACTGTCAAAAAAATGCATCTGCAATCACATAGGGTGTGGTTTAAGATAGATGCCTTAAGAACATGCAAGTGAAGCTGTTAGCATCTATTTTCTGGTAAAATCCCTTCCCTGGCTGCACATTGGAATCACCTAAGGACCTTTTAAAAAGGTAGCCATGTCTTGGTCTCATGCCCATGGTCTGCTATATTTGGTGTTCAATAGACCAAGCGTATAGTTTCCCAAGTGATTCTTAGCACCACTGGTCCCCACTCTTGCTGAATGCCTGCCTCAGAGCCTTGGTTTACAGGATACTGACTCGTGTTCCTCTGGCAAACCATCAGTACCTCACTGGGCTCTTCAAGCTTTCACAATGGATAGTGATAGTTCAAAAAGTTTAAAAAAAGAATGGTTTTGCTTTTAGCATCTTTTTTCTGGTAAAAACTTTGGTACTACCAGGAAAGGATTAACCTGTGGACTTTCTGCCATGGAGCTGCCAGGAACAGCAGTCCCTGGAATTCACAACTCATTTAACAAATCGATGATCGGGCATCAGTGGTCTTCATCCTCAGGAAGTGAACAGCAGCCATTTGATTTCCTTCACCAATGCCTTTATAAGTGACACCTTGGCCTTTAGGCCTTATCTCCGGCTACTCTTTAATTTCAAACTTGGTTTTCTGAGCCCAGGCACTTGCATTTTTTTTAAGAAAAATCTGTGGCAACTATGGCTAAAAATACACAAATAATGTTAGTAGCTAGCCAAGTCTACTCTAACAAAGGAAATTATAGAAACATTTACTCTCTTAAGTCAGGCTAAAAATGCTATTGTTTAGGGCAGGGTTGGGGAACGTCTGGCCAACAAACTATGTAAGGCCTTCAAAATCACTTGGCCTGGCCCTGCCAAGGCATTAGGGGTGAGTTAATTAAATGTTTGACCAAATAGAGCAGGCTGATGTGTAAGCTGATAAATTTGTAGGGTCCATGAATGATGTTATACATGTCCAAATGGCACCTGTTTCTTTTTAATTTTAAATATGGCTACCAGAAAATTTAAAATGACCTAGGTGGCTTGCATCATATTCTCATTGGACAGCTCTATTCTATCTGGTGGGGAGATAGAGAGAGACAGAGATAGAGATGAGAGAGAGGAGAGAGAAAGAGAGGGAGGGAGGGAGAGAGAGAGATTACTACTTGGGAAAATAATATCATGTATCTCTTTACATTCAGCTGTATTTTTTCCTTAATAGCATTGGTTGAATAGCATTGGACTTGGAAGAAAAAAGGTTCCCCACCCCTGCTTTAAGGTATAAAGGTAATTGAAGGAATTATTTTTTTTTCTCCACCCACTATTTCTCTGGACGATTGCCTTATTTTCTCAGCCTTCATAATCCTGCCCTGCTAATGTTGCTGCATAAACAACCTGGCCTTCCCTTTTGTGCTATCTGCTTTTTCTTCAAAGGTTAAAAAAGAGAGAGGGGCTATACAATCTACATCGCTACTTAAAACTATTAGGTATATATAGAAGATAGCAATTCGATAGTTGAGACAATCCAATTCAAAACACCAAAAACATAAAAACATAATAGGCTTAGAGAAACTGGCATATGTTAGAGATTATGCAATCACTCATTTCCCACAGATTTCTTTTTATAGGAAACTTTGGAAAATCCCAAAAGAAATAACCGAGTCATTTAAACCACAACAGGTTTCTTTCAACATCAAAATCATGGGTAGGAGTAGGCAAGAAATGATTCTCTCTCCCTCTCTCTGTTTCTTCTTTCATTCTTTCTGGCTTGGAAAGCCTGGTTCCAAGTGTGCAAAGCTGTGACTTCTCTGCTCTGGATGCCTTCTGAATCGCAGATCTGACTTCCTCCTCAAACTAAAGCATCCTGAAAACACCCAAGCAGAGGAAGCATTTTTTCACCATGACATGGGAAAGGGCCACAGAGATCCAAATGGAAACGGACATTTCATGTGAATGACTGTTTCTACCCCAGCTTGGCTTCTTGCCTAATTCAACAGACACTTAGGTGGCTGAAGAGGGAAATTTTTCTTAAAGGAATCCAGCTTGGAGTTGGACACAGAGCGTTTTGACTGGTGGCTGAATTCCTTGTGCTAGCTGGCAAAATTAGCAAATTTTTCTTTTAGTTATTGTTGTTGGGTTCTGAAAATACTTCATTTCCTGGCAACAGTTTTTTTTTTCCTCTCTAGTAGATAAAGGGAAAGATAGCCACGCACACCATATAATACTTCTTACATCTTAGAAACTATTTTCTCAACCAGGCAGGATCCCCTGAAGACTCACTCTCACTTCATGGCCTCTTGACAGCTGGCTTGTAACCAAAGGGCCTCAGAAAAGTCCTCCCTTTCCCTGATTGTGTGTGTCAGTGGGAGTCTGTTTGCTGTCATCAGAAGGTTCATCTTACATGGATGACCATGGGAGCTGTGTGTGTGTGTGTGTGTGTGTGTGGAGTGGGAGTGGGCACAGTGCCTAGTTTGAAGCTTTTAAGATTATTCAAAGTCTCTGATTAAAAAATTAGAGATTAAGGTGGCACTTCTTTTCCTGTTGCTCCCCAAGAAACAACATTAAATCTCTCGTATGGGCCACCTATCTTATTGGTGGGACATTGTCCTGTGCATCAGGAAGTTGCTGGTATAATTCCGGTCAGGGCAGGTTGTAGACTTGATCCCAGGTACAGGGTGTGCAGGAGCCAATCCATGTTCAGCTCTCACATCAATGTTTCTCTCTCTCTAAAAAAAATAAAATCAATAAAAATACACATATTTTTAAAAGTGAAAACAAACTTAAATGTATAACATTTGGAGAATGGTTAACAACTATGACATATCTATCTAATGGAAGATTTTGTAGTTGTGTTTTTAAAGAGTATCCAAAGATATGGGGTAAAGTTTCTGATGTAATGTAGAGTGGAGAAAAATTAAGAATAAAAAACAAACACAGTTCAATAACAACTTTGTATAAGTATGCATAGTGTAAATGACTAAAAAGAAATGCCCTCAAACTGTAATAGTGATTTTTGTCTATAGCTTGGCATTCCAGGAAGGATGGATGGGTGGATGGACAGATAGATAGATAATTACATATAGATAAAAGTTCTTTTGTAAGAAGGAAAATGCATTTTATTAGCTATAGAATATATTTACTGAATCTATCAATACTATAAATTATGAACATATCCACATCTAAGTATACTTAAGAAAATACTGGTTTTGCTTTATAAGTCTAATCACCACAGAACAGAAATAGTGTAAAACAAGATAATGACATTCCAGACAGGGCAGAGTTCTGAGAGACTACCTAATTCTCTCTACCTTTCCAAGGGAAGAAACAAGAAGCAGATAGGTCCTATCTCTTTTATCAAGGTTATTGTTCCTTTATAATAAAGCCAGAACAAATCCTAAGCTCATTACAATATGCAACAGATTGAATTTTATTGTTAATGCTGCTCTCTCTTTGTTTACATGTAAGTCAATTTTGATTAAAGTCTGGATTATTTGGTTGGCATATTTGCCTCCCAAATGGTCGGTCACCTGTTTCTTGATATGGGGGGTGGTTTGACATTCTAAATTCAAAAGGGTTGTCACAATGTTAACAGAAGCCTTATATGTTAACCATGTCTGATAAATGTGGGTATGAAGCAAGAGCGTCTCTCTTTGAACCTGTTGCTATTTATGCATCTGACTTTTAAGATAGATGGTTTTGAATTTAAGACTGTCTGATAAGAAATGAAAGGAAAATAAATAAAAATAAATGCCTTTCAATCCAGTAACACAAAGTTCCTTTAGTTAGGCATTCTTCTTCTGCACCACATATAAAACCGTGAAAGAATTCAATAAAAACTTGACCAAGTTGATAAATGCATGATGTTTTCAAAAACACTTTCCTGATGGTGTAGAATTATTAGTCATTAGTTAGAATTATTAGAACCAGCAGCATTATTTCAATAATTTGCCTAGGTCTTTTCTTAAGTAGTTTGATAAAATAAGATTTTCTGAAGCACTTACAAGAGTAAGTTTATTTTGGTTTAAACTCCTCCCTGTCCCAGTTTGTGGATCTTATCTTGCAAATATTAACTGTGAACACATCACCTAATATCTACCTGGTGTTACAACCTTATCAGCCAGTCAGTGAGAATTTGTACTTTTTAACTAGGAAATATTGAAGGTAATGAGTTCTGAATAATACTCATTAACTGTGTTTTAATGACCCATCCTTTTATTGAAAATATTAAAATTTCTTAGAAATTAGTTTATAAATGCAATTCTAATTATTTTACCATATTCATAAACCATTGCTTTCCTAAGAATAGAGATTTCATGATTCAGGTTTAGAGAAACAAATTGTGGTGCTAATCCTCAGGTATTTCTCTTTTGGATATGACCACTAATGTCTGATCCTACTGGCACAGGCCCCATCCCTGTATTGTTTTTGTAATCTGACAATTAATGGGTCTGTGCTGCCTGTCACTACTTGAGCCAATAAAGTGGAGATAGAGTTGAATCATATATGAGTATTTATTTCAATACTGCCAGCAGTATGGGAGAGCAGCAGATCACCCACAAAAATTTGCTCTACAGCCCCCTTCAACCAGCTGCTTATATAAGGTAGGACAAGGATTACAGGGAAAGCAGGTATTACAGGCATGAGGAAGTGGGCTATGCAGGCTGGGGTGGGATTCCATTGTTTGGGCAACATGGTTGTTAATCTTTCCATGATAATAGGCAGGTCTTGAATGAGAATGACCTTCATTCCAAAGCTGACTCCCATGTTCCGGGGGCATATAACTTCCAGCCAAGTTAGAATGTCCTTTCTTTTAACCAGAATGAGGCAATCATGGTTAATAGAGCATGTTTGATATTTCCCATAATCATAGCTAGTCCCCAATATTCTATTTTTGCCCCTAACATTTTCATGAGCTCCACTGAGTTATTTGTCAGGGATTTTAAATCTGGTGAAAGAACCACGCATCAGACTTGGTTGGAAAGTTTGTAAGGAGGACATTCTGGTAAAATGGAAGTGTGTGGAAGGCCACCTGCCCTGTTTATCGGAATTCCGACTTAAGGGAGACTTAGGGGAGTGTCGAAGGCGGGCCCCCTATTTATCCCTTGACCTTTCCAACAAGTCTGTGCATGTGCAGACCCCCGGGTGTTTACTGGAATCCTTATGCTCAATCCCTGGATGCCCTTGCCTAGAGGACAATGTAAACACATGTGTCCTCCCAAGATTACTCACCCTACTGATTGTATCGAAAGATAAAAATTCCAATAAAGGCTAATGAGGCAGGCAATCGAGGCTGCCCTGGCTACTAAAGCCAGGGGCCCCTTAGCCCTCTCTTGCACAGTCAAGCTGTGTCTGAGTAATCTGTTCATCCATCGTTCAGGGGCTGCTGGTCAGCCCCAGGATTACATAAATGCTAGGTGTCCAGCTCTGATTGCTATATTGGAGGATCTGGTAACACTCGGTTCTCTTCCTCTCCGGTCACAGATTGGCTTGTAACTAGGTCGAGCTGCCTGTTTACACCAGGCAGGAGCCCTTCACTGGCTGCACCCTACCTCTAATTTAGCCAGTCTCTCTCAAATATTAATACATTTCTCCTTTTTTTTTAAAAAAAAAAGATATATATTTGTATTGATTTCAGAGAGGAAGAGAGAGGGAGAGAAACATCAATGATGAGAGAGAAAAATTGATCGGCTGCCTCCTGCATGCCCCACATGGGATTGAGCCCGCAACCCAGGTATGTGCCCTGCCTGGGAATTGAACCAGGCATGACTTCCTGGTTCAGAGGCTGATGCTCAACCACTGAGCCACGCTGGCTGGGAAATACATTTTCTCCTTGATCAGCATGTAAACTTGATTGTTTGACCCCTGTCAAAGGACAAAAGCATCGCTGGTCCTTTCTTCTGCCCCAGGTACGTTTTGTAACTTGATTCAATATTTAATCCCACATTGCACCTGACAGTACACTGACATTCCACCACATTAATACCACTTATATCCTTTTAAGTGTGAACTATAGCCTCTCTTTATTCATTTTATCTCTTCCATTTTTAAGGAAATGATGCAAGGCTTCTTAACCAGTTTTTTTTCTGGCTACTGCAGTCTTTGCTTTTCTCCCTTTTCTGAACTCGTATAGCATTTCTTTTTTATCTCTAAGAATTTAGTTCTTAAGATTGGCACTATTATATTGTTCTTGCATTCAATTCAATCGAATGTTAGACATTTTTCTCCATGATGGGCAAGGATCATGGGCTTTACTAATATTACACCTGTGAGTAATAACATACTAATATTAATTTACTCATATTCTTGATATCACAGAACTTAGCAGAGTGCTGAGTGCACAGCGGAACTGCAAGTGCAACCCTTGATTGAATCAGTAGTTTCACTTTTTTACTATTTAAACCTAAAACATTAATTTTCTTCAGCATGAAAATCATGTATTGAACTGTGACATATCACCCATACTGCACAGCAAGTGAAATAATACCAATTTCTCTTTCATGTCTTTAGGAAATGGTACTTCT
>NW_006292663.1:1214612-1227399 GCF_000327345.1 Myotis davidii | reverse complement strand
GCCCTGAATTTCTATCGCCTTACACGTTTCTTACCACGACTGAGCCAATGTTTCCCTCTTTTAATTTCTCTATTAACTTTAATTAGGCTCATGAGTTTGCTGGCCAGGTGGGTTTTCCCCAAATGCTCACAACTCCGGTTTCCAGGCTAGCAGTAGAATTAAGCGAAGCTGCAGATTTGAGGCAGAAGCTACCATTATAAGCTGTGGAGGTTTCCAGTGCCACCACAACTCATTCCATCCACTGAGGATTTCAGCAGGCAGCACTTTTAATAAGCCAGGCTCAACATTTTTCAAGGAATACTTTGGGATCCATTTTTGAGAGCAATATTGGTTATGATTCCACAGCTGGAAGATTTCCGAGGAAATAATGTTTGTCCTCTTGAAAACATGCTTGGTCCATGTGGCATAAAGACTCTAACAGCTCTGAGCAACCGGTGCTAAATTTTACAGTAACATATCTGTGATATGTAATTTTCCACCAGCGTTGCACTGGGCACATGATAGGATGGAAATCATGTATTTGGTAGGATTAGTTCCGATTCACCCTTTCATTTCACTTTGTCTTTTAGGAAACACACACTTGCCTACATTATTTATGTATTTTAGCGCATTAACATAGATTTCATTTGTAATTTTCTTACTAAAAACGAAAAGAACAGAGCCGAAAATCTTCCTGCGATCCTACAGGGCATTGGATTGTCTCAGGTACTGGCGGCTGGTTTAATAAAAGGAGAGGATTTCCATTTACTCCAGGCAGGCTTAATGTATTGTTCTCCGAGTGAGACAGTCAGAATGAGTCAGGAGCCAAAGAATACACTTTATAGACACAAATAATCGTAAATTCAGAATGTCACCTTTAGGCAGAGGCATTTTTATTATTGTTAGTGGAGCTGCTGAGTAGGTTTGATGTTTTATTCTCCTGAGGACTCAATGTTCCCGAGTCCTGGAGCCCTGTCTTTATCAGGCTCGCAAGGAGGGAGCCCAGCCAAACTTGCTTCCTATACTTCTCTATGATTGATAGCAGATGGCATGCTTTAAAATAAACCTATCCATTAGCAGTCCTCAGTGTTTTTACTCAAGGCATTTACAACTGTCTCAAGCAGAAAACACATTCACTCCACGAGCTAGTTTCAGTCCACAACAGCTGTACAGGTGCAAATCTCTCATTAACTCTTCAATAGCAGTGAAATAAACAATGGCTTTTTCTCTGACTTTATTTAGGGAGTGTACTTCAAAGCTGCTGTGGAATTACTCTCCTCCACTACAGAGCTTCAAAGGACGGAGTTTTATTAAAACTGAGCAATATTATGCAGTGATATGCTAGCCCAAGGAATATATGGGTCATATGGTGGATGTTAGAGTTTAAAAGTTGGTTTCTATGCACACAGATTTAGTGGTAAATTGCCAGTCTCCCAGGGGTGTTTGTGAAGAGGTAGAAAAGAAAGAAAAACTCAGCGAGGGTTCCTGGCAGCACTGGGTCCCAGGTTACCTGCACCTCCATTCAGTGGTCATTGTGTCCTCCTCACTTTCCACTCCCCGAAGACAAAGGGCGTGTTCATGCTGAGCTTTTGTCAGGATGATGAGTTAATGGTTGGCTTTTAGGCAGCCAATTGAATTTCCATACATATTGCTAGTTAGACAAAAGCAAAGTCATTTTAAAAGTTAATGTGTTACCCTAGTTGAATATAGGTGAGCAGGGGAGAAAAACAAAAACTTTGAGCTCGAGGGGAGAAGAAAACAACTTTGTAGTTCAACAAGGTCTTATTTATTAATATTGTCAAGCAATCCATTTACCTTATGCTAAGTACGGGTCTAGAATCTTACAAAAATTAATTTATTAAATCTCATCAAACTCTTGAGTAAACTACTATCAGTAGCCTTAATTTTACAGGGTAGGAAGCTACTATGTTATATTACCTTTATTATAATTAGAAATGAGCCCTAACAAGAGTAATTAATGAAAGGAGGAATTGAGAGAATGGATTCTAAGGCCACAGCGCCTGGGTTCCCATTCTGGCTTCAGCATTTACTTGCTGTATGACGGTGTGCATGTCATTTGACAGCTCTGTCTCTGATTCTTCACTTGCTAGTAATTGTACCTACTTAATATGGTTGCTGTGATAATTGAATGAATTAGTGTATGTATAACTAGTTAAAACCGTGCCCTGTACTTAGTAAATGCTATGCAAGTCTTAGCTATTGCATTGTCATCACCATCATTATTAAAGGTATTAGATTGACATTAAGCCCTTAGTGGAAATTAGTCTTCTCTGATTATCTTCTATGTCTGGGACTCTGTTTTGAATTTTTTTTTTGTCCAAACAAAACAATTCATTTGTTTTTATTTTACACGGTATTAATCAAACACATACAGATTTGCCAATCAGGGACTCTGATCAGCATGAGGTAATAAGAGTTTTCATATGAAATTGATAAGATTTTGCCTCAAAGCAAAGTAATTCGACACTCTAGCTTTAGCAGCCTTATTATTGGTGCGGGTGCTATTCCCTTAGGCCTTCTGAAATAATGAAACTGCTTAATGGAGGGCCTCATTACAACCTCCATGGGTCCCCGTGGGCCAATGCTGCTATGATAGGTAAACCTGAGCCAAGATATCTCTTCAATGGGCAGCTGGAAAGGGGAAGCAGTGAGAGTCATAAAATATGCCTGGTGACTACCCTATCCACTGCTATTTTTTTTTAAAGGGTAGTCTGTGTTAAAGGATTTTTTTAGAAGAAAGTCCACATAATAGAGACTTGCCATTGATTTCCCAATGAACACTTAATATAGAGAGTTCTGAAAAACATGGTGGAGGCATCCACATGTGCATGAGGAACGTCCATTCTAATCCATCTTCATGGTGTCTATGTGTTTCTTCACCAACAGCCTTTGGTAGAGACATTTGTTTTCTTGTCTTTACAAGTGCACCCAACTAACAGTTTAGAATGCATACAGCTATGGACAAGGTGAAGGATAACCTAAGTGACTTGGGGAAATTTAAGGAAAGAACACCACCTGTCAGTAGGAAGTTATTTTACATCGATAGAGATATCAGAAATACAATACAGTTACAATTGCAACAACTATTTGGTTATATTTTATTTGGATTTCTGAAACTTAATAACATGTTGGCTGTGGTTATAGAAGGTATTAAATATAGACCAATGGATATTTCATACTTCTTGCTATAAACTTCAAGGGACTATGGCTGGAGATTATTCAAGGGCACCTTGGAATGCCTTTTAGAACTTGTATATTATGGTTCTTCTACGTTTCAAGACTAGTTTTGGTATCATACTGAATGGGATTCAGTCGGTTAGATTTATACACTGTGTAAACAGAATAACAAGCCTAAGAATGGAAGCGAGGAAGAATAGTACATTGTATTGCTCTAGAGAAGGAAAATAAATTTTACTAATTTTTCCAGGAAAATAGATATTAAAAGACTAAAGGTAGATATTTTGATAGACTTAAGAATATGTTGTAACATTAAAATATTTTGGTAGCATGAACTAAGAATAGTTGTTATGGAAGTACAACTGTGTATTAGTTATATCTACTGTAGGATTTCAGATAATCAGCATTTGGAATGCAATGATAGAAAGAAAGGACAGGAACTATCTGTGTGCATGTCAAAGAACAACCCAATATCTGTCTATCCTTAGGCCAGTTATTCCAGCTCTTTATTCCTAAAGATAAGCTCCCCAACTGTAAATTAAGAGGGTTGGGCTGAATGAGAAAATCAAATAAATGGCAGGTAGGCCTGCCCCCTCTCCCCTTGCCATGACATGCAGCAATAATTGATTACATACTCTGCCTGCTGAGCCAGTGTGAGGCCTTCAAATTCTCAGTGCAGTGACCCAAGTAGCCTTCCCGTGGTCCTCATCACTCAAAGTGAACTTGAAATGAGACTTGTTGGCTTTCCCTGTTAGCTGCTAGATGGTCCCTAAAATACAAAAAGTCTAGATTAATAATGTTTCTCACCATGAGGTGGTGTCCCCTAGTATATTTAAATGGGCAGATGTGTTAGAGAAATAAATAGACAAAGAACTCATGTTTTGGTGAGTATGGCATAATTGCTGGTGTTTTTATATTGCTTTCAATGACTACATTCCTATGAGAAATGCATCCTTTTAGGGAAATTTTGCCACCTCTCCTTCCCCTATTGTTTTCATTTAGTTGTTCACTTGGCCCTTATTCAATATAACCTTCAACACTTTTGCTAGTTTATAACCAGTCTGCATTCCTCCAAATGAATCCAAAAATTGTGTTCCCAATGTTCTCTGCAATAGCTCTTTGTCCCCTGGGTCCCTTTTTTCTGTTTGTTGTTTTGAAGACTTGTTCTCGTGCTAAAAACTTGACCTATTGTTTTCATTTAGTTGTTCACTTGGCCCTTATTCAATATAACCTTCAACACTTTTGCTAGTTTATAACCAGTCTGCATTCCTCCAAATGAATCCAAAAATTGTGTTCCCAATGTTCTCTGCAATAGCTCTTTGTCCCCTGGGTCCCTTTTTTCTGTTTGTTGTTTTGAAGACTTGTTCTCGTGCTAAAAACTTGAAATTAGAAATTTCTAAGTAGTGTACTATATCTGTCTCTATCCCTCTCTGGGCTTTGTTTTATTGGAAAGTTTTACAAGTTAAGGTTTATTCTCAACTATGGGCCACAGTTGGGTTCATTTGCTTTATTAGTGGTGTGTCAGAGTAGACAGTGGTTATCTGGAACCTTGCAGCATGAATAACAGTCTTTGCAAAGTCAGGAGATTATTCTTTTATATTTATCAGTGAAATTTCAGAAACTTCACTGATAAACATATAACCTATCGTATTATCAGAAATAATAACAATTTCTTAAGAATATAGTGAGTTCAGTACCCCCTCTTGTAACAATTCTTTTATTAGTCTTCACCAGAGAATTTCCATTGATTTTTAGAGAAAGTGGAAGAGAAGGAGGGAAGGAGGAAGAAAGGGAGGGAAGGAGAGAAAGAGAGAGAGAGAGAGAGAGAGAGAGAGAGAGAGAGAGAGAGATGTGAAAGAGACATACTGATCGTTTGCCTCCTGAACATGCCCAGACCAGGGCTGAGATCGAACCTGCAACCCAGGTACGTGACCTTTACCGGGAATCAAAGTCGAGACTACTCAGTGAGTGGGCCAACACTCTAACCCCTTAGCAACACCAGCAAGGTCATTGTTAATATACATAGTTTCAGATAGAAAAACGAACTATCCTAGTTAAGAACTTTACTACTATTAAAGTTTTAATAACATGTTACATTTTATAGAGTGCTCTGTAGTTCCTATTAAGAAAACGTGGTCTTTGGGATATGGTTATGGGTTATGACATAGGAGACAGATTTTGGCACTCCCTAACTCTGTTGACCCCTGATTTGGTCAATAATGACCAGTGGCTTTGTTTCTCTACAATCAAGCTTTTGTCTCAGTAAAATGGGTGCAATATTGCTAATTTTCTTTGTGTGTTTATGTGTACTAAAGAAATATTTCTTAGGCACCTTCCTTAAACTCTTTAAGAGAAGAAAGCCATAAGTAGCATATACTAGTAAAGTGCTACTTACTGTGTCATCTAGGACTTTGTTTCCCCCATCATGTTCTCTTCCTAACAAAGAAATACATTATGAAATTGTCCTCCAACCAGAGGAGTGGCTGGCTGGTAGCCAAGGATTTGGGTTGAATCCCTAGTGATGCTTGACATTTGTGTTAATTAGTTGGCTTTCTTGTCACCTGGAGTAATGTTAAGCTAGATTTGTATCTTCAGTCCAATGAAACAAGCATACAGATTTTTAAAATATTGAACATTTAGCAAATTAACATTTATAAGGCTTCATACCCAAAGGCAATAAAGCATTGTTATATGATTAAAAATAAACAAAATTTACATTGACAATAAATAAATATATGTTTCAACTTGAATAAATGTGAGCAAATATATTATCAGTAATTAACACATAAACTTTAAGTAATATTTTAATTGTTTATAAAACTCATTTTTCTATTGTACATTTACAGCAGGGCATTCATCAGCCAGGTTCTGAATGGCTGACTCTCAGGTTTGAGAAAAATCAGGTCAAAGGCTCACTCGTACAATTTCTTCTTTGAGAAATCTTCCTGTGACTATTCCCAGGATGATTAAAACAAAAAAGAAAAAAGAAAGAAAGAAAAGAAATAAAAAAAAGACTTTATAATAAACAAAATAGCAATATAACTTTACATAAAATTTTTATTTTCAAAAGATCCCCAAATGCTTATAAACTATTATTCAAACCATATACAGGGACTGCTGCCGTACAGCCACAGTCTGGAGCCAGAAGAGGAGGTGGAATGTCAGCTGGAGAGGATGTCCTGCTCTGAAAGGGGTGTGGCTTGCATGACCACGAGGGGTTTTCTGGCTCCCATTTCTGCAGTGCTGCGTGGGAGGAATCCTTCTGCTTTGGAGCTGCTGTATTGCTGTGAAAGGTGGGAAAGGAGAGGACAGTACGGGAAGAGGAGGCATGGGAAATAGATTGTTTGTGTTCCTGTCACCAAGTGACTGACTGCAGCAGTCACCAGTGGCCAGGGCTTCCTGGCCCTGATGTAGAATAACTCTGTTCCAGGTGCTATTTGAACCAAGTTACTTGAGTTCCCAAATGAAAAACTCTTCTCCTATAGGACTGTTTTGCAGAAGAAAAAAAAATGAGTACAAGATTCGACTGGCTCCCACATGGAATCATAGAATGTTAGTACAGAGTAGACCCTAGATCTTGTTAGTCAAAACCTGTATGTTCTCTTTGATGAAACTAGAACATGAAGAGGGGAAGTGGTGAGAGTATTACCTTAGGTCAATATCAGGATTTCTCAGGTGGAAGAGACCTACTGATTCCCTAGTTACATCCCTCACACAATTATAGAATGACTTCAAAAATCACTCTAAGGGTTCTTTCAGAAATTCTGCTGACTAGCAGGGATTGAATAACCTCAAAGAACATCTCTCATATTGTTGAAACCCTTAGGAACATCTTCAAATACTCATTCATTATATTCTTCTTTCATTTCTTGAATGCATATTTATTGAGCACCAGTCATGTGCCTGCCATTAAACTAGTCTTTGGAACATGAAGGAAGATGATACTCAAACATTAGCAACTAATTCATTGAGAGCACACTGCATAACCAGCCTGTGAAGTGGATATTGTTATTTTCCCCAATTTACTTGTAAGGAAGGCAGTGCAAGTAACTTGCCAGAGAGAAGCAGCTACGTGGCAGACCATAGGTTTACACCAGGAGTGATTGTTTTAGAACACAGGCCCTTAGCTCTATCGCCATACCCTTCCTTACGTTGCCAGCTAAACAAATAAATGAACCATGTAATAAGAGTTTCTTCAGCAAGATTCCGTAGAGGGTTTAATGGGGGAACCTCATGAGTAACAGTGGTCTGGAAGGTCCTCTGTGAAAGAAGGGAGGGTTCCCAGGAAGCAGCCATGAGAGGAGCCCTTGTCAAGGGAAGAACAAGCTGAAAGGCTTACCCAACTTGATAGGTATTAGAACCGAAACTTTCTTCATCTAAAATTCTCCAATTTAATTCTACTCTTTAAATGACATAGAGTACATCGAATCCCTTTATCATATACATTTAGGATAAATTAGGCTATATTTCTCTTGAAAAGTATTATATAAACCATAGATCACTAATTTTATCAACAGACCTTTGCCTTTTAATCAAGACCTTTGTAAAAGCTTCATCTCTGCTTCTTTTATTTTATTCTTTTTATCACTTCACTCCCTGCCCCCACCCCCTTAGAATAATTATGCTTGTTAAAAATGACCTCCACTGACCAATGACACATTAAGGAAAACAACTAAAATGTATTCAGAGATTACTGTGTAGCAAGCATCATAAAAGGTACCTTATATACTTTATCTTATTTAAATCTCACACTTAAATAAATTGTTTGTTCAAATCATTTTATACATTGATGCCAGAGAGATTACATTTGCAGATTGGAAATATTTGTCTGCATGATTCCAAAAATTCCCCAGATCTTTTTGACCCATAACTCACTCAAAATATATGTATAGCTTTACAGCTTTACTTATGATAGGGAATTTCTAAAACAGTATAGGAAACTTAAGTGGGGTTGAGGACATGATATTTTTTTAACATACATATCTCTGATCTCAGGATGTGTCTTATAATTGACTAGGGGCCCAGTGCACAAATTCATGCACCTTGAAAGGAACTGTGGCCCCAGGCACAGGGCGGGTCTTGGCCCATTCTCTGTGCCCCCACCCGGCCCTTCCCACCGCAGCTCCCGGTCACCTATCTGCTGGCAGCCCTACTCCCACCACTGCCACTCCCATGCGCTGACGGCATGGCCCCACTCACCCCCGCTGATGGCGCTGAGCGATTGGAACTCGTGCTGGGCATCAGCAGTGGGTACGAGTGGGACTGATGCTGGCAGCAGCAAAGAATTTTCAGTAACCACCAGAGGCTCACCCCGATGACAGTGACCAGTGCCCCACCTTGGTCTGGAAACCCTGCTCACCTGCTCCACCATCCCTGCACCATCAGCTGCAGCTGATGTCTGCCATGTTCCGTGCACGCCTCCTGGTGGTCAGTGCATGTCATAGCAACCGGTTGTTCTGCCCTTCGGTCTATTTGCATATTAGCCTTTTATTATATAGGATGTCATCTTATAATCCAGACATGGTATAGCTGTCATTGCTTATTTATGAATGCCCTTGGTCACAGATAATTATATTGTGTGTGTGGTTTTTTTTTTCTTTCAATTGATTTATATGAGGAAGTTTGAAACTACATATGTTGAGTGTAATAGCTTTTTAAAACTTTTTTTTATTGTTGTTTAGTACTTGCTGTTGACTCCTTGTGATCAGACCAAAAATTATAAAATAAAAACTTGCAGAATAGTTTCAAGTGTTTGGGAAAGACATTTAGAAACAATGGTGCAGCACTCCTAAAGAAATGTTCTGCTGGCACATAGAATGCTACTGTGTTTAAAAAGTAGCTGATGAGCATGCATCAGGCCATCATGAATTAGAGGGGCTTTTATTTTCTCAGGACATAAGACAAACCTTAATCTTGTGTTAGAATCTGTGACACCTTAGAGCTAATGAGACAGAATGAATAACATGAGCAAATCTGAGTAGAAGGTACTGACAGTGCCCACAATCACAAAACTTGTAGAGGGTCCATACACCAGACTCTTTTTAAAAAACATATATTTTTATTGATTTCTGAGAGGAAGGAAGAGGGATAGATATAGAAACATCAACAATGAGAGAGAATCATTGATCAGCTACCTCCTGCAAACCCCCCACTAGGGACCGAGCCCGCAACCCGGGGCATGTGCCCTTGACCAGAATTGAACCTGGGACCCTTCAGTCTGCAGGCTGTCCCTCTATCCACCAAGCCAAACCAGCTAGGGCCATACACCAGACTCTTGATTACTAAACTAACCTGCCTTTAGTAAATTAGTGAGAAATTATTTTCTCTATGACACAGAGCAAAGATAGGCCAACATATTAATGTATTAACAAAGAAAATGTATTCAGCAGTATACCTAGATACTACTACATAACTTAGAACAGGATATAATAAAAATACATATTCTATCAATGTATATTATAATGCCAGTGTAAGAGGATATGCTTTCAAATGGTAATGTTGATCTGATTTCCTACAGTTAGTCTTTAAGGACAGTGGATTAAGATGATAGCCATGCCATAGCAAGCAGTGTTTTCATCCTTCATGCTAGGTTCCTCCCACAATGCACTTCTTTTCCTGAGGTGGAAGACTGGTAGTAGTCTAACACGTAGGCACACCTTGGCTTGGCAGGTAGCAGTAAACTGAAACATGACAGTACTGTCGGATAAGAACAAACAAGAGAAAAACCAAAACTACTTAGGAAGGAGTTCCCACATGGAAGAGTATCCTTGAAATTAAATATTTTTCTATGCAAGTTGACATTTAAAATGTGTGACTTAAGAGAGATAAGGAGAAAATTGTGAGAAACATAACCTTAAATATTTTGGATCACATTTCCTTGAATTATGCAGCATTTGGCACAACTTTGAGGAAAGAGAAACACTCTAGGGTAATAATGAGTATTTGTATGCACTTTATGTGAACATATATGCACACTTACACAGTTATATTTATGGTATAATGTACCAGATATATAGACTCTGTCTATGTAAAATTGTTTTATATGTAACATTCCCTGGGACTAAATGTTGGCTCTTTAAATATGTTTGTTTTTACGAATGCTTCCATGCTAAACTCATGGATCATAGATGTGGGATAGCACAAATGTTGTTTTAGTTCTTTACGGCAGTCCAAGACTCGTTTAAGGAGTCACTCTAGAGCCATCCTTAAAAATGGCATGTTGTAGACTAGACAGAATAAAGCAGCAAAGGAAATAAAATGAAACTATGTTATCATTGGCTATCATTTAAACACACTAAAAACTCTCAGAAGAGATAATCTACAGTAGGGAATAGTGCTGTGTTGGCACAGGGTGGACAGGATGACCTAATGGGTCTTTAAGCATAAAATTCTCTCTCTCTCTCTCTCTCTCTCTCTCTCTCTCTCTCTCCTTTTCTCACCCTTTATTCTCTCTACTTTCCCCCCTTTCCCTAGAGTTCAGCAGAGAATCTCTTAAAATAAACAAAAACTGTGAGAAACTAAGAGAAGCCAGGGACTGGCAGAATGTGGAAAGTATGAAGCGCTGATTTGACTGTAAAGCCTGCAAGCTGAGGGCCCGAGCCGTTTATACTACAGGCAGTAGTTAAAAAAGGACAAAAAAGGAAAAGAAGAAAAAAAAAGCCCTTGAAAAAATGGGTGTAACCCTGGGCTTTGATACAACTGGCCTTTCAGCCCCCACTTGAGACTTGAACATCCCCAAGGGAAGCTGTGGTTTGGAATGGGATCGTGCATTTAATTTCACTCAGAGAACTTATTGGACTTGGCACCAAAAGAAAGCATTTGCAGTATATTTTTTGTCATGATTAGTGGCCCCCTCACCACAACATTTGATTATTTTGGAAAGGGAAAAGTTAAATCCTTGTAAAGTTGTGATTTACAATTTGCGAGCATCCAGGTAGGGAGCATGACTCTGCCAGCTTGATCATGGGATCCACATTTTATTCTCGCTCATTGATGTGAGAAAACAAAACAGTCCTGCGGGGGGAAATAGACTTGGAAATCTATCCCTTGATTATCCTGGGAGATTTTTCTCTCCGCACTACATCTTCTCTCAGTCACGTTGATTTTGGTCTCTGCTGGAACTTGTAGCAAAAAAAAAAAACTGGCATGTGGCTGGTTTACT
Organism: Myotis davidii; assembly: GCF_000327345.1. Taxonomy (NCBI): domain Eukaryota; kingdom Metazoa; phylum Chordata; class Mammalia; order Chiroptera; family Vespertilionidae; genus Myotis; species Myotis davidii. The sequence goes on along the minus strand of NW_006292663.1, from coordinate 1,216,061 downwards.
TTTCATTTCTAATCTGTCGTATCTGGTATTTTTATCATTTGATTTCTTTGCCCTCACAGTTATGTAAATATTGAGGCAGAGGAGTTAAAAGGAGGCTCTAATTTTATACCTGAAAATAACCTCCACTGGACATTTTTTCTCAAGCTTTATAATTAAGATTGGAGAGCTCCTGGGTATTTTAATACTTGCTAAAATATACCCAAATAGCCAAAGGAAAGTGAATGACCAACTGGGTAGGCTGATGAATATTTTCCTGGTAGATGCACAATTTTCCCCACAACTGTGATGCATTATCCTTTGACATTAAGAATGCTGCTTGCAGAAGTAACCTTTCTTTGAACACACAGCTTTCTGAAATCGTGTCCGGCTAAAGGACTGAAGTAGGGTAAGTTTGAGCATCGAGGCTGAGTAGCAACCAGGCAAAATTAGATTATGTTCTATTGTCCTACCCTGAAATACAGTCAGTGAGGTCTTCAAATAAATCTTGAAGCAGAATTAATAATAATAAATTCCACCTCTTCTACTACTTTTGAATCATATTTGGTCTATTTCTAGTTGGATTTGGGCTTGTTGGAAAGCCATTTCTAATGTTTAGGCAGAGAGTTCTCACCAGGCTTACTAAGTGGAAGCAATTTTCTGAATAATGCAATGCGGCAATGTTAGTGGTATTGTTGGCAGAGGAAAAACACTTTTTTTCTCCCATTCTGGACTTGGACAGGAGATAAAGATAAATACAAGCATTCCATTGGTATTTGGGAAGTGCTATACTTATCCCATGTGAACACCGTGGTTAAGGGAATGGATGAGTAAGGACAAAAAGCCTGTGTTTCTCAGCTGTTTGTGTAACCTTCGGGCAAACTGTTTATTGTCTGTAAGCCTCAGTTTTCTCATCTGTCCTATGGAGTAAGTAAATCTAATTACTTTATTTGAGGAGAATGGAAGGAGTTAATATAAAGATATTAGGGGTGCATAATGATTGGCAGGTAATGAAAATTCAAGAAATGTTAGCTATTATGGCTGTTTGGTACTGACCTCATTAGGTATTTCCAGGTTATATTAGCAGGTTATAGATTGTGGTACATTTAGATTCAGTTTCTCTGGGGAAGTAAGATACAAAATCTGCTCTCTCCACTGTTTTAATGATGGCAAGTCAATGAGAGATTTATTATTGGACCTTACCTTTGCCAAGAGAGTGTGAAATTTGGATCAAAAGCCAATTCATTCTGTATTAATGAGACCTCTTTCAATTGACAGTGACAGAAAACCAACTAAAACTTTCTTTTGTAATTTCTCATGTTTCTAGAAATTCTGACCTGTTGGCTCTTCTCTTTCCTTTTCCCTGCTGCCATTTCTCTAACACACACACACACACACACACACACACACACACACACACACACAATCACACACACACACACACACACACACACACAGTTTTTTCTCTCTCTC
>NW_006292663.1:1194256-1212390 GCF_000327345.1 Myotis davidii | reverse complement strand
CTCAATATATCTTAATCTTTCTTTTAAAAATGTTTTATTTATACTTTTCCAACTTTGAAGGATATGTGACAAATAAAATTGTGTAGATTTAAAGAGAATAATGATGTGATGGTTTGATATATATTTATAAAATGATTACCAAGATCAAGAGAATTAATGTACCCATCACCTCACATAGTTAACTCTTTCTTTGTGTGTAGTGAGAACACTTAAGGTCTACCCTCAGCAACTTTTAACTTTGCAATACTGTATTATTAATTACTAGAGGCCTGTGCACAAAATTCGTGCAAGGACCTTGGCCCTCACAGCCACGACCCTTGCAGCTCTGGCTTCATCCAGAAGGTCGTCCAGAAGGACATCTGGAAGGTCGTTTGGCTGTCTTGTCTAATTAGCACATTACGCTTTTATTATTATAGATAGTCACTATGCTGTATATTAAGTCCTCAGAACTCGTTCTTCATATAACTGAACATTTGTGCCCTTTGATCTATGTACTCCCAAACCCTGGCAGTCACCGTTCAGAGAGAATTATGCCAAGTGAAATAAGCCAGGCAGAGAAAGACTAATACTGTATGGTATCACTTATATGTGGAATATGTATATATGTGAAAAATGTGCTACGTATTTTTTTACATAGCCTATGTTGCAAACATCTCAGAGGAGGGATCAAGCTAGGGTAATCAAACATTTTTATTCCAAAGCATGACGTCCCTATTTAACTCGGCCTTTCTATAACACGTATTCAAATCACTTCGTGATTCATTCACAATTTCTGATGTTAATTGTTAAATTTATATCTTAAATGGCCTGTAAACTGGGTAAGTACATAAATTCTGTATTCCATTTAGTCTCTGCTTTATAAATCAGTGGCCCGTTGCTAGTGGCATTTCTGTAAGCCTAAAAAAAAAAAAGGTCTGAGGTCATCACTCTCCTGGCCTTGCAGATTTCCTGGTCTAAGACGCTGTGAACCCAGCAAAGAGAAAGAGTTAAGCCTATTCTCCTAGTTGGCAGGAACTTTGTAGTTTAAAATTACATACTGCCTCTGGTGTAGAGACACAAGAAATTATAGAGCAGACACTGTCCAGGACAACGTATAATTTAAAATGTACTAAAGAATGTATACCGCATGGCAAAGTAAGTGAAGTGCTTCTTCAAATATAAGTGTTTTGCATAGAAAGGCAGTAATTATCCACTCCTAGGGAAATGTTTGCATTCATTCGAAATCAATATTTACTATTCATTTCTTGTGTTCCACAAAACAGGGATTTAACTTTTTAAAAATTTTAATGAAGCACTAAGGCTCCAATAATTCTGCAATGCAATTGTCTTGATATGAAATATCGCTAAAGAGTGTTGCTATCTCGGGAAAGAACAGTGGGAAATGGAAGGGTATCCCTATTTGTGAAATGTTAAGTTGGGAACATTCAATTCAAACTCAGCCAAGCAGGGCACCTCACCAGTTTTCAAAGATAACTGAAGCTGTCTCCTTGGTGAGGCCCTTAACTAGGATCACTCAGATGAGTCTTTGCTTTTATTTTACCCCCCTTTCTCCTAAACCACACTTCCTGATAATGATTCTGTTTCAACTCAACTATTGTCTTTTGAGAGGTGTGTGTTTGTGTGCCTAAGAAACTCTTCTATATAATTTTTTTTTTCTGTAGGAGGAAAAGATTTATTTCCCCCTTTACTCTCCCAAGTCCTCCTGATTATTTAGTTCAAAAAAAAAAAAAAAAAAACCTCAAGGAAAATGTTGGAGGAAAAAAATAAGAAAACAGGACACATGGATACTGTACGCTGAGACGAGACTGAAGGTCTCCAGCATATTTTTATTTATAGAGTTTATGATCTGATCATTCTATGACTTTCCTTTGGAAAATGACTACAATTTTTTATCACAGAGTCTAAAAAAGAACTGTACAATATAACGATACGTTATATTATGACATGAATACTCTTTTTCTCGGCAGCACAAACAATAATGGCTTTGCCCCTGAGTTTCGGGTCAGAGCTGAGTCCTCAGTGACACCATCGCGTTACCAAGTTTCCTACAGGCTGGTGTTTTCGTCTTCCACTTCTGGGTATAGTTTAGGGCCCAAGATTTTCTGTTGTTCCTCCTTTGCCTTTTTTGTTTTTGCTATTATTTTGGGGGTGGGTGGGACCCAGGAGACATCTTTTTGAAAACTCCACCACTCAAATGAAGCTTTTTAGATTTTGTATTGATTAGCTGTTTCACATTCGATCTAACCAATAATATCTTTTCAAATTTGCAGCTTCTAAAGTGTCTATTATTTAGGATGAGATTTAGAGCAGGAGGGGGATCAAAAGTAAATGATATACCTTTACTATCTCATCATGTAGCTTGTCTTGCTTCTGTGACTTTAAAATGCTCATGTAGCAGCCACGTGGGGTGGGTCTGCACTGAGGTCCCCCCTCTGTGCCTTCCTGCCATTCATAATTCATGCAAGCTCTTTGAGTGCATTGCTATTTGGTATGCACTCTGGGGACAAATAATATCATTTATGTATTGTGATTGCTACTCTATTCTATTTTCCTTTTTATTGACAAGAAACAAGGGTGTTGCTTGTAGTTTTGAAAGTAAATGGGGTGCAGAAATCGTTCCTCTCCTTCTGAGAGAGGCACCTTCTTTCTGCAGGAAGTGCTATTGTAAACCGTGCCCTTACAAATGGCGTGTTAGTTCTCAAGATATTCCTGTCTCAGTGTACGAAGTAACAAAGTGTTCCTTTAGCATTCAGTGGAGGGAGCCAATGGAAAAGCAGGTGGTTAAGGACAGGTCCCGAAAGTCTAGAAAATCAATGGGACACTAAAAAGGGGACTGAAGTGGACCGGAAGAAACCTCTTGAGGGTCATTTAAAAAACCAGAAACTGATTATGAACAGAGCTTTTACCCAAGGAACTGGAGGGGGCCAGCAAACCCATTCTATTGCACTCCAGTTAAATGTCTGCTGGTTGAGATGTTTTCTGCACAGCCCATAAAGGATAATGAGGAAGGCTTTGATAGCTTTAAAGAAAGTCGCTCTGTGGCCTCTCACAAAAACATGATCTGAGTGTAAGTGGCAAAGGCTTGCAGACCCCAAAGTGAAAAGGGGCAGTGCCAGCTAGGTAAGAAAGTTACCTTGTTAATTGCACAGGAAAGGGATCCTGATGTGAGTTCGTGCCTGAGGGGAAAATAAAAATAAGGGATGCCACACGATAAAATCCAAGCTTCCACTTGCTTATGCTGAAGCCTTCCTGAGACCTTAAAATCATCTATGATTTTACTTCTGCATGTTAATTATTTAATGTAGGTCACTTTAAGGATTAACCTGCATTCTTACTTTTATTTTTTTGGATGATGAATAATTTCTTGCATTAGCTAGGGTTTAAAAAAGTATTGCATTACTCCTCTCCTACTGCAATCATTTCTGAGGGTATTCTTGTGTATAACCACTCCCCCGCCCCCAACTCCAGAAAGAATAGACCTCATGAATAATTAAAGGAGAAAAAAAGGAGAACATTCATGTTGAAGTATTTATATTAAGTTTGGTAATGAAGAAAACAAGTTTCGCTAACTGTTCTTTTTATGGTGCCTTTGCTACTCTTAGCAAAAGTCTATTAAAAAGAGAAACCCTAAAATCCTCTCCCAAGGCACTGAGGACACTTGTACTGACCTTGTATTCACTTTTTCAGAATATGAGACAGTTACATTGAATAAGAGAGCGGTTGAATACTTCTATTCATGGAAGTAATTTGCTACACGGTTAATAAGCTAGTTCATCAGCAATGAAGTAATGCTCTCTCCTGGACTTTAGGCAAGAATCAATCAGTTGATGACTTTACAAATGTTGATTATACACTTTCTTGGCATGACACTCAAATGATTGTTGAGAGTTAGCTGAAACAGAACACCTAAAAACAGAATGGAGAATAATAAGTGTCCAAAAATTCTTCCTAAATTATGCACACGTCAACCAAAATGTAATGCCCTGTAGAGGTATATCCACTGAAGTGGCTTTCCATAAAAATCAAATAACAATGCTCATTGAATTGATGATTTGAGAAAAGGGGCAAAGGAGTGTCCGACAAGGAGTGTCATCAACCACTCACTGGAAGCCTACTGCTTACATTGACGTAGATGTACTGGTTAGATTCTCTCTTTAGCCTAGCTCTGCAGTTCTGGATGACTGACTGACAGGTGGGCACTAAGTCAAAACTGGTCACCACCCTCACCTCAACTTGTTTCAGGTCCAGTGGTGTTCAGTGCACTATTACTAATAGCCCCTGACTTCTTTTATGATTATTTCACAATGTCAGCAGTTCTCAAACTTTTTGAGTGTAATAGGACCCTATTACACTCAAAAGTATTGAGGCCATTCAGTGATTAGGTGACATATCTATCAATATTTACCCTAGTAGAAATTTGAACTATTTAAAATATTTATTTGTAAAAATAATAAATCTATTATATAAATATAAATGCTTTCATGAAAACACTCCTTTTCCAAGATAAAAAGTGTTTAGTGAGAAGAGTGGCAACTTACAAGGAATAGACACGGTGAAATAAACTTACAGCAGCTATAAAAAAGAATAGCCAGCCCTGGACGGTGTTGCTCAGTGGTAAGAGCATTGCCCCTGTCAAGGGCAGGCACCTGAGTTGCAGGTTCAATCCCTGACCCTTGTCAGGTGGCAATCAATTGATGTGTTTCTTTCACATCAATGATTCTCTCCCTCTCTCTCTCTCTCTCTCTCTCTCTCTCCCCTCTCCCTCCCTTCAACTCTCTAAAAGAGCAATGGAAAAAATATCCTCCAGTGAGGACTAAAAAAAAAAAAGAAGAACAGCCAGTGAGTTATGTTATATGTATCAATCTTCTTTTTTAAAAGCTCACTATCTTAAGCAAAATTTAAATTTATTGAGGAATATGCAGAGATAAGAGGAATGGAGAGAACATGGAAAACAAGATTTGGAAAGTGGTCATGTAAGTCCTGGAGAACTGGATAGCACAAACTATAACAAACACAATACAGCAAGAATTGGCCCAGGGGAGGGGTTTGGAATCTGTTGCCTCTGCCAGTACATAAATGTGATATCTAATCAACCCTACATCTTGATTTGATCAAGATTTAAGGTCTCAGGAGAAGGTGCCTCATTGGCTGAGCCCTGCAGACAGCATTAACTCATGTGCTGGGAAAAGATAAAAAAAGGTTTTGTGCCTTCAGCTTCCATAATAGGAAGCAACCATTTACCTCAAACCAAAACTCTCCAGTGGTTCTCAACCTTCCTAATGCCACGACCCTTTAATACAGTTCCTCATGTTGTGGTGACCCCCAACCATAAAATTATTTTCGTTGCGACTTCATAACTGTAATTTTGCTACTGTTACGAATCGTAATGTCAATGTCTGATATGCAGGATATATTCAGGCGACCCCTATGGAAGGGTCGTTCAACCCCCAAAGGGGTCGTGACCCACAGGTTGAGAACCGCTGCACCAATGGCTAATTCTCCAAAAAGGAAATGGAGATCCCAATAAGAAGGGCAAGGGCTGGATGCTGGGTAGAGCTACAACAACAAAAATGACAAAGATCACTATGAGATAATATGAGAAGGAAGCTGTGGCAGTCTTCTTAGTAAAGATGCATTTGAATAAAAGAGGAAAACAAAGGCTTCCTTCAACTGGCAGCGCCAACCAGGAAATCATGGGTATCTTTGGCAAGAGCAATGTGAGCAGAATGAGGATGTTGGGATAGAGTGCGGAGTGAGAGTTGGGTGACAGAGTGAATATAGCTAGTGTAGATAATCATTTTAAGAAGTTATATTATAATAATAGAAGAGGTAATTTGATTTTAAGATTTGGGAATGTTCAGAATGACAGAGAAGCCATTTTTGCCCTTAATCAAGGATTCTATCATTCCGATGGTCCCAGAAAGAGTTCTAAAGCTTCCATGACCCTAGATGGGTAAATTTCCATATCTGGGCAATTACGCAGGCACTGGAATCCCTCCTACTTTTTTCAGGGCATCAATAAGTGCACAATTCTGTAAGTGGCTGTGCCTTAAGGTCTTGCCATATGACTTATCACTTTAATGCTGATGATATGTTTCTATTGTTGTCTTTGGATTTTTCTCTCACTAAAATGTCACAAGGATTTCAAACACACGGGGGACAGGGAGCTCTTTTATTCCCCACAGTATGTGCTTCAACATGAGGCATGAAATAGTGCCCATGCTCAGGAAATATTGACTGGTTAGTTTATTCATTTTTAAGAGCATTGACTAAAATGACATTTACCCACAGAACCTTCAAAAGACAACAAATCTTTTTGTTTTCCTCCTGGAAGTTTCATGGATACCTCCCCTGGTTCCTTTTACCATCTCCTCTATGCGAAGCTGTTATGAAAACGTATGAAGAAAAACACGCATTTTTGCATTTTAAGATAGAATAAACTTTTAGATTGGAAACTTCCAAAACAAACTGAAAGCAATGAAAAGTGTATTTTACTGCTTTATATCTAAAAATGGCACTGCCCAATTTAAGCTATTTTTAAAACCTGTATACTCATGCAGCTTGCATACCAAAATGAAAATTGGTGAGCTATAACCCTTTGAAAAACAGGGTTTATAATGGAAACAGTAATTGACCCTTAAGTACAACATCAAAAATACAATACTATATAATACAAAGCCCAGGGCTTGGGATCCATCTCTGCTCTAACCTCAGACTGGCACACTAACCCAACACCACAAAGCCAACTAATAGTTATAATCGAGATGTTTTCTTCTTACATGGCAGGGAAGTGGATATGTGATCCAATAGCCATTTGCAGCGAAGCTTCACACAACCAGTCCCCCAATGTCTTCAACGAACTCACAACTCCAGAACTGCAACTCTGTTAAATAATCGGGCTTGCTTGGAAAAACCATTTAATTAAAAAGAAAAGAAGAAGGAAAGAAAAACACTACTACTGCCCCAGAGGTTGCGCCGTGTTGCATCACGGACTTTGGGTCTGTGACAATGTAGCATCAAACCACAGGACGCAGTGAGGGTAGAATGACCAATTGTCAGGAAAGCTCATGGAATTGCCAAAAATACCCTAGAAATATTTAACGTTGTCTTCAACTTTGCTCCAGTTCATTGCTGGTCAAGTTTCCCATTTTCCAAGCCACAACTATCCATTTTTATCATGAGAAAATGCAATCTAAAGTAAAGAGAAAAATAAAAGTATTAAACAGGCCTAATGCAATATGAAGGGTGAATCCACATTCCAGATTGTACCTGGCTCAAGGCAAAGAGGGGGTATATATACTAAGGGTCTTAACCTATCCTGTTTTGTTTTGTTGTTGCCTTTATGGGAGTGAAGGAAGGGGTTAAGGGAGTTTGTTGCTAAAAAAAGAAAGTTCAGAGATTCCTTTCATTTTAAAGTTGAAATGTAAGAATGCTGCCAGCTTATTCCTTTAAGACGCTTCCAAAGAATTTGTCAGCTAAGAATAGTCAAGATTTGCCTTTTAAAATGTCATCTATTCACACAAATCTTCAATGTTTGTCAAGGGACAATTAGCAGGACTCTTTGGTCTTTTCTTGTTGGGCCTTCTGTTTCTACTGCTACCTTAACAAGTTGTAAACTTGGTAAAATGAAAAGGAGTGAAATATTACTAACTCTGTTTATATTATCCCTTCATGTCCACCCTGTGGCCGGGACACTTAGTGAAATTTGGAGAAAGGACCCGGAGGGAAGGTTGGAATTGGGACAGAGAGGGGTATTTCTTGTATGGAAGTTTTTAAATTATATAAGTCACAGTGTTTACTCTGGGATTCAGCAATTCTGCTACTTGCAATTAAAAATAACATTTTTGTATGATGATATGAAAAACTGATGTTCATCTTAAATTTTCAGTGCCCAAAAATAAGGAAAATAAGTCTGATGTAACAATTGAGCATTTTTATGATTTTTTCATGTCTTTCTTCAAATACTAAGATCTATCTCAGGTATCTTCATGGTATGGACTACTTCCATTTATTTGAACACCGATATATACTTTTTTCTCTATTTTTCTTCTTTTATGGTCCTTTTTTTCCCCTTTATAATTCTTTCCTTTAGTGATTTTGCCTCATCCTATTTTTTCTTCTTCATGAATTCTATACATGCATTCATGTCTTATTAGATAAATAATTTTGTGATGAAACTAAGTTTTTAAATATGAACTGATATTTTCTCTCCCTTGTAAACTTTGGGCCTTTCTGGAAAAGCTAGGGAAGAGATAACACATCAACATGTAAAAATGAGTAAAGTTTTAGCTTTAGAGTTTCAAAAGCTTACTCCTGGGGGAAGTAGAAAGAAAGAACTCAGGGCATGGGCAAAATATTTGGGAAACAACCTGATAAGTAAAGAACCAAACTGCCCTATTGCTCATTAGATAAAATATTCTCAGGCTGGGACATAAAGAACATTGGGTAATAAACATTCAGAGAAGTAAAAGGCCTGGTTCCAGTCTCTTTGGCTGACTCTAGGTGGGTGGAAAGAAAGTGGCCGGGGCGGGAATGTGGGCAACATTAACTCAAAGCAGAACTGAGTCTGAGTACAAGGGGCTTACACAGACCCATGGCTTCAGACAAGGGCCCTGTAGATCAGGGTCATGGCCTGAAGGAGAACCTCTGAGCTGTCCGGTGTCCTGGTCTTCACCTCCCAGGTTAACACAGGTTGCTTTGAGCCCACCTGAGTTGCCTTACCTGGCAGCCTGTGGTTGGCTGACATCTCACATTGCACATGCAGTGTCTCTCCACACTCGATTCCCAGCCTAGTCTAAGATTTTTGTTTCTGATTTTTCTCACCTGGAGCTTGATCAGGTGGAGGAGAAATCAATGAGCTGGAAGTTTTTCGTAGGGACCCATATTTCAGCTCTCAAAATGTACTCTGTGATCCTCTAGGACACAGAAGTTTTAATCTTGAAGTATGATATTTTGGTTCTAACTCAATGGTTAATACATTTTCTATTACCTGAGATTTAGCTCCTTGCTTTATTCTGAAGATCAAGCTAAGAATATTGTTTGGTTTAAATATCTTTTTAAGTTGTAGTGGCATCTCTTCCCAGAAGTAAAACCATACATGATATTAATCATTACATAAGGAAAACCCAAGGGACCCCAGAAAAAATATATAAAAATATGAGTAAACATCTCAAAATATCATTCTACCATGAACATTTGTGCAGTTGTATTTAATTTTTTTATAGAAGCCTGATGAAGGCACAGACATCTCTTTGCACATAGTTCTATCCCTAGTACCTTGAACCCTGTCTGAAACATAGTAAATGCTCAATAAATATTGTTAGATAAATAAATAAAATGGGATATGAAATGCTTAAAACAATTGCTTTTACTATTTTGGTGCATGGCCTGCCATTTCCTCAGGAAGGACCTTAGGAGATTCATTTCATCCAATGTTAAATCTGAAAACTACTGGTTGCAACCAATGATTGGTAAGACTTTATTTCCTCCCTGATTTTGCAAATATAACATATCCTTAAAGCAAAATTAAGTGAAATCCAGAAATGCATACTTTTTTTTAAAACCACCATTAATCTGAGTGAGAACTGAACATATTTATTAGGAGAAAGTAGTCATTTATATTATTAGAGAATTTCTAACAAGTTTACTGGCCTAAAGTTAAACACAATTTTTGGGGGTAATTGTACAAGATACACAAGGTTGAAATGAAAAAATAGAAGATTCATGGAAGCTTATTTTCTTAGTTCTGAGTATTAGTTATAAAGTAAGTTTGTTTTTTTTAAAGAATATTTTAAGGTTTTTACTTTTTTCTTGCCTCAAAGCAAAGATTTAAGGTGAATTCACCTTTGATTCTTCTGTGAGGTGCTCTTTAAACTCTCTGTTTCAATAACAATTACCTGCTAAAAATTCCTACTCCCCAGGCCCTTGTACCTGCCTGTAGTTCTCATTGACCTAAGTGGAGGTTAAATGTGTGTTGCTGAAGGGAGAATTTGAGGCTCCAGAGAGGATCTCTCTTGTATGTGACAGAAGTGTGTGTGTGTGTGTGTGTGTGTGTGTGTGTGTGTGTGTAGAATTCACTAAACCACATATTCTCAACCCCTCAAGAAAAGTAATTCAATTCTTAGAACCAAAAACTGGAATTAATATCTACTTCCAAATTCATGGAACATATAGATTAACAGAGAAATATATTTCCACTCGAGTCAATGATTTCACAGAGGTAGCTTGTTATCTTCCTAGAGACTGTGTGTGTGTGTGTGTGTGTGTGTAATTGCCAATTTGTGAACAATCTATATGATTAGAATCAAAATGATATAGATAAAAGTGAAAGGGGAGAAGTGCAGTTCCAATAGATCACCTGGCACCAATGATGGCTGTTCACACTCCTTTACTATGGATCTAATTAGGGTATTTATCTCAAGACACATTTAGTCATCTAGGCATAGCTTTATTAAAATATGCCACTTTGAAAAACCATTGAAGACTTATTGAACATACATTAGATGAAACTTTAGCTAGTCAACATGTCTTAAAAACTCAGTCATATTTTCACTATAAAAAAATAGTTCTTTGATATAGTTGAAAGCTCATGTCCTAGAAAAAAATCAGTGGACTATTGATCAATCAGCAAATGAATTTAATTGGTAGAGGGAATTGATCAAATTGGTTTGGTATTTTTAAAATAATTATCTAGCATCTCCACTTCAGCTTAAATAGATAAAAAGAAGAAAATTCCCTAAATGTTTCTATTGATGTTTATATGTTAAAGATAATTCCAGAGGCTTCTTCTCAGTTCTGGGAAAATAATATCTTGTTTATTTTAAATTCCTGCATATCTTTCTCTCATTGGTCACTCAAATGGAAAAGTATACTAAATATTAATTCATATTTGGAATTCTTCAAATCAAAGAAGCCATCAGCAATGGTTTATTAAAAGCAATGAAAACAATTATGTGAATGCCACATCGGTCTTGGGCAATAGATCGCATCTGAAGAGTTTCAGTCTGTTGTGGCTTTGACTTTTCTAAAGCAGTCACCATGAAGTATAATTCAAAATGCAGGTTTTAGCAAAGACCACAAAATACATATTTATATTGTAGTTTTCTAACTGCTCCCTATTGTTATGGGCATTTGTCCTGCCTTTTAAATTTTGAAAGAGAAAAGCTAGGAAGAAAGCTATGTGTTTTTAGGAATATATTTTAGGTGTATGTGGATTTCCTTTTAAAGGTATGTTCCATTCCTTTCTGCATTTCGTTCATTTGGTTTGATTCCTGTACACGTATTATCATTTTAAGAGCACAACTGCAACCTTTTATCTGGAACTGAAAGTCTCACTTTGTGGACGGGCCCTGTAAAAACAAAAAGGGTTCTCAGTGACTCTTTTGATTGGGTGTACTCATACGGTCTTTCTTCTTTGGGAGATAGACTTTCATGTTGGGAGTGGAGCCTTGTCCAATGTTATCATCAAGACCTAGTAAGTCAAATGCAGCTAATGGATTAAAATCTCTGCTGTGTTCTTCATTACCTTGTTTTTTTCTTTTTAAAATGTTCTCTTCTTTCCTCCTCACCCCTCTCCCTTCCCACTTCCTACCCAAGTTCCACGAGTGAGGGCACCAGAACTTTAGTCTTCAGGAATCATGGCTGCAGGAATCTAGTGATCATTTTACTACACATTAAATGGAATTTAAGTAATGTCACTAAACCCTCTGAGCACTTGGCTAATGTTTCCTTGCTATTTATTAATGGGGAGAGAAAAGATCAAAACTAGAAGATGGTAGAGATTTGACTTTTTCATAAAAATATAAGATTAAGGTGCATATTGCCAGTTGTGACAAGATCACTAAGATTCATGCATTTCTTCTTCTATGTGGTTGAAAGCAGAAAACATTTGTGTGTGTGTGTGTGCGCGCGTGCCTAGAATATAACCAAATCCCACTAAACAAGTTGGGAATATTCTTAGCCTCAATATGTGGTACTGGAAATGTCTGCATTTATGATGAAATTATTTTAATATAACTTTTAAATTATTAAGACTGAGAATAAATAAATATATATTTTATTTATGTCTGGAAACATTCATTCCCTTTTAGAGCTGAATTAAATGCGTATACCACCATCTTTCAATCATATGCACTGTCTACATATGCTTCAAACAAAATCTAGTTCACTTAAGGTCATAATCTTAAGGAGAACAAACTGATAGCAAATTCCTGTTTGAATTCAGTGTGGATGCCATTAATTAATGCAAATAAGTATTTAAGGGCTATTCTGTCCCTAGCAGTGTTCTAGGATTTGAAATTCTAAAGGTGAGTAAAGTGCCTGTGGGATGTACGTGCATGTGTATCTGTGGGTGCTTGACAGTGAGAGAAAGAGAGACACCATGCCAATGGAGCCTACATTCTAAAGAGAAGACAGCATTATGCAAAGGACGACAGAGGTAAATAAGAAAATATAAAACTATGATAGCGTAAGAGAGTTTTATAGGAGTATTGCCTAATTAGGGAGGTCAGGAGTGCCACTTCAGAAGAAGTCAGGACTGAACTGAGATTTAAACAGACAGTGGGAGTTCTTGCATGAAGGAGGATGGGGGAAATGATGAAGGAAAAGGGAAGAATCCTAAGCAGAGACCCAGAGTTGGGAAAGAGGAATGATGAGATGGGAAAAGAAGGCGGAATCTAGACTGTAGATTTTAGCCTTCACACTGAATGCGATGGGCCTCCACTGACACTTTAAGCAGGAGTCTGGGAGGGCCACAGTGGTGAATAAGCCAGAATTTGCTTATTGGGAAGAACATTCTGGCTGTGGTCTAGAAGACCACATTGACTGCAAATGGGTACCTTTGCTAGGAGGTTGCTACAGTAGTCCACAAAAGAAGGAGTGAGAGTTTGGATTGGGGTGACGGTAGGGTAAAAGAAGAGAACAGAAAAGAGTCAATAAGTATTTATTGTAGGATAATAATGAACTAAGTATATTAGCTTATGATAAATAATAAATTTAGAATTTATACAGGGTGGTGCAAAAGTAGGCTTACAGTTGTTCATATGGAAAATAATACAATAATAAATAACAAAAGAATAAACTTGTTTTACATACACACCTCTAAACCTACTTTTGCACCACCCATATTGACAAATATAATAATTTATTTACTATGTGTATTAGATATTATCTATTATCTGATATTTTATAATATTTATATGATATACTTTTAATATTTTTACATATATGAATGAACATATGAATTTATGGAGACAGAGGAGCTAGGCAGAGGGTATTTACCACTGCTGCTCTGTATGAGGAAAGAGAGAGGTGCTGAACAAGAGGGCCAGGATAAGTTGGGTTTTGACCTATAGCCTTTGAAATATCCATGTGAAAATATTCAGACAGCAGTGGGATTCAAGGCCTCAGGTGCAGAGGAGAGATCAAGATCATAGATACACAGATTTTGTGTGCAGCTTGTATGAAAAGTCATGGGAAATGGACAGGGTTGCCTAAGGAGAGGATAGAGGGAGAAGAAGAGAGGAATACAACCTGCCCAGGAAACTGCAATATTGAAATTATGAGGAAGAATTAAAGGCCAAAACAATCAAACCAATGATCAGGAAGATGGGAGGAAAAGAAGAGAGTGTAAGGTTTAGAGAGCTGAGGGAAGAGAATGTCTTAAGGTGGAAGAAAATGAAAATAAAACATAATAAATAGTTCTCTGTGTATCCTGAGCCAAAATGGAATTGGCATTTCTTTATTGGCCCTGTCACTAGAAGATGCTAAAAGGAAATCTAATGACACCATGTCACTTGAGACAGGTAAACAGAAACAGGTATGCAGTGTGTGGTATCACATGAGTGACGCTTGTTCAGTGATTATGTTACTAGGTCACTAATTAGCACCCTAGGTTTTTACCTCAGGGCACTTAACGTGGTTTCTAATTTTAACGCTAGTCTCTCTCTCTCTCTCTCTCTCTCTCTCTCTCTCTCTCTCTCTCTCTCTTACTTTCATGAGAGACAATGTCTAGTTTCTAACCATCGTGTACCTGGCATCTAACATAGTGCCTGCAAGTACTTGGAAGGAATTCAATATTTGTTGAGGAACAAATGAATGAATCATAGACATGGATTTTTTAAAAAGAGAGCCCTGACTTACGGGAAACAAAGAAACTTAGGTCTCATCTTGCTCTCAGTCATGTGTATTAAAATATCTAGGAGCCTTCTTCACTAATATAGAAATGCACATGCCTTGACAGTAGGACTCCTGAGATAACTTCTGATTTAAATTTCCGTGAGTCTGTTTACCTAACTCTGCTGGAAACACTGGAGCAGATCTCTCTGGGGGAAAAAAATTAGTTTTTGTTTTTTTTAACCCATTGCCATCCAGGTTGACTTTAAACTGCCCATGATATTTGAGGAAGGCACGTATCTTCCAGCCCTTGTACCCTATCACATGTCCTCTGGCAGCACACCTGTTTGCCATTGCTGTGGCTTCCAGCAAGCTCAGGTGAGCGTGATTGTGTCTGGTCTCAGCTGCATCTGATCCTGTTGTTTTGTGCCCAGAGCTTCTCTGCAACCTCATAGTTTTAATAAAAGGCTGGGCATGCGCACATCTGGAAGGGTAGGGACATCACAGATTGAAGTGATCTTTGACCAATAGGGAGTGAAAGCCACGCAAAGCTACAGCAGTACCTCATTTTATTGCGATTGGCTTTATTGGGCTTCACAGGTGTTGTGTTTTTTACAAACTGAAGGCAAGACTCTTCATCAACAAAAAGATTACGGCTTGCTTTAGTTGGTGGTGTGAAACCAAACCCACCACATATCCGATGTATGCCTGAACTCGTCTCTACACTGGTCTCTGACGGGGTGAGTTCTACATGATTTCTCTCGGGGTCCCCAGAACACTGAGCCCCAATTTCCACAGTAAAGTCTATTAAATGATACCCCGCTCTTCTGTTTTGCTTTCTCCAGCTCCCAAGCCCAGCGGTTTGCTGGGAGAACTTATCAATAAAATTACCTGACCACAAACCTTTCTCAGTAGGTTGATTTTGGGGAGAATTCAAGTTAAGAAAAATGTCTATTGGATCTACATAGTATATGGAGTTCACTTTACCCAATTAGGATATTCCTGAATTTTTGAGTATAATTCAAGTTGTCCTAAAGCGGTATTTTGCTCCCGATTTGTCTTGTAATTGCAGAAATTCAATGTTGTTATTTTGTTTCAAAACTTTAATTGGCATAAACTTCTAACTCTTTCAGTATCAGTACATGAAATAACCTCCAGCTTTTATTTCAAACAAATAATTTTCTGTAAATAATATTTAAATGTATTAGTGATGCAGATATTTTAAGAAACAATTTATTAAGAAATAATTTATTTTCTGGTCACAGCACAATTTCCTACTTGCTAGCATGTGTCTTTTCATAAAATGTACCTTGGACTACAGTTCTGTTTTTGTCATATTTGTATAGATTTTAATCCTTTTTGCTAGTGCCCTTTATTTGGAGTTGGAAATTCTCTCCCCATTATTATGGGAACATTAATGTGTTTTTTTCTCTGATCCACAAATATATTGAAGTGAATAGCATATACACATAAATTTTTTTCTTTTTATTGGGAAGAAAAAGTATTTTTCTTCAGCTGTTTCCTCAACCCATTAATCACAATATGATATATGCTATTAATTATGCTTAAATGTAGTTTGCTTATATAATTTGTGAACCTCCAATTACTCAAGACTTTTAAATTATTTGTCTTCCATGTGGAAATTTTGATTACTAAAACATTCCTAAAGCTAGAAGAAGGAATAATAACATAGGATTAAAACTATGAATCACCTTTTGATTAAACACTTGATACTCTTTGTTCCTAAATCTTCACTCAGAGACTAATTCTAAGTCTCATTTAAACTCATAGATTTTAATTCCATATTGATCAACATAACCTGGCAATACCCATATATATTCATTCAAAGAATACTTTGAATTTAAACTGGTTATTTCTGCTTTGTTGTAACAGTGTTATCTATTTGTGGAACTTCGATAGATAACACTGAGGAAACGAAGTAGGCAGCATATGGTGGACAGTGGCATTTGGTGACAATCTTCACTCAATAATAAATTCAATGAATCTCTTGAGTTCATATATTCACTCAACTCCATCTCTATTAGAGTAACAGACTCCTGCTCATAAATTCTTATAGTAGCAACAATAGGAATAATGGATGGCTTATATATACATCTATGTATATAAGAAGTATATCATCTCATTTGACTTGACAAATTACCTTTTGATTCAGGTGAAGGAGGTATATTTTCATTTAGGCTCAGAGATACGGTGTTATGTGTGACCAAATTCAAAGAACTATTAAATGGGAAATGAGGAGCTGGGTGTTCTGATTCCTGGTCCAGTGATCTTCCTGGTAGATGCCTGTGCCCTGCTTTAAACTCTCACGAGGCCACTGTCTTCTCAACCAGTGCCTCGCCCTGTCTCCAGATCTCACATCCTGCTGTCCTCTACCTTTCCCCCCAGATGGTAAGATACATACAGGGAGCTACTTTGCACCAGCTGTATACTTTGCCTTCTTACTCAACCTGAACTTGACATATAATCTTTCTCTGCTGGTTAATTTTGTGTCCACTTGGTGAGGTTATAGTACCCAGTTATTTCATTCCAAATCTAGATATTGCTAGATTGTGATTAATATGTAAGCAGTTGACTTTAAGTAAAGCAGATTACCCCTGATGATGCAGATGAGCCTCATCCAATAACCTGAAGGCCTTAAGAAGAACAAAATATGAGGTTCCTTAAAGTAAATCTCTTGATATAATCCTAGGTAGCTATCTTCTATTGGTTCTGTTTCTCTGGAGAATCTTGACTGATATCCTTGCCTTATATTTTTTCTAGAATATCAATATCTTAAAATTGTGCTTCATCAATATTTTTCGGTTCCTTAAATCAGCGCTATACATTTGCTCTTTTTTTCAATTGTCTCTCTTCCTTGTCAAAATTTAAATTTTCATTTGTGCTTTGACATAATTCTCTTCATTATAGGACCTGTTTCATCAGTATTTTCTCTCTTGAAATTCTAGCCATTACATTTCTCAATAAGTGAACATAATCCTGAGGTATAGGACAATCTTTCAGCCTCTTCCCTTCAATCTTTCTATTAATAAAATGAGGGCCACTTCAAATCATATTCCAAATACCTTATTGTTAGACAGACAAACATATACATATATTTTATTTTATTTTTGGTATCAGTCATGTATTTAAACTTATTTATAGTTTTGCAATAAAAGATAAGCAAGGAATCAACTATGAATTAAGTCACAAATATTGACTTTCTTAATTAGGTGTTGAATACTTTGATCCTTATGGTAACTAGTATGCAAACATGTCCTGGCCCTCTTGCATCTTAGGTAGCTAGGCATTTTTGGTTGCCTGTTAGAATTCTACGTGCAACTCAAATTAAACCTAGCCAAAATTTAGCTCTATTTTTTTTATCCCCAAGCTCTCTCTTTTCTTATATTCTCTATTTGGTTGTTGACAGTATCATTGACAGTTTTCAATGACTCTTGACTCTACATTTTCCTTTATTTTATGTCTCCAATTTGACCCCAATCTTGCCAATTACTTTTCTTACTAAATATGCCATACTTTGATTTATGCTTTTTCACAATGATTCATTCATTTAGTAAATATTTGTTGAATGTGTAATTTGTGCCTGGCATGGTTGTTCATGCCCAGGATGCATCAAGGAATAAGGTAAAGAAGTGGTGTACCTTTGTGGAGCTTACATTTTAGAAGGATAAGACAGATAATTAACAATTAATATAATTCATAAGTCAATTGTGTGTGTTAGAAGTTGATATTTTCCCTGAAAAAAAAAATAGAACATGGCAAGCCTCCCACCACCCCCGGAAATTGGTAAATCAAAATTTTTTTTATAAACATTTGTTATATGAGTGATTAAATGAATAGTGTTTTTAAATCTCCAGTATGTCTTGTGTTCACTGTCTTGGAAGATGAGTTATGCTTAAATAAGGACTTAGTTCATCTGTTTGTTTGCTTTGTTTGGTTGAGAATTTGTTTTGTTCTGTTGTTTGTGTGCTTCTTTGTCTTGCGAAGAATAAAAGCTTGAAATA
>NW_006292663.1:1156199-1194221 GCF_000327345.1 Myotis davidii | reverse complement strand
GGATGGATAAAAGAATAAGGTAAAGAAGTGGTGTACCTTTGTGGAGCTTACATTTTAGAAGGATAAGACAGATAATTAACAATTAATATAATTCATAAGTCAATTGTGTGTGTTAGAAGTTGATATTTTCCCTGAAAAAAAAAATAGAACATGGCAAGCCTCCCACCACCCCGGAAATTGGCTAACTCAATATTTATTTAATAAACATTTGTTATATGAGTGATTAAATGAATAGTGTTTTAATCTCCAGTATGTCTTGTGTTCACTGTCTTGGAAGAAATGAGTTATGCTTAAATAAGGACTTAGTTCATCTGTTTGTTTGCTTTGTTTGGTTGAGAATTTGTTTTGTTCTGTTGTTTGTGTGCTTCTTTGTCTTGCGAAGAATAAAAGCTTGAAATCTTAGAAGCTGCTGACAGTTCAAAATACCAAGTGACTTGTTTTAAAAAGAAAAGATAATGTGTTACTCTAATTCTCCCTCCCTTCTTTTCTTTTTTCTTTTCTTCCTCTCATTTAACTTAGCAAGCAACTATGTAATTACTACTGTGACTCAGGGACCATGCCTGACACTGGAGATATCCTATATATTAGGCTTATCCTATATATTAAAAGCCTAATATGCAAATTGTCTGCAAGGTGAAAAGATGGGTTGGTGCGGGGCAGGCCCAGTGAGTGGGCGGCGTTAAGCCAGCCAAGGCAGGTGCCAGCCGGCAGAGGGAGGGGACAGCAATTGGGGGTGGCAGGGACAGGCAGTAGCAGAGGGGAGATTTGGGGGCAGGGCCAGCTGCTCACCAGCCAGCACCATCCCCACCCCCGTTCAGCCGGCCACTCATCTCCTGCAGAAGGAGGCCAGACCGAGACTAGGTCTGCTCCCCTCGGGAAGCGGGCCTAAGCTATCAGTCAGACAGCCCCTGAGGGCTCCTGGACTTCAAGAGAGCACAGGTCGGGCTGAGGGATCCCCCTGAGTGCATGAATTTTTGTCAGGCCTCTAGTTAATAATAAAAGCTGTTTGTGCACCAGGCCTCTAGTTAATAATAAAAGCTACTGAATTTAAAAATCTGACAGCTAGGTGGGGAGACGTGTATGTTCAGAGGTCAACAGGAGGTACCCTGGTGGGTGAGAGCCAAGATTCTGGAGTTGTATTCTCTGTCTGGTTCCTAGTTTACTGCCTCTAGCCCACAGTCTTCTTTTCTGAGAACTATAGATACAATTAAGGCATACTCAGAGGGCTGTGTAAAGGTTATTTGTAAACTGCATAGAAAAGTACTTGGCATCAAATAACTACTAAGTTTTCACTTTTTATAAGTATAATATGTACTCAACTCAAAGAGAGAAGCATACCTGGAGATTACTAAATCTAGGCATGGTGGCACTAACTGTGGAGGGATGATTCTTTGCTGTCTGCAAATTAACAAGTAAAATGAGATTCCCAGAGTTGGAATGAGGATCAAGGTAGTGATGAGGCTCAAAGAGAGAGTAGGTTTAGAAGTATTCTTCAGTGAAAAAAATGAAAGCGAAATATGCTGAAGAGCAAGGACTATGTTTGAAATTTTCAGACAAGTATACTGGAGAAAAGAGATATGGTAGAACCAGATGAAAAATATATATGGCAGGTAAAGAGGCTGTGTCTGTAAAGCTATGAAAGGAAGACTGGAGTTTTTACCCTAGTGGTTAATCCAGAACATTATCGTTAGTGGATTATTTATTGTAAGAAGTCATTGTTAGCACTTTAAATTGTAATCATTAACTTTGAAGTGTTAGTTGTTGGGGAATTGAGAAACTTGGAATTTGCAATTTAAAATTTATAACATTTTTGCGGGTTTTAGTAGATTTTTATGTTTATTTTACAAACTGTTGTGTTTTCTTACCTGTAAAATGGACCTGATATTATTAAATCAAGCATATTCTCATTTTAATCTTATTTCTACTTAAATTTTCAAGCTATTGAATTTCACGTTTTAATTTTTCTTGGCAGATTTTCTCAGGGGATACAGTTGTGTTCATGTACACTTTCACATGATGTGCAGTTATTAACATTTACTTCAATAAATTAGATATTACATTGCATTGCTGCATTCATTTGTTAATATAGGACTGGAAAAATAATAAATTTTCCCCAAAATAATCTTAACACACACACACACACACACACACACACACACACGTTCATGAAAGCATGTATTTGTCTTCAAAGAGCAAGAAATGATTTAGGAAAGAGGGCAAACTTGCTGGGATTTTAAATCAATATTTGTATGACACCTTTTTATCTACTGCCTGGAAGAAATAAAAACACATTAAACTTTTTAATAAAAGTAAGTTAGAGTAACTGAGAACATTTTCAATCACATAATAAAGATTTGTTTCAGACATAAACAATGACTTTCTGTGAGTTCTGCCCTGACATCTGAAGAATTCAGAATGACATTTGCTATCCAACAGGGTTTTTCCTTCTGAAAACACAGCCCGCCAAGAATCCCAAAACTACTCTGCCTTTTTGGTTCCTGTGTAAAGCACCAGGCAAACATGAGAAACCGAAACGGGCTGGCTGAGGCTTGGTAAAGAAGCCTACACAATGGGGAGGCTGAAGCAGAATTTTCCTGGAAGCCCATAGCTGCCAAACCAGGCCTTCAGATCTTGGCCTTTCTCTGGCCAGGAATCCAAAGAAGGATGAAAAGGAAAGAAAGCCATGGGAGGTAATCTTAGAGCAAGTAGACCACCTCCCCAAGCTCTATATATCAACTCATTCATTTATTCATTCACCATCTCTCTGCATTGTTCTTGGCGGCTAAGGTAAAATAGTGAATAAGACAAAGTTCCTGCCTCCAGACCAGTTCAGGAGACAAATGAGAAACATAAATATATGCCATGTGTTGATACATACTATGGAGAAAACTAAAAAGAGAAGAAGAGTTTAGACTTGCCAGATAAAAACAGGACACTCAGTTAAATTTGAATTTCAGATAAGCACTGAATAATTTTTTAGTATAAGCATTTCCCATGAAATATTTTGGGTGCACTTATACTAAACAATGAAATGCCAAGGATGCTTTCTGATGATATGACAAAAAATGCAGAGACCTACATGAAGTACAGGAATGAACCATACAGATATTTGGAGGAGGAATGTCCAAAGAGAAAATGCTCTGAGCAGGATGTGTTCCTGGAGGCCAGTGTAGGTGGTGAAGAGTGAGAAATAAAGTGGGAGAATGCAAGGTGATGAGCTCAGAGAGTTGGCCCGGGAGCCAGATCCTGTAGGTTTTTATAGGCTAGAATAAGAACTTTGGCATTTACCCCAAAAGGGATGAGAAGTCACTGGAAAATTTAGGTCAGGAACTATCATGATGTACTTTAGATTTTGAAAGTATATGCCTGCTAAGTGAGGACTGAAAAGAAGGGTGAAAGTACGAAAAACAGTTAGGAATCAATCTCAAAAATCCAAAAAAGAAATGACTGGTTTTGTACAAATGCATTAGCAATGGAGGTAGTGAAAAGTAGCCATTTTCTGAATAGATGCTGAAGGTTGTGTCCATAGGGATATTTGACAAACTGAAAGTTTTTCGATTGTGAGAAAGATAGCAGTGATATAGGGAGGTTTTAGGCCTGAGCAATTAGAAGAATGAGCAAATGGAGTTGCCATGGACTGAGGAGAAGGTGCAGAAAGTAGAGCATTTAGAGGCCACTCTGGAATGTGTTTTTATGGAGTTAGGTTTGCAGTGGCTTAGTTACTCCAATAGAGATGGCTAAAAGGCAATGGTATATGTACATCTGAAGTGTACAGGAGAGACATGTTTGTGGGTTGTCAAATATGGATTTTACATGAAGTCACAGGACTAGGTAAACTTTCCTAGAGAAGAGAGTAGATCCAAAGATTGACATCTGAACACTATTACATGTAAGAGGAGAGTAAATAAATCCTATATAATAAAAGCCTAGTATGCAAATTATCCCCTTGACAGGGAGTTCGCCTGGGATCTGGCCCAGCAGGCCAGCTGCCTGTGGCCCCTACCCCCAGCCGGCTGGCCCCACTCTGGCTGGTGGTGATGGCCAGGGGAAGGGAGGCCCTGGCTGGCAGCTGGCAACTGCTAAGGACCCTATCCGTGCACAAATTTTGTGCACTGGGCCTCTGGTAAATAAATAAAAAACAATTTATGAGCATTTAGAAACAAAGAAGGAACATTTAGAGACATGAAAGGAAAACTGAGGAGACTAGTTTCAAAAAAACAAGGGGAAATATTGTGTTAAGAAAGATAATCGATTATGTTAAATGCTATTGATTTTCAGTAATAACAGTAACCATAACCCCCCAAATACAATAAAAGATAAAGCACATGATATGTTTATTGGGGCTTCTAATTTCTTCTACTTTCCTTCATCTTCATCTTTCCAGATTGGAAGAGTTTTGGAAAATAACTCAGCAATATAAGAGAACAAGTATGAGCCAATGTTGACAATACTTGGCTCTCAATTAACTATATTTGTTTCACCTTCAGTTAGATTTCACTTCCTCCTACACTCTCTAGATCTCCTAGCAATGTATCTACTCTTTATCTGAATCTCTATTTTTTTAAATACATATTTTTATTGATTTTAAAAAGGAGGAGAAGAGGAGACAGAGATAGAAATGTAAATGATGAGAGAGAATCATTCATCTGCTGCCTTCGGCATGCCCCACACTGAGGACTGAGCCTGCAACCCGGGCATATGCCCTGACTGGGAATCCAACCATAACCTCCTGGTTGATAGACTGACATTCAACCACTGACCCACACCAGCCAGACTCTGCCTATCTCTTAGTAGCATTTTCTATGCTCACCACATGTACTTTTACATTCTCAGATAAATATTTGAATGCAGGTTCAGGCTAAAAGTTGACTTTCCTGACCAGGCCTCCATTTATTATAGCTAATAATCCTCCTGAAAAACATCTGAGTCATTATTTCCTTTAATAAAAACCCCATCTATTCTGTGATTCACACCTCCCTAAGTGTTTTGCTAGCTAATCTGAAGAACGACTCCAAATCAATATGTTGCACAAGTAATAGCATAATATACTTCCTTTCAAATATTACATTTTAGAAGTCTTTAATGGCACATGGTAGCTACTGAAAAAAAGTTGAATCATGTATTTCTGAGAAGTTAAACATGGGGACAAAGTTGATAGGGAGCTAGTCTTGGGTAGGGCTCTGAAAACTCATCCTTAACTCACTGAAAGTGGCCAATAGCCCACTTTCCAACATGGTGGTTCACTTTTTCAATATGAAAGGATTGCCTCATTCTTTTCCTCGGGTCAAGCAAAATGCATAATTTGTGAGATATAAATTTCTGCTTTATTTAGAAAGACTCAAAATATTTCCTCTACACTAGAAATATACTTCCTACAGTTCCCATTAACTTTGTTACCTAGAGTGTTACGCTAACAAGAACATCACTAATTAATAAAAATGAAAAAGTCAAGGCTTTTTACAGTTGTTTGTTCCCAAACAAAGCAAGCATAGAGCAGCACCATCAAAGATCTGACGTGGAGTGTAGATGTGACCTGGGAATCCTTTGCTACAACCACGGAGCCACCAGGAAATCCTGGTCTGGCTCTGCAGTATTTCTGTCCCTCAGGGTGGGGCTCGCTCACAGGTTCACTTCTGATTAGTGGAGTCAGGCAACAGGACTGTGCCAGTTGTAAAAATGTCACTTTTGTTGAACTTGAAGACCTTTAGTGTCTGGGACCTATTTAAATAAAATCTGGTGCTAAGTGGCTTATCTGTTCCTTTCCAAGTGCTCAGTACCTCACAAGTTAGTCTGCAAAACTGGGTTGTAAATTTGGCCAGATTTCTAGAACATCCACCCCTGGTGTTCGCCAACAAAAATCAAAGGAGCAGCCTTTCTTGTGGTCCTCGTGTCTTCTGATTTCAGGCCCAGTTAAATACCAAGCACTTTCTTCTTCATTTTTGGGTGGGAAAGTAGGGTATGAGAAAACTAGGAGAAAGACAAGATATCTAGACATTTAAAAATTAATATTTTCACTATTTCCAGATCCTTAATTGAAAGTAACTTAAACTAATGAATTGGAATTTTTTTGTTTGAAGTAAAAAGAGCAGCATAGAAAAAAAAATTGAGGTGATCTCTGTGCCAAGAGTAAAGGGTAATTTTGTGTCCTGGCAGTTCAAGTTGTGGGTTACTTTTCCACAACTATGCTTCCACTGCTATTAGCCTGCTCAGAGTTCTACCCTGACTAGTGCCCACATAATCTAATAATGAGCAGATGCTTCTGTTATGGAGGTAGCTCAAAGATGATGATTTGGAAGGAGATTTAACTCTTTCATGATCCCAGGAGACAATACAATGGGGGAAAAATGAAGAGTAACCTTACGTCCTAAAATAATACAGCTAGCAAATTTACCTAATGTACAAAAAGTACAAAAAGTTCAATCAACAATAATAGAAAATCAAGAGAGAATAGTGTCTTAGAAAACATTCTCTTTGTTTTCTGCAATGTTTAAGGGTCCTGGTAATTATAGTTAAACAACCTGGGTTTTATTAGGGACCATTAATTAAACAAAGGCTCACTACATAGTTTGTCAGAGGTGAGATATTTCCATGTTGGATGGAGTTGAATGATATGTGTTCAGTGTCTAGCAGGAAATGTCACCTAGCTAAATGATGGTCCCAGGAGCAAAGTTTTGGCTTTAGATTTTGAGAAAGGAAAAAATACATGTAAAATGATATGTAGCTAGACAATTCCCCCTTCAACCTGACATCCATGGACACCTCAAGAATGATAGGTCTTTCAAATATCTAGAGAATATATCATTCTTAAGCTTATTCCAGATATATCTCCTTTAGGGGGTAAACTATGAAATTGAATTGTGCTTGTTCACCTATCACCTCTTTTAGAATCTGCCCTGTAATTATATAGGCAATAGTGGAGAGCTTCACCCTGTGGAAGATGGCAGATCCTCACATTGGATAATAATTTACTTATTTAATAATATAATTTTAACATAATGAATGGAAACATAAGAGGGATCTCCAAAACATAAAGAACAAAATAAAAATTTATTTTCCCTACCCATAGGTGAGTGTTAACATTTGTTATTCTTTTTCTCTTTACAAAGCTACATATATTTATTTGTGTTTTGTTTTCCTACAAAATGGCATCATTTTATATTTTTTCCCTTAGCATTATATTTAGAGTGGATTCCATACTATTAAATATTGTTGAAAGCATGCTTATCAATGGTTGCATATTATTCTATATATGATGTACCATAATTCATTAAATCTTTTCACATTTTAGGTAGTAATGATGAGTACAACTAAAGTCAAAGAAATGAAAATGAAAAGGCAAAGTCCAAATGGACTTCTCAAAAAATATGTTAATATTGGGAAAAAAAGACAACATTGTATTTATGTTAAAAGAAACATATGTATATTATAAAATCCAATATAAACATTAAATAAAGTCTCAAGTTAAAATATAACGTGTTTTAGCCTGGCCAGCATGGCTCAGTGGTTGAGCATTAACCTATGAACCAGGAGGTCAAGGCTTGAATTCCAGTCAGGGCACATGCCCGGGTTGCAGGGTCAATTCCTAATGGGGGGGAGAGGGTACAGAAAACAGCTGAGCAATGAATCTCTCTCTCTTATCATTGATGTTTCTAACTCTCTCTCCCTCTTCCTTCCTCTCTGAAATCAATAAAAATATATTTTAAAAATATACTGGTATATAAGATGTTTGTAGAATTATCTGTAACCTGATCTTTATATATCTGACCCTGCTCATCCAGTTTTCAATTTAAGTGTAATTTGCTGAAAAAAGCCTTCTCTGAATAATTTATTTATGAGAAGTTAGGCATTGGGACAAAGTTGACAGGGAAATAGTTTGGGGTAGGGCTCTGGAAACTCAGCTCACTAAAAATGGTCAATAGCCCACTTTCCAACAGGATGGCTCACTTAAAAAAAATTATATGTACCTCTTCAAAGAGGAAGGGCGAGAGAGAGAGAGAGAGAAACATCATCAACTAGTATCCCTTGTTGGTATTCAACTGCTGGCTTGGCTGTCTGAAGATTTCAGAATGGCTTAACATACCTGTGGGTGACTTAGTGGAAATGGCCAGGAGGTTGGACTCAGTTGGGACTCTTGACTTTCCTACATAGTCTTGTTACAGTAGGTAGGTAGGTAGTAGGATGGGAGAGCTTCATAGACACCCCAGGGGACAGCCATATCCTCTGTTAAAGGTCTTTAATCCCCAAGCAGGTGGCTTTACAATCTCCCCAGGGAACAACAGGTCCATTCCCACAGATTCCAGGGTGGGGGGCAGAAGGAGAAATTCTTTTTCTGGACGCATGTAGAAATCAAGCAGGTAGAGGGCCCAGCACAACAAGCCTGCACAGAACCGAACCAGGAAAGAGGTTGGCTTCTTTGAAAGAAAGCTTGCTCTTTCCCAATCCCTAGATAACAGTCAATGCTTCATAAAAGCCCAGGATTCCTTGGTTCATGTGTTCAAGAGCTCTCTCTCTCTCTCTCTCTCTCTCTCTCTCTCTCTCTCTCTCTCAGCTGCCACATGGATCTGAGTGTATCAGGCCCACAGGCTGCACAGAGCAGAGACTAAGATAGGCTACTGGAGCCTTCTCTGAACTTCAATCCAAAGCAGCCCCACAGTCTCCAGCTTATCAGTTTGTTTTATTGCTATAGCACCTTTCACTCTCCAGTGTTTTCTGGTGTGTTTATTTTTCATGTTTTTATCACCCTTTGCTCTACTTGTCCGAATGTTATAAACTCCAGAAGAATGGAAACTTGTGTGTCCTGTTTCACTTTCAGTGCTGTTTTCTCTGCATCTGGACAGATCCTGATGCCTAGTTGAAACACAATAATGTTTTGCTTATGAATGATAGAAATGACAGAAATTTCAGCTTGGTGGCTATATGCCACCGAGGTTTCCACTCCCAGGTGCCATTCTTTTCTTCTCTTATGCATACTTGGATACTTATCCAATAAATTGGTTGTTTTTAGTATTGAAGAAGCTAAAGACTTACTCCTTTTTTTTCTGACCATCTTACCAACATTCATTAATTTCAAAAGTTTGCTGATTGTGTATTTTGTTTCCAGTGTGGTCTGGTTTAGAAGATAACTTTGTCTTTTCCATAAGTTTTATGCTTATTTCTGATAAGTTGTTTCAGTGGTTTTTTGATTGGCCATGACCTTCCTAATATTAATAAGCAAAAATGATGATGGTGGACAGTATTTCTTTGTTCCTGAATTTAATGGGACTATATCTAGTGACTTAAAATATGGTTGACTGATTAATAATTTAAGAGCTGTTCTATATCATGCTTAATGTCTAATAGAGATTGCATTTTATTCCATCAAATACTTTAAAATGGTGAATTTTATACTGTTTTTTGTATTTGGTATTTTCACATTTATATAACTAAGATAACTGTATAATATTCTCATTTTCTTGTTATCCTTATCAGGTTTTGATATCACACATTTAACTCTTAAAATTAAAAGACTATTGGTTATCCTTTCTATGCTCAAGAATAAATTGTATAGAACTGGTAATTTGGTTCTTTGAAAAGTTAAAAACAAAAGCTCATTAGTTAACATATCATGTTGTATTAGAACCATGTTTGGAGACTTTTTTGGCAATATTTATAATTTATTCAATAGTTACTTTCATATGTAGGTTGCCTATGTAAAGGGTACAATTGAGAAAAATATATTTTACCAGAAGATTTCCTAGTTCATCCAATTTATCAACATAATTAATAATTAGCTCAGTGATCAGAGTATCACCACTTGAAATGAGGGTCATGGGTTTGTTTCTGACTAAGAGAAAATGCCTAGGTTGCAGACTCAATCCCTGGCCCTGTAGGGGCAAATGTGGGAGGCAACCAATGAATGTCCTCTCTCACATTGATACTTCTCTCTAAAAACAACATAAATGAAAAAAATATCTTCAGGTGAGGATTAACAACAACAAAAAAAGAATTATGCATGCTAATCTTTTATAACTATTTTATCAAATGACTAGAGGCCTGGTGCATGAAATTCGTGCACTGGGGGGTGGTTGGTCCCTCAGCCTGGCTGCAGTGACGCCGGCGTCTCTTGCCCCGGCCTCTGGCCTGAGGCCCCTTTTCTTCCTCCACGCGGCTAGAGTACAGATGCTGTGCTTGCATTGCTGGGGCAACGCCATCAGCGTCCCGCCCTGACCACTATGGGCACTACCATCTTTGTTGCAGAGTGATGGTTAATTTACATATTACTCTCTTATTAGATAGGATTTTGTTAGAAATAGTGTAGTTGTTAGGAGCAAAGATTATAAAATCAAGGAGAGAAGGTGCTGCATTGAAATTCCATCTGTGATACATTAGGAGCTTTGGGCTAATAGTAATCACCTAAATTCATTTACTGCATTTGTAAAAAAAAAAATACTTCACAGTTTTGCTTTAAGAAATAACTGAAATAATATACCAAGTATTAAGGATAGCATCTTCACAAAGCACACAATACATCCTAGCTATTTATCATTATAATTATCATCATGATCATCTTCCTCTGATTTTACATGTAGGAAGTTTTTCTGTTGTTTTATACTTCTTGAATTTATTTAATATTTCTATTGATATTCCTCTTTTATTATAAATTAGTTTCTGATTTTATCTTAACTATTATCTTTCTTCTATTTTCCTTACTTGTGTTTCCTTTTTCTAATTTATTAAATTTAATGCCTGGTTAATTTTTTCATTTTTTTAATTAATGATGAAAAGACTGTGATTTTGTCTCTGTATACCACCTTGGCTGCATCTCATTAGAGTTAAAATGTAATATACTAATTGCAGTATTTTCTAAATAATTTGTCTTTTAATTTTTCTTAAGTCCAAACTGAGTTATTTGAAAAAATCATGTAAATTTCCCAACAGAATTTTTGCTTCTTTTACTTGTTGTTTTTTTTTTCATTTTATTATTTTTATTATTTTTTTTACATTACTGCATTGTGGTCAGAGCATGTGCCCTGCCTAATTTTTACTTTGTGGAATATATTCTGTGAAACTATAGATGACTACTTGTCTAAGTGATTCATGAATACTATATTTTACATCCTTTATAGAATTTATATTTAAAATATACTTATTAATTAAATCATTAGTTAGTTTTTTTCAAATGGTTTATATTTTCTCTTGACTCTCAATAAGCATCAAAGACAGAACAGTGTTAAAAATCTATGGAAGTTCTGTTTCTACCCATTTTTTACATAATATTTTAATGCTATTTACTTAGCATATAAAGGTTTCTGGCATTTCTACAAGTTTATTGTAAATGCACTTTTTCTGCACAAATGAATTTTTAATCCGATTACTTTTTCTTTCAAATAACATTTTGGTTTTACACTAATATTGTCATCCCTACAATTAAACTTATGAACAACTTTTTTTTTTTTTTTTTTTTTTTTTTTTTTTAGTAAAAGGTTATCTGAAGGGAACTGAAAAGATCAAGGTCCATCATGATATATTTAGAGCAAGGTAACTAACTGCCCTTGTTCTTTTTCTGGAAGAAACATCTTTGCATAAAGAATTTTCTCCTGACATGCAGGTGATAACATGCAACATTAGCATGAAAAAGTATGAGAAATAAGGATTTGCTCTTGACTAGTTAAGAAATAGGCTTAACAATTCACAAATTTCTTATGGGATTAGACTTTAATACCTAATAATCACCTTTGTAAGGAAAATGCATTCAACACTGTGGGAAGTAATTGCAACTTATGGAAATGTTTTGACCAAAGGAAGAAAATTCAAAATACTTCTGTCAGAATGTCCTGTGAATGTGGCTCACTGTGCTCAGAGGAAGGAGCATCTTGATGAGCTCATCTGTTGGTCATCCTCTCAGACAAGACTTCCTGTCTGGATGACCTTCCTAGCGTTAGTTTATTAAATTCATACTTCATCATCACAATTAAAATCCTTTCTCTACAACACCTTAAAGGAGAGATTGCAGTCAATTACCCAAGTACTTTTTCCTCTGGACACTTTATTTCATACAACTTTTTTTTATTACATTTAACTACTTCTACAATCCCTTGCTTAATGCTTCTTGATTTGTCCACGTCTTATTTTCCAGTCACAGATGATAAGCTTCTAAAAGACAGGGGTCTTCTTAACTTTAGTTTCTGTACTAGGCTGAGTACAGGAACATGCTTAGAAATTTATCATGATGTACCAGCTATCTCCTTTTATTAGCACTGTCAGTCCATAGTTCACCTTACTTTTTTTCCAGAACTGGAAAAAATAACTGATGTTAGTTCAAGTGTTAGGTAGAGAGAGGTGAGGTACAAAGATGAAAGAAATTTTAATTTTCCTTCTAAATCTTTAATTCTTGACTGCAATTATTGAAAAACTGTATCTAATAAGGCCTATAATATTAATGTAGTTTGAAATACTTTCATAAAATTCTCAATTGCATACTTAATTGGATGACAGGGAATGGCAGACAGGTTAGATGCAAGTTGCTGTGTCATCTCATCAAAGGAATCTAAGTAGCCTTTTGTCTCAATCTATTCATTAATTTTCATTTGTTTCAACTACTTATAATCTACTGATTACTGAATGAGCTATTATCTATTTATGTAGTCTGATAGTTTTGGGCCTTAAAAAGACAATTGTCTGGAACACTAAGTACCTGGTGGAGGTTAGACTCAAACAATGCCAAGATAACACTGCCTCAATCTCAGGACTTCTAGGGCTCCTGAATAGTCTGTAATTAAGGAGGAGTGAGACTTGTATTATGTTAAGGGGGTATACATAATTGAATTAAGCAGTATGTGTGCATGTGTGTGTGTGTGTGTGTGTGTGTGTGTGTGGCGGGTGAGGGACAAAGATCAAAGTTCAATAACAACAGTTCCTGTTCTTGGCAATGACATTAATAATGAAAATATTATTAGAGTATTTGTTCTTTTCCATTTTATACCACCTTACTTAAAATGAACACACTAGTGGAAATGTGCAATTTACAAAAAGACCCTGACTGTTTTTAGTGTTAAACGGAAGCTATAGTTTTAGAAATCTTCTCCCCAACCTTCGTAGGTGGAGCATAAGATTGAGCATGAAAGATGCTGACAGTGTTGAGAGAAGAAAACCCTTAAGAATGAATATTGCCCTGGCTAGTTTGGCTCAGTGGGTAGATGGATAGAGTGTTAGCCTGTGGACCGAAGGGTCCCAGGTTCAATTCCGGTGAAAGGCACATGCCCAGGTTCTGGGCTTGATCCCCAGTGGGGGGCATGCAGGAGGTAGCTGATGAATGATTCTCTTTCATCATATATATATTTAAAAAGAGTGAACACTGTTATAGGTGCCCTTACACATAAATTGGGCAGTTGGGAATAGCCTCATGGGGCCATTTCCAGGGAAAACCTCACCTGTTGAGGTCAGAACCTCAGGATTTTAAAGCAAGGGCATGCTTCATTGTAATGTGGACTGAAGGTGAGCAAACAGATCCCATCTCTCTTTAGAGAAGTGATTTCAAGGCTCACCGAAGTGCTCAGGCATAAATACACTAGCAGGAGGCTCTTTAGAAGGGGTTCAGACAAGTTATAGTACTACCTGAACACGAGCCAGGCCAAACTGCTAGGGCCTGAATTAAAAGGAAACTGTTTATAGGCTGTGGGACCTCTTACCAATCCATCTTTTTCACTAGGGAAAAATCCCTTTTGCAGAGGTGATGAAAACCTGTATTAAAAGGTGACACAGCAGAATAAAAGAGGGCTAAGCCAATTGGTGAGTATTTCAAAAAACAGGAGGGAAAAAAGCCAACATGATTTTAAAAGTATTCAAGTGGGGAGGGGAGAGAGAGAGGAAAAATCATGGCATATTATATTCTACTAGAGGCCCGGTGCACAAAAATTTGTGCACTTGGTGGGGTCCCTCAGCCCGGCCTATGCCCTCTTGCAGTCTGGGACCCCTCGTAGGATGTCCACCTGCTGGCTTAGGCCCACTCCCTGAGGGATTGGGCCCAAGCTGGCAGTCAGACATCCCCTGGCAGCCCGGCAGTCCTCAGGGGATGTCCACTTACCAGCAGGGAGCAGACCTAAACTTTAGTTGGACATCCTTAGTGCTGATGAGGAGGCAGGAGAGGCTCCCGCCACCACTGCTGTACTGGCTGCCATCAGCCTGGCTTGTGGCTTAGCAGAGCTCCCCCTGTGGGAGCTCACTGACCACCAGGGGACAGCTTCTGCATTGAGCATCTGCCCCCTGGTGGTCAGTGTGTGTCATAGTGACCAGTCATTCCCAGTAGCTCTCCTGTTAGGGTCAATTTACATATTACCCTTTTATTATATAGGATGATTAACAGTTCCAGGACAAATGATATTGGGGGGGAAAACATTTAGAAAATTCCAGAATTTTTGGTATATTTAAGAAAACCTCTGCTTTTTTATAGCCACACATATAAATCCATTGTTGAACCCTTCATAGAGGTGTGACATAGGAGGTTTTTAAATTTAGATACAGCCGAGGAAGTAGACCATAGTAGAAGCCAATGTTTTTGATAATTCTATCAAGAAGTCAGCCAAAGCACAACTTATGAATTTGATAATTGCTCTTCACTGCTATGGATATTAGCCTATAGTGACCTTTGGTATACTTAAAGTTCTCTTTCTCATCCTAAAGGCCTGGGCATGTGCAGATACACGTATACTTCAGTCCAGATCTTAAAGATTCATTACCAGTGCTCATTACAGGTCAAAACTAGAATTCATAGTAATATATACACAATATTACTATGTTAGTGGTTTTCAAGAAAGTGCCCATATGGGACATATCTTATTTTTTGGTGTTAATATATTTTTTATTTTTATTTTTTTTACAGCAGGGGGAGTGATAGTTAGAAACATCGATGAGAGAGAAACATCGATCAGCTGCCTCCTGCACTTCCCCTACTGGGGATGTGCCCGCAACCAAGGTACATGCCCTTGGCCGGAATCGAACCTGGGACCCTTCAGTCCGCAGGCCGACGCTCTATCCACTGAACCAAACTGGTTAGGGCTTTTGGTGTTAATATAAAAGATATAAGAGGATTTGCTGGATGGTTCAAGAATGGAAAGAATGAAACTGCCTCACCCAGATCCTCCTATAAGAAGAGACTCATTGCTTCAACTGTCAGCTCCTTCAGGTCCATTTAAGTCTCTGTGGGTTGCATCCTTCAAGATATGCTCTTCCTGCCCCCTACCTATCCCCATCAAATGACTGACTGAGCCAGTTTTACGTACCCACCCATTTCTGCCCACGGTAGGACAACTCTAAAGGGCTATATATGCTCTAGAGCTCCCCTGGGCTTTTGGCTAAAAGTCAAAGGACTGCCATGGCTGTTCAGCTTCTCTCTCTGTCAAATCTTGACTTCTTTCCTGACATATTCTTCTTCCAGAGAAACCAGCCTGTGAATATGACCATATTTAGAGGATTTCTAATAAGTATTCCATGCTTCAACATTATTTTATAGATTAGGCAATTACAGTACAAACTAAAGAGAACCTGCTTAGGATGAACAGTGAGTTATATATTAGATCTCAGGGCTGTTATTTTCTAATGTCCTGATTAGCCTCATCCTTCTGATTGTAAGACTTTCCAGGGACAGTCAATAAGAATACCAAACTTGCAAAGTTGTAGTTTTATTGACAAGTGAAAATTTTAGCTGTCAAGTGACTTTAGTTATACATGAAATTATGTATAGGTTAACTACTAGACTAAAACATACAGACTACGAAATAGTTGAGAATCACCATTAAGTTTTCATTTTTTTCTAAAAGAGTTATGTCGTATCTCTTACATTCTCAGTAGAATTATATAGCTGAAGAGGGTTACAGAGGTTATGTAGTTTACCTCTTTCAATTGGTAAACAAGTAGAACTTAAAACTGTGATCTAAGAGTAAACAATAAAAATGGCCTGGCTGCTGTTGCTCAGTGACTGAGTGTCAACCCATGAACCAAGAGATCACTGGTTTGATTCCCTGTTAGGGCACATATCTGGGGTTGCAGGCTCAATCCCAAGTAAGGGGTATTCAGGCTGATTGATGATGTTTGTCTCTCATCGATGTTTCTATCTCCATATTCCTTTCCCTTCCTCTCTCTAAAAAATAAATCAATTAAAATATTAAATAAAAACATTAATTGTGGACAAGATGCTTTGAGTGAGCCACAATAAAATAAACTCAAAGAGAGTTAATGCCTAATGTGATATTGGGGTTAGATATGAACCATGAAAATGGTGGACAATCGAGGTGTAACTCTTCATGCTGAGTAGCCAGGTTTTGCTAACCAGTTCTTAAAACACATTTACTTCCTTTAATGTGTAAAATGGGTAATAAACCTATACGCCCTATTTTACCATCTATTTCCATATATTCCAAACCTTCAAATTGAGTGAAAAAAATACTCATGTAAATTATGAGTGTTTGTTATGTGCTAGGAAAATAGTGATAAGCAAACACAGAAACTATCTGACTCATGAAACATCTTTTTGGTGAAGGAGATAACAATAAATAAGAAAGTGATCAAATAAATAAATAATATAATCCATAAATATTTATTATAATGTCAACTAAGTTATCAGAGTAAATATGAAGTAGAATAAGGAGATAGTGACATTATAGGATGTTCTAGGTAGGATCGTAAAGATTGAACTCTGGGAAGTTAGGTTTGACTTCCAGAGAGGTGAATGAAGGAAGAGAGTGGGGCATGCAGATAGTTGGTACACAGTATTCCAAGCAGAGTATAAAAGCCCTGAGATGGGAAGGGCTTTGGGCATAAAAAAAAAAGATCACGTCATGTGTCAGTGGAGTGCGTGAGTGAGTAAGCTGAGATGTGGAAAATTAATTCCGAGTGATTGTCAGAATCTGGATCTTGTGTGGACTTGGGAACCATAGTAGGGATTTGGAATTCTACTCTTAGTATAATAAGAAGGCATTGGGAGATTGATAGCAGATATAGAATCTGATTTACCTTTTAAAGGGATTCACTGATAACTGTGTGGAGGCGAAACTGTGGGGAATCTAGAGAAGGCTACTGTAGTAGTACAGACAAATGATTATAATGACTTAGCTATGGTAATAGGCCTGGAGATGATGAGAAATTGTTGGATTTGCTAATGATGTAGATGGGAGGTGTGAGAGAAAAAGAGCAGACAACAATAACTCTCATATTTTTGTTCTGAGCAACTGCATGGGTAATGGTGTCATTTGCTGAGATGGAGGCCTCTAGGTAAAAAAATGTAACGGTCTCATAAGTAAGCATTGACCTATTGCCAATGGTTCCTGCATGATGGAGTTTCCAAATTTCTTCTTAGCTAATTACGGCTCTGATTTTGGCTCTAAATCTTTTGGAACTTAGTTGGGGTCCAAACAAGTACAAAATGAGAATGTGACATGCCAGGATGTCAAATGAGGAAAGATGAAAGCTGGAAAGCATAAGACTGTAGGGTGGCAGAGAAGCAAGGCTTGTGGCAGAGTGTGTGCGCATGCGTGTGTGTGTGTGTGTGTGTCCTTTTTTTCTGGACTAATTGCTACACAGCAAAAGAGGTGTTCTTTCCTTCTATCAGGAATATAAAAAACATAACACAAGGCTTCTTTAAATTTCAATTCATTCAACTAATGTTTTACTGATTTTTTTTTCTAAAACGAAGTAGGATGGAATTATGTGAATTACTTTCTGATTGCGATTTTCACTTCTAGAAGTGCAGTGTCTCATCCACAGCTATGTATTCAGTGGCAAAACAGACAATATTAGTCAACATCCCAGAAATCCTCTTTTCCTGCAGCATTTTCTCGCTGCCTTCAGTAGCAGCCTGTTTCAGCTGTGGCTGCATGTATGTTTGCGGAAAGGAATACTGGTTGCAAGTAGGATTTGAACAATTTTGTTTATATTTTTTAGGTTTCCTTTTGAATTTGAGTCATATGCGCTTAAAATCAGTTTGTTTCAAGAAACACGCCTAAGGTCACAGCCATGGCCTCAGCGAGGTTCCTCTGAGACCCGTACTGGGTTTGGTGCCAAGAGAGTAATATTGAAAGACTTGACGTGGACTAATTTTGCCACCTACTATACCAACCTTCATCCGACCACCAACAAACTCATAAAAATTGAGTGAAAAAATTCTCAGTTCTAACAAGACAATTCTGTATGTTCTTTGGGAAGCTTTTGCCTAAAGCAGAACATGTTGGTGAGGTCCTTACCAACATCATGCCATCATTATTATTGACTTGATTGTCAGTTTCTTGGGTGGGAAGGCAAGGAATATTTGTGATAAGGTTATATGTTTCTTGGACATGGGGGAAATACCTAATCTCTTTTCCACATACCTCAGAGATTCTCTTATGCCTTGAGATAGTTTTAAGGAGCACGTTCAGAGCCTAGTAATGCTAATAATAAAGCTAAACTTAATTGATGTGCTGCAGTAATATGTAGCTCCAACTAACTCTCATAAGGTTGGTTGCCACTTTATAATAGAAAATCTTACGGAGAAAAAACCCCAGTCCTTAATGGTTATGAATACAGGTACCTGTGTGATTTACCTCTGAAGACATTTCAATGGGCATTGCATTTTCAATATGGGCCTATTAATGTCATATTAATTGCTGTTATTATATTGCCCCAATTGACCTATTTTCTATTTGCAAGACTCCAATGAGAAGGAGGAAAAGACAACCGAATAAACCTTTCCTGTTCAGCTGCTGTAATGTCCCATCTTTCTGGAATTGCATTCAGAGTAAAGGTTTTTCATGAAAGAGCTTCAGGAAGTTACAAAACTCCTTTACATGGCCTGTTGGATCTGTGTACAATTTCTAGCGTTACCCAGAATAAATACCAGGAGACTGGTGTGGTTTATACAAGAGTTTATAGAGAAAAAAAATCCACCCACTAGCTCCCATGCTGAGGATTACAACCAGGTCCCTGCTGCCAAGTTCTGTGTTTAGGTAAAGCATGAGAAAATCTGCCTTTTTTTTTTTTTAAGTCACAAAAGAGTTTCTATAGTAAGGGGTGGTAAGAAGCTGACAGCTTTTTATGCATAAAAGGCAGCTGTTCCTTCTCAGGTAATATTATTAATAAACCCTAAGGTAATGTTTGCTCTGAAATATGTTTAATTGAAATAATTTACTCTGACCCTTGGAGAATTATGAAACTGTTTTCATCATGTTCACACACAGCAAAATAATTATGAGATGCCATATGGAAAAGCCATCATGTGGTAGATGTCTTTCTGAATCTATAGTTTTGCAGTGTTTCCCAGAGATAAATCATATAGCTAATTTACAAAATAGAGGTGGACAGTCCCCTTTCCACGTGCAGATTTGATAGGAAATGTTTGCAGTTCCAGAATATTAACAGGAGTGTTGACATCAGTAATTACTCTAGTTATGAGACATTTTTCACTAAGTATTATGAGAGCAATACTTGGATATACAGGGGGAAAAGGTATGAGGCTTTGAAGGTAGCATATGAAATGTCTAGGTACTGTCACTCTCAGAACACAGTGCGGGCACAGTGAGGACTGAGGTACTTTTTGCCTTTAACATAAAATCTGTCTGAAAAGTTCCAACAGTTTCCACTGAGATAGCACATTTGGCAAGATGAGGCTGCGTGTGGTATGTAAGGACTTTCGGGAAAACTTGTCAGCTTTCACAGAGAAAGGTCCAAGTGTTTATGGGAACTATGAAGTGGTGTTGGGTGGCTCTCAAAGGGATCTGCGGGGTCATCTGGGACAGGCATTTGAAAGCTTTTTGATTGAAAGTCTTCTGAACTTATCAACATGGGTGGAAGTCTGGCTGTGAGTCTCATGAGAGCAGACTTTCTTGTGAAATTTCTGGTATGGTACTTTCCTGCTGGGGTGAGAAAATCTTAGTAGGACAGACTTTCTCACCATATTTTAATTCTTGAGATCCATGTCCCTGTGAAACCCAGGAAACGGAGAATCACAGGAAACTGAGCTTTACTTTAAACCTCTAGGAAGTTAAGATTCAGATTTCTCTGGAGTTCCAAATGTTTAACTAAATTAACTTGCTTAATGTCCTGATCACAGCCCCCACTATACCACCAAAAAAGTGGGTGTAAGGAGCGGGGGACACAAAAAGAAACAAAAAGATTTTTTTTTAAAAAAGTGCTATTCACTTTTCCATAGCTTTCAGTTTCTCCAGACAAAGAAAAAAATTAAAAAATGAAATACAGGTTATAGCCTATAAACCCTGTGGTAGTAGAAAGTTAGTCTGGCCTGGACGATGTTGCTCAGTGGTTGAGCATCAGCCTATGATCCCGGAGGTCATGGTTTGATTCCCCGTTGGGACACGTGCTTGGGTTGCAGGCTTGAACCTCAGTAGGGGGCGTGCAGGAGGCAGCTGATCATTGATTCTCTCTCATCATTGATGTTTCTATCTTTCTCATTCTCCCTTTCTCTTCCTTTCTAAAATCAATAAAAATATATTTTTAAAAAAAGGTAGCCTGAGTTTCCTACCTTTCCAAGATTGTATCCAAAGCCTCTTTGACCCTTAGCATTGTCAGAGTGATTCAGTCGTGGGCAAACTACGGCCCGTTTGAAATGAATAAAACTAAAAAAAAAAAAAAAAAAAGACAGGGCCCTTTTATGTAATGATGTTTACTTTGAATTTATATTAGTTCACACAAACACTCCATCCATGCTTTTGTTCCGGCCCTCCGGTCCAGTTTAAGAACCCATTGTGAACCTCGAGTCAAAAAGTTTGCCCACCCCTGGATTAGAGGGACATGCATTTCCAATGCCCATGACTGAATTTCAGAGCACTTGGTCACAGTTTCAACAAATGAGCATTTTCTTCTTGTAACAGCTTTTTGGAGTCAGCTGCTAGGATGTGGATTGCGAGTCTGGCCAGGCAGTGTCATCCTCCCAATTAGCTAATAGCTGGCACGACAAAATCCCAGATCCAGTCCCCCTGCGTCCTCCCGGGAGCCTCCCATTTGTTTACAGACTCATCTTACTTCAATTTGCAATATTCAATTATCCTTAAACTTTCAAAGACAAACAAATTTACATAAAAGCCCATGTATGTATATGCAATCCGCAAATATTTACAAGGCTTTTAAAGAAACTTACGACAGGTTTTCCCCCCCACTTTCCCAAAGTTGGAGTTATACTCTCAACAATAGAACAGGGGATTTAAAAAAAATAAATAAATAGTGCAATGCAAACCTGGAAACCTGACAAAACGATGAAACTGTTGCAGTTTTCTAATATATTTCAGGTCAGATTCTTACACTTCTCATTTTTAAACAACTGCCAAGCATTTGTTTTTATACCTACTAGACATCTGTGCTATTGGTGAGCACTATTTCCAGCTATTGACTGTCCTAGAATAAAGGTAACATTTTTCTGTGATTTATAGTCCATCATCATTTTAGTGCAGCCTCTGAACGCATGAACTAGAGATTTATGGCACACTCGTGTCTTATCCCCACTCATGTAATGGAGGGAAGGTGAAACGTCTTGGCTTGGTGAGGGCTCCCTTCTTTAAGCAGCTGTCTTTTTGGGGATGGTGCTTGCAGCTTGATTAAACTACATCCAGAAGGTCAGTGACCAAAACTTTGCCTTTAACAGTTTCCCATAACATGTATTCCTTATGGGGAGCTTTTCTCGGCTCAGGTTATTTCCAGCAATGTTCTCAAACGAAAAGAATGATCTTCGCAGTAAACTAACAAATTCCCACTTTTTATCCTTTATCTCACCCATAAGCGATGACAGCATTTATATTTCTTCTGCTCTCTGGGCCAAGAACAACAGGATTAATGAGGCTGTTTCTTTTTCATAAGTGTATTATATTCTTTCTGTGACCTTTCAGGACATGGGAATCTTCAGATTCATACGACCTCTTAAGGAGGGGAATTCCCCATCTCTGTTTCTCTCCACTTCTCATCGCTTTTGCCTCTCACAGGTCCAGCAATCCGTGGGAATATGCATTCAATTCTCTCTCTCTCTCTCTCTCTCTCTCTCTCTCTCACACACACACACACACACACACACACACACACACACACACTCTTAATCACTCACTCCAATCCCAAACACATAAGCTAGAAATTTAAAGTTTCAAGTATGCAACAGAAGTATAAAGAAAATCTTTACTGTAGTGTTGGACTCCCACCTTATGTTCCCTCCATTAAACTTTTTTCACCCATTCTTGCTTATTAGTAGGTCCTGGTTCCTGATTATATTTTTTATATGTGAACGGCTAGTAACTATTTGCAAATAGATACATGAGAATATGGCTAAATCCACAAAGCCAAATCCTAACTAGTACTTTTTTTAACATCCCTCAGTCAGGCACCAGAGTGCTTATCAATTTTTATTTTAGATTACAGAATCTCTTTCTAAGGTTAGCAAGACCTATATTTTTCTATTATTTGTCTCTTTTAATCTGATGACATTTAGTTAAGACCAAGGCAGCAAACTGATTCTGTCCTAATGGAGAATCTTGACTCTGGGCAGTTTCTCAGGGTGTTGCAGGTATAACCGACTGTTGAGTTGTTGGGCTCCTCATCGTTCTCTGAGTATCAAAGCAAGCGCCTGGGTACTGCCTCAGGTTTTCCTGGTTAGGCCCTCACTGACCTCTGTCATCACAGAATCAGGTAAAATACTTTTAAGTAAACTGAAGCAGCCAAATTATTCTATTTGAGTATAATTGAAATGAACAGATTCCTAGAAATTGTATCACCCCCTGACCATCTGTGAATTAAGAACCACAAAAGGAGATAAAACCTAACCACTCAGAAGTTAATTGCAAGTGAAAAAGAGGGTTTAGGATGAAAGAATGACAATCAGGAGGCTAGGAATTTCCACAAATCTCTAGATTCCACTAACCATCTGCCAGTTGAAGAAATCCATTTTGCTGTCTTACAGGGATCTCACAATGAGCCCATCCAAAGTGCAATGTTTAATTTTCACTTCCAAACCATGCCTTCCTCTGTCTGGTTCCTCTCAATAAATACTTTTATTATTCAGGTAGTGGCTCAAAAATAGCAAACCAAAACTCCTCCTCCTTAATCTCTCTCTCTCTCTCTCTCTCTCTCTCTCTCTCTCTCTCTCTCTCTCTCTCTCTTCCTTTCCTTTCCTTTGGCATCAAACTCATATCACAACTTCCCATTCACCCCACCTCACTAGGGGATCATTGACAAAAGTAGCCTTGGAAATTTTATTTTCAAAAAGCCAATTTTTGGAGAGCAAAGTGTGGGGATAAATCTGAGCAAAACCGCAAACTGTCACAGTCCACCCCTTTTACTGTGCAGTATGTATTCTCTCCTACCATATATAACATTTCTTTACAACAACTTCATGCTTCTACCTAATAAAATAAAACACAAATGAAACTATTCTCCCACCTCACACAATGGGGCATGCAGAATCTGCCCACTCTCAAAGTTGGAAGTTCTCCTGGGGATATCTCTTCATCAGGTTTAGACACTGTTCCTCAAACTATGGTGCCTTATGAATGAAAATGGAAATTTAAGCATCACCAACACTCTTCATATATATAGTAGAGAAAGAAGAAAGGGTAAAATAAGAATAATTTATTAATATACGCATAACACACAAATCTAGTATAGCCCCCATTTCTGTCTCTAATCATGAAGGTGTTTCTTTCGTTCACCCCTCCCCTCTATGTTCCTCTTGCCCTCAGCCAGAGGCTCACTTGGTCAGGGTTCTCTATCTGGTTTGTGAGCCAGGACTTCTTGCCCAAAGGGTCTGAAATCTTAGTGGTTCTGGCTTTCTTAGGTAACTCTTTCGGATATTACTACTGGTATTGGAATTACCAGTGAATTTCATCATGTTTTAGCAAAGAGATTTCTTGTTGAATAAACAGCCCCTTTCTTTGCCTGATGGTTCAATGTGAGAAGACCCCCAAACTATCCAGGTAGAGTTTTCAACCCTTATGATTCAGTTGTGTCATTGATTGAAATACTTCTCTTTTGGGTACTAAGACCTCTAAATCTGCAGAGTATGGATTTTTAATACCACAAAGCAAAAATGATGCAAGTACAGATATGTGGTGTAATAGTAAAATCAAAACTTCTACTTTGATTCCTTTGTTTTCACACCCTTGCACCGATCCCTTGTGCAAAGCACCCAGCACTACCAGGATGTGGCCTCTCAGTTGACTTTGTAAGTGAATCATCAGTAAGCCATTCGTTATTGCAGCAGATCAGTTTCCTTTGGAAAATGGGATATGTTACAACACAAGTGAATTTCATGTGTGGAAATCAGTTGCTGCATTCTTTGCTGTGAAATGAGATCCAGTGAGTTGTGGTATTCTATGATGATAAGCAAGATATTTCAATAAGTTCATGGATGATAGTGCTGCAAAAATATATAGCAAATTCATTTACATAATAGGTATGTATTATAGTGAAGATAATTCACCCTCTCAAAGTTATAGATGCCCATTGCCTTCCTCCTGCTATCAGGAAGTTTATAATCTCTTTGGGAATGTGAATGGCTGATAACTATGTCAGGTGTTAAACACTGGCCACTGAAGTTATACATTGGAAACTGCTGCATGGAAACAGTGGAGGTGAAGGCTATGCTGTTGAGCCCTTGTGATGCCTCTATTTCTGGCATGATGGTACCTTGGAACATGGACCTATTGCATAAGCACTGGAGTCTCTGAGGAAGGATGCTGCCTGATATCCATTGTATGAATTATTTTGCCCATTTAAATTAAGAGCCTCCTCAACAGTGGTTGTCTTTCACTGAATATTTCACATGGAATACAAACCCCTGCATGCTTCGTGCTCATTCTTAGTATATTCCCTTAACTTTTTGCCAGACAACATTTACCAGTCTCCCAATGCGCTTCTTCCAATTTCTGGAAACCAGCCAAACAGTGACTGCTTACAAATCAATCTGTCCCTCAGGTCACTACATTTCCCATGGAAACTAGGTAACCAGGTTTACTACCCTAGGTTTTGCCCATGAGAGAAGATAACCCTTCATCATATTCTTTGAGTGGGGAATCACATTCTTTGAACCACCTTTGAGTGGATCTATAGTAGAAAAAGCAATAGTAGAAAAGCAATCCATTGGTGGCTGGTGCCAGCATATCATGTGACCTCTTTATAACCAAAACTGAGCTTTTCTTTTTCTTCTTCAGTCAAATGGTCATAGGACACATGTGTGGATTGAGAGAGGTAGAGATAGTGTGTGGTGCCTGATCTAAAAATAAAATAAATTTTATGTGACTCTTTAAAATCTCTGTCTCTTTGTTCTGCTCTCTGGAATTATCTACTTCTCTACTCTTGTCATTCATCACATCTTTGGTATTAGGACACTGGGGTAGACAAAGCTTTA
This sequence comes from Myotis davidii, assembly GCF_000327345.1. Classification (NCBI taxonomy): domain Eukaryota; kingdom Metazoa; phylum Chordata; class Mammalia; order Chiroptera; family Vespertilionidae; genus Myotis; species Myotis davidii. The sequence goes on along the minus strand of NW_006292663.1, from coordinate 1,168,876 downwards.
TCACCTCACATGGTTGCTAGTTTCAGTGTCTGGGAAACCATCAGACACTGAAACCATCAGAAGTTCTGCATTCTGTTGACAGGAATCCACAAGGTACAAGTTTGTCCAATTTCTTAAATCTGGACCCTGACCTTGAGTTTTAATTTATCTGAAAAGTTCTTTCAGTATAAATAAGTATTACCTTTATTAGTCAAAGGGTTGATAGCCAAATGCATAGATTTGATAGAACTTTAGTAGTCACAGTGTGTTGGATGTTATTGGGAGAATCCAGCTTCCAGCAGTTCCCCTTTTTTCTTTTAGTTTCCATTTTATCTTAGCAATTTCCTACTATCTCTGTCATTGCTCAAAATTTGTCTTGGGGAGGAGAATAATATGTTATAATTCATAAGTAACAGATATAACTTACTCTGGTCATTTTAAACTAATGACCTGAGTCTCTTCCCTGTATGCTCCCAGAAGGCTGGCCTGGAGGAAAGCTTTGCGTTTCACCCAAGGCTCTTCTGAGGGCTTCAAGGAAGACCTATATCAAGATTCTTAGAGAAAGACACAGAAATGAGCACTGGATACTTCAAGCAGAAAATAGAGTTATTACAGGATAGCATGGTGTTTACTGATGTCAGGGAACCAGGCTACACCATTTATAACAATATCCAGCATCATACCAGAGTTCTGTCCATGAGGTCATCTTTTTGCTGCACTTCCTCCTTCACTGAACCTTTTGATATTGGGTACTGGACACAAATGGGAAATGTGTTGCACATTACCATTTTGATGTGTATTGATATAGAACCTTTTCTAAATATAGTCATACCTTGGGAATATTGTGGGCTTGGTTCCTGATCACAATAAAATTAATAACTCAATAAAGCAATATTGAGTTAATAACTCAATAATCTTTTCCCTGGTGGAGGGTCTTGTCTTCAACTTGTAAAATATACAACATTTGTAAAGCACAAGAAAGTAAGCATAATAAAATGAGGAATGCCTGTATACATAAACATTTTTGCTTCTGACCAAATTGGGATATAATTTTTGAGGTAGCAATATATTTTGAATAATTTCTTCCTATGTTCAGAAACTTTTTTTATTATATAACTAGAGGCCTGGTGCATGACATTCATGCACTGAGGGGGGGGGATGGGAGGGGAGGTCCCTCAGCCCGGTCTGCGCCCTCTCACAGTCTGGGACCCCTTGGGGGATGTCTGACTGCCAGCTTAGGCCCGCTCCCCACAGTCAGACATCCCCCGAAGGGTCCTTAGTGCTGCTGTGGCTTCTGGCTGAGTGGCGCTCCCCTGTGGGAGCACATTGACCACCAGGGGGCAGTCCTGCGTTAGCATCTGCCCCTGGTGGTCAGCGTGTGTCATAGTGACCGGTTGTTCCAGCATTCTGTTGATTTACACATTAGCCTTTTATTATATAGGATATGAATTATAGTGGTGCATTGTAAATAGATTATCACACAGGTCAACGTTGTATTGCTTGTGCCCTTTCCAAATCTTTATTATCTTACATAATACTTTAATGAACATTCTTGCTTTTGTATTTTATACCCATTTCAGGTTAATTCTTAAGATAAAATTCATGAAAGTTGAATTGCTAGTGCAAATATGGAGGTTTCAAGTGCACTGATAGATGTTGTCAACTTGCAATTCTGAGAGTTACCTCGAGGAATGGAGGACAGGCCCAAGGTCTTTTTTTGCAAATTCATTTGTCATGCAAAATAGGACAGGATAAAAGATTCTATATTCTCTCATTCCCAACCTCATTTATCTGCCTTAGAATTTCAATTCTGATCATCTCCTCTCTTTATAAAGTGGTTCTGAGGATTAAATTAGATAATGCACAAAATTGCTGCTTAAATGTGCCTTGTACAAACTAAAAATAATTTAGAGGTTAACTATTATTATTACTGACATTATTTTGTTTTTTTTGTCACCTTTTCATTGATAGTCAACTCCCATTGTTACAATGTTATATCTCTGCTGTTTTCCTAGGACTCTTAATATTTACAATATATGCATAAAACATTTTACCCTTTGAAAGCACTGAGGTACAAATTCAAAATTATATTGTTCAGATAAAACAGTTGTAGTGTAAAAACAATTTTTGTCCACTAGATCTTATATTCCTAAAGTCTCTGTAGAAAGTAAGAAAGCAATTTCTCATAAATTGGAAAATATTATTTTCACTGATAATCTTAGAAATAGTTTGAATGAAAATGTATTTTAAATTCATCTTGACAGAAATAATTTGTTGTAATTACATCACCAACACATATATGTTAAACTATAATATGTATATGTCACCTTGACTTAATAGTGAGTGATCTGAGGAGGAAATTTGTAGGTTTAGCAAATCCCTTCTAGTAACAGCCACAGAACTGAAAACATATTCCCCTTCTTGGTGGTCTTCTGCCCATCCAAGGCTCCCGAGTACCATAAAAATATTGGTTCCTCTCCTAAACTGCTATAAAATATATCTTGTGAGACCCAAGGGATAGTCTTTCTGAGGTTGAGTATCCATGGAGACTCAATATTCTGTATTTTGAAATATAGCTAGAAGTGGAAATGGATTTACTTTTCAGGATCTCTTTGTTCATAATTAAGAATATAAAAAATAGTGTTCAGAAAGTGAATAAAATATGATTGAAAATAAAATCCTTTATATAAAATTTCTATACCAGATGTGTGAATTGGAATACCTTAAGATAGTAGTTAAAATTAAATAGCAATGATGAAACTATGAAATATAAAACTTTGGACACCCATGAGCTAATTTCTAAAAGAAAAAGGTTATCATATATTGTTAACATGTTCAAACATTTAACAAATATTAATGTGTTAGTTATATCTAAGGCATAAGAATTTACACATTATTCAGTGATGACATAATTTCCAGTAATCATTAACAATTGTAATGGTACTAGTAACCACAGGTAGTTTACTTGGCTTTTTTTTCTCCCATATCTTTTAAAATCTATTTTATTGATTTTTTACAGAGAGGAAGGGAGAGAGATAGAGAGTCAGAAAAATCAATGAGAGAGAAACATTGATCAGCTGTCTCCCGCACACCCCCCACTGAGGATGTGCCCACAACCAAGGTACATGCCCCTGACCAGAATCGAACCTGGGGCCTTTCAGTTCACAGGCCAACGCTCTATCCACTGAGCCAAACCGGTTAGGGCTCCCATATCTTTTGATTTTCCTTAATTTAATTGACTCTCATTTAAATATAATCTATCTTATTCCAGAAATTATTTATGACAAACATATTTATAATTTGGGTATTCTCCTACCAGTCTTGTCTTCCATTTTTCTATTAGATGGAACTAATTGCTGTGATTTCTTTCTTTAAAGCCATCATATAGAGCTCACACTCCTTTGTGTGCTCAGTTCAATATCAATATGAATTCACAATCTTTAACAACATTTAGTGTGAATCACAGGGATAGAGACTTAGTCAAGATGTTGACACTGGGTTAATTAGAACATTCTGCATGGTAGGGAAACCTAGTTATTTGGGTTCTGCGTTCTGCTTTAGCAGAGAAAACCCATTTTTTTCTTATGGGCCGACCACGTCACGTTCTTTAATTGTATTCTGGAAAAAAGGGAAGGCAGTAACAGTTTTGAGCGTCTATCATGTGAATTTGTTGGTCTTTTCTCAGTAATCCTTATAGCGGCCTTCTGTTTTATTACCTTCTCCACTTTAAAGATGAATTGAAAGAGGTATAGCTGGGTTTATCCAAACAACAAATGTGTATCATATGCCTCACTATGTTTTAGGGATTGGTGTAAAGGGAATATTATGGTGATGGAAGTGATTCCAAAGTTGCTTCATATTACACTATAATGATGCTGAAAATATTTTAGGTACTTCTTTGGTATTTTCTGAAGCTTAGAATTATAATGAAGCAAGTCAAAGTGAATTTGCAATTGAATCATGTACAAACTAAACAGCAGCAACCAAATGCACCACTTTGTCTGCTCCGGCATTGTCATCAACAGTGGCGGTTCTTTTTTTTTTTTTTTTCTTCAATACATTCCATCGATTTTCCTACAGAGAGGAAGGGCGAGGGATAGAGAGTCAGAAACATCAATTAGAGAGCAATGTTGATCAGCTGCCTCCTGCACACTCTCTACTGGAGATATGCCCGCAACCAAGGCACATGCCCCTGACCGGAACCAAACCCGGGACCCCTCAGTCCATAGGCCGATGCTCCATCCACCCAGCCAAACCAGCCAGGGCAACAGTGGCAGTTCTTGATGTAGTCTGGTCCAGTTTGAGAAGCTGCATGGTCTGGAACATGAAGTGTGGACTTAAAGCAGATACTCAGCTGGGATGCTCCAGGATAGCCATAACCAAAGGTGGATTTTCATAAAACTAATAATACTTAAGCTTCCAGGGTCCTGGGAGAGGCGCTAGTAATGATTGTTTTATTTTCCTTTTTCTCTTTTTTATTTGGGAAAGCAAGGCAATTTATATTCACTTTCTTCATTAATATACTCAAAATTATATACATTTTAGCTCCAAAATATCCTTTATCCACCTCCAGTTTTTAAAATCCTTCATCCACCTCTACTTTTTAAAATATTGACCCACTCACATGATTACTCAGTTACTAGCCACAACTCAGGTGTTAGGGGTCATCGCTTCACTCTAACTATAGTGGCTTCTCCTGGGAAATCACCAGGCTCTCTTTATGACCCAGCAGCTGAAAGGTTACGCCAGTAGTACAGCCAGGAGGCTGTAGCACCCTGCTCCTGGGCCATGGCTAGAACATATTTGAACTGGTTTTTCTTTTGTTATTATTGGTGGTTTAATTTTTTAAATAAAATTCCATAAACCTGAAGACCCAACTGAATTTCAAAACTCCCATCGCTACCAAAAGACAATTGCAAAGCAATTCCAACTATTTTGTAGCATCCAATTAGGTTGGGATAGTACATAGGTAGAACTTGAACCCATCTGAATACCCAAGGTTTCCTAAGTTTTCAGGCCAACCTTGGTCAGATATAGAATCAAATACTCAGCTGATTCATTCTATTTGTTTCAGTGTGATCTTTCACTCTCAAGATCTTGGGGGAGAGGAACAAGTAGAAATAGGTAATGTTAAATATTTTCCCTCTCATCTCCTTTTCTGAATGTGACTATCTTTTAGGAAATGGTTGTCCTCTTACATCCTTCTCAATCATTTCCGTAATTATAAATTTTAAGGCCTGTGCCTCTAAATAATAATTTTAAATTTGACAAAGCATTATTTATATTGAAAAAACTCAGGCGATTCCCAAATTGAATCAATCATAAATCCTTGATTAATGACACCTTAAAATAATTGGACATTAGTAGCCCCCTTTAATTTATATTAATTAACTAATTAATTAAAATAGAAGGTATTCCCATGAACTAGCCATTCAACCTAAGAACTGAAGGGTTTTCAATAAGTAGGGTGACCTAATGTTATAATTTGCCTGAGAAAGTCTCTGTTGACTACTATTATCCAGGTTTAACTATGAATAGTATCTCTTTTCACTCAATTTTTTTCCTGATCTTTTTGTTGTTGTTGTTTTCCCATCTTTTTTTTCTATCTCTTTATTGATTAAGGTATTACATATGTGTCCTTATCCCCCTATTGTCCCCCTACCCCCACTCATGCCCTCATCCCCTCGTGTCTGTGTCCATTGGTTGATCTCTCCCCCTTACCCATAACTCATCCCTGAACTTTCCTGTACCACCCCTCTGCTTCACCTTAGGCAGTGGTTCTCAATCTTGGATTCGAATCACCTGGAATCTTTTAAAAATCCTGATTTCTGGGCTTCATCCTCTAGAAATTCTGTTTCTTTGTTACTAATGTTGTGGCCCCACCCCATAACAAAGAAACAGAATTTCCGGAGTATGAGGCCCAGAAATCAGGATTTTAAAAAGATTCCCAGGTGATTCTCATGTGCAGCCAGGGTTGAGAACCATTGGAAGACACTATTCTTAATGTGTTTGTTGTTGTTTGGTATTTATTTGCTTGTTTGTTTTTGACACATATGTAAATGGCTAAATATGTTATCGCCTGTTTTAAAAGATTATAGAAAGGATGACATGCAATTCTACTTTTCTGGAATTTTCTTTTTCCCAGTTAACATTATGTTTGTAAAATATATCTATCCTGTTGTGCTTAGAAGTAGTTCTGTCATTTTAATTTTCTCTGCTGTATTACATTCCATTATATGACTATGATCTGAATATTCTGGTACAATTGTGGAAGCTGCATACAAATATATATATATATATATATATATTTGTGTATATCCATGTGTAGATATAGATATAGATATACACATAAATACAGACACATAAATATATACTGTGTATGTGTATGTCTTTGTGAGTAGAATTGCATTAGTGTTAATTAATGTTTAACATTTAAAATATAATATTAATAAATGGGAATACATTAAACTAAAAAGTTTTTATACAACAAAGGAAACCATCAACAAAATGAAAAGACAATCCACTGAATGGGAGAACATATTTTCCAATGATACATCAGATAAGGGGTAAATATCCAAAATTTATAAAGAACTCATACAACTCAATACAAAAAAAATAAGCAATCCAATTAAATAATGGGCCAAAGAGCCCAGCTGGTGTGGCTCAGTTGGTTGGGCATCAGCCCATACACCGCTGGTACAATTCCTAGTTGGGGTACATGCTAAGGTTGCAGGTTCGATCCCCAGTAGGTGGTGTGCAGGAGACAACTGATCAATGTTTCTCTCACAATGATGTTAATCTATATATCTCCCTCTCTACTTTCCTCTCTCTGAAATCAATAAAAAATTTTTTTTCAAAAGGGCAAATTACTTGAATAGACACTTCTCCAAAGTGGACATACAGATGATCAATAGACATATGAAAAAATGCTCAACATCACTAGTCATCAAATAATGCAAATTAAACTTAACCTCAGACCTGTCAGAATGGCTATCATCAATAAACCAACAAACAAGTGTTGGAGAGAATGTGGAGAAAAGGGAACATTCATGCACTGTTAGTGGGAATGCAGATTATTGCAGCCACTATGGAAAACTGTATGGTGGTTGTTCAAAATTTAAAAATGGAGCTACCTTATGACCCAGTGAATCCACTTTCTCGTTATAGATCTGAAAAACCCAAGACAATAGTTTGAAAGAATATATGCACCCCTATGTTCACTGTAGCACTATTTATAATGGCCAAGTTATGGAAGCAACCTAGATGCCCATCAATGGACAAGTAGATAAAAAACACAGTGAAACATATATACAATGGAATATTACTCAGCCATAAAAAGGAATGAAATCTTACCATTTGGTATAGCATGGATAGACATAGAGGGTATCATGCTAAGTGAAATAAGTCAGTCAGAGAAAGACAAATACCATATGCATTCACTAATATTTGGAGTCTAAGGAACAATATCAGTGAATAAATAAAACAGAAACACACTCATAGATACAGAGAAGGGACTGATGAAAGGGGGTTTGGAGGACTGGATGAAAAAGGTGAAGGGATTAAGAAGTAGAGATTGGTAGTTACAGAATAGTCATGGGGTTGTACAGTACATCAAGGAAATACTGTCAATAATATTGTAATAACTATGGTGCCATTTGGACCTGGAAATATCAAGGGGAACAGTTTGTAAAATATATGATTGTTTAACTACTATGCTTTATACTTGAAATTAATACAAACTAATGTTCAAAACAGTAACATTAAAACACTTTCTGGGGTACTGATATTGTTTCTTGAACTAATTATACAGGTGTGTTAAATTTGTGAAAATTCAGAGAGCTGTATACATAAGTGCAATTTTGGCATTATAATATTATCTTATTAAAAGTTTAAAAATATTTTAAACATTTTTCCAGAGTGATTATACCAATTTACATTCCCAAAAGCAATATATTTAACATAGGCCTTAATTTAACAAATAATATGTCACTAATTTTACCAATAAAATAAAATGATTATTAAAGTTTTGTATTACACATGTTGGCAATATTTTAAATATTATTTGCTGAGATAAGATGGTGCCATGAGGCCTCTTTATATAAATTATAGGTCACTGAACATCTGTCTGCAAAGAATATTTGTTAATAAAATATTAAATTAAATTTTGCATATTTATTAACCACATCATGTGAAAATTGCTGGATACATTTTTGCCAAATTGAGAGTCATTGTTTAAGATGGCCAGATCTGAAAATATAGTTTACCAGGCATATAAGAATTTCTTTTTTAAGTCATGCCGTTTTGCAAAGTAATACGTATTTTCCACAGCAGCTCATGTGATGCCAATCTGTAGGAAAATGGCATAGCAAATGCAGACAGTAGTGACAGAGAAACCAAACTCTCCTAAGCACAAACTAAACTGGAATGGCCCAAGGCAAACACTTTGAGTGGAAGGCAGTGAGCGGTGATTGAGCAGGTTCTTACCAGGAGCAGTCAACAGGCAAGGCCTCCTTTGGACTCTCTTCTCCTGGCTTTCTTCACATTCAGCTCACTGCTTTCCCTTTATCTCTCCTTTCTCAGGCTCTTTCTCTTTCTTCTTCTAGGTTCCGTCCTGGGCCCTCCTCTACCTGTATTCTCCCTAGGTGAGATCTTTAAGTCATGTTCTCCAGCTGTTCTTTGTAGGTTGATGACTCCCAAACTGTCTTCTCCAAAATGATCTCTCTCCTGAGTTCCAGATGTTCTATCCAGCTGCTTATTCAACACCTCCACTTTGATACATCAGGGGCAGTTGAAATAATATCAGAAGCTTACCATTTCTCCTCCATGTAGCCTCACTCTCTGACTCTTATTTTCCCATCCTGGTAAATGATACGATTGTCTACATAGCTGTTTAAGCTAGAAGCCTGGGTGCTATTTTTTATTCCTTTCTTTCTCAACTCTCTCTCTCTCTCTCTCTCTCTCTCTCTATATATATATATATATATATATATATAGCCTTAAAGATTTGAGTTTCAAATATACCTCGTCCATCCATCTCTTTCCATTGTCACTGCAGTCATTTGCCCTAATTCACGTCTATGTCATTGCTCACTTGGATTAATGAAATATTTTTCTCTCTGATCTCTTCATCTTTACATTTGTTCTTTCTAATCCATTATTAACTCTGCAGTAAGAATCATTTTCTTAGCAGATAAATCTTATCAAATTACTCTGACAATTATGAATGGCCTCACAGTTTATGCAGCAAAAATGTTCAAAATTCTCACCATAGACCATGAGAATCTACATGACAAGGCCCTTACTAACTTCTCTAGAATCTTCTCTCATCCCCCCTGAATTTATTACTCTCACACTGGTCTTATTTCAGTTCATAAAACTAACCTGCACTTTTCTCTTCCAAAGATGTTTTTATTCCCTCTTTCTATGATAATTCCTAGTTACCGCTTGGGCTTAAACTGGAGTATTAGTTCCTTAGAAAACGTTGCCTCAGCCCACTGCACAATTAACAGTGGGTCCCTTGAAAGTATCCGGTGTTATCCCTTTACAACACTCATCACTGGCTGTAGTGTTTGTTACGTTTCTGTGATTGGCATCATTCTCTTACTCTACTGGAAATATGTGCACTACCTAGGGGCAAGGGACCATGACATCTTTTTAACCTAACCAATAGTAGGTGAATAGTAAAATTTTCTGAATGAATGAATGAGTCAATTAAATATTTGTTGTTTAATAAATTTATTATTTATATCAACTCTTTATATTTATGTCAATTAATATTTATTAAGAATCAGCGCAACAATTATCTTGAAAAAAGAAGAATATGAAGTAATTAATAATAAGTATAAACTCCTAAACAAATAGACTTCTAAAGGACACAGGAAGATACTTTAAAAGTAAGTGTAAAATATTCTGTACAGTGTGATCCTGCTAGAGCAGTGGTTTTTAACCTTCTGGCCCTTTAAATACATTTCCTTATGTTGTGACCCAACCATAAAATTATTTTCGTTGCTACTTCATAACTGTAATGTTGCCACTGTTATGAATCGTAATGTAAATATCTGATATGCAGGATGGTCTTAGGCAACCCCTGTGAAAGGGTTGTTCAACCACCAGAGGGGTCGCGACCCACAGGTTGAGAACCGCTGTGCTAGAGGCATGCAGGGAAGGAAGAGGTAACCTGGGACTCCAACAACAGGGTGAAGCTTCTTTGGAGTGGGTGGGCTTTCATGAATATAAGGTTTGATCATTTCAAACAACAGATATAATTTTTTACTCTCCATAGCCAAGTCTTAATTATAATAATTATTGATTTTTTTTTACAACAATTCTTTCACTATTGTAAGGGGCCTCACCAATATGTTATTAGTTAAAATTCCTGTTTTCATCTTGGCATAGTCATATGTTTCTTCACTTTTCATACCACCCATTTGAGTGACATCAAGCAATGCTACGTTTGCTCTAAAGGGGCTGTCCCAGATCAGAGCTTTTAGAAGAAATGGTGTTCATGGCACCAAACTGACAATCTCCCACCCCCAGCAACAGATGAAATATTTCAAAGGGGACATCTGCCACCACTACTGAGATTTTATGGAGTACCCACACATGTAGACTCACTAAAGTGGGCATGACAGCTGAAAATTATTAAAAGTGTGTGTGTTTTTAAAAACAACTTATGGTTAGGAATTAAGAAATGACTTTTAAATAAGAACAGGATTTTTTTTTTGCAAGTCTGTACCTTTTTTTTTTTTTTCGAAGACCCCACACTTGCAAAATCTTTTAGGTCATGTGTTTGCTTTACGAAACATTTGGCAAGTAATGGGTGCCATGGGAATATATCCACTCCATCTGGAATCAGCAGATCCTCCTGGTTTCACTGTACCTGTATTACCACAAGTCCCCATGGCTCACAAATGTTTTTGTTTTCTTTTTTAAATAAATTTTGGATGCAATAATTAAATGGAGGAAACTTCTTGAAATGAGTTCTTCCTTAAATTTTAAAAAGTGAATCCTGGAGAAGAAAAGTAAATGTACATTTGCCAAGTTGATGTTTACAAAAATGAAACTTGCATAGAATGTAATTACTTCTTTTCTTGGTAGAGAATTTCCTTTCACAAAACAAGGCCCAATGAACACACGTTATTTTTGACCTAGATTTTCTTTCTTTTGTTTTCTTTTTCTTTCTTCTTTTTTTTTTTTTGTTGCCTTGAGGAAAACTTTTTAGACATTTAATTTTATTTTGATATTAGCAAGTTATGGGTCATGTTGTCCTAACTTTCGTGTCCCTTCTAAAAATTGAAGAAATATTGGAACTGGAAAAATGATTGTGTTATCTGATCCATTCAGTGTCACAGGAAGATTGTTTCTTGCTATATCCTTTTTTATTTTAAATTTTTGTCATCAATTGAAAGTGGTTATATCATTTCACAAAAAGCTTTTGGATTTACACCCCTCCAATAATCTAATTTACTCTGTTTTATTTTACTTTATTTTAAAAGAGAGATCATGTAAAAAAATCAAGCTTATAATCTCACAAATACAGCGTGCCTTGCTTGATATTTGGAACTTTCTTCTTTCATTTTGGCAAGAAATACTGTGGGAATAAGTGTTTCTGCCAAGTAGCAGTTATTTAAATATTTCATTACCTCAGGAAAAAAAAAGAGAAAAAATAGCTCCTCTAAGACAATTGGACAAAGACAAATTCTTGATATACCCGAAGATTAGGTTTCTGCCCTTTCTTTAAAGTAACACTAGTATTTTTGAAATCCCCTTTTTAAATTTCTGAAGGTATTGATGCTACTAAATTCATTCAAATGTTGACAATTAAAGACATAGTTTCCTAAGTAGGAAACATTTTAGTATTTAAAAACAACAACTTTTCCCTAAAGAGCAAAACCAACCAAAACAGAAAAACAACCAAAAAAGGTAATAAGGTAAGAATCTAATACACTATTTTTAATTCATTTACTCTACCCCCAAACCATAACCAGAGATTGATGAAAATCTGGGTAATAGGTGGCACTATTGGGAAGAAGAAAACACACACACACACACACACACACACACACACACACACAAAACACATGCACATACAAACACTTTCCATTTATCTTAATGCCTCTGCCATTTTCTTCTTACACATATATTTCTATTGAAAAAGATTTGAGGAAACAGTAGTCACAAGAAGAACTTGGTGTGTGTGTGTGTGTGTGTGTGTGTGTAAGCAAAACCAGAGATCCTATACAGAAATTATTTTGTATGTGCTATTTTTTTGTGTGTGTTTAATTGCTACAAATACAATTTTGTTTTTGGTGAGAGCCATAAATTTAAATTTTTTGAGTTAGGAAATTTTTTAAACTTAGGAAAAATCTAAATACATAGAAATAGGTCTGATTTTATTATTGAAAATATACTATGCGGTTTATCTGGCAAGACATAGTCAATTGCCCTAACCGGTTTGGCTCAGTGGATAAAACATCAGCCTCTGGACCTAAAGGTCCCAGGTTCGATTCCGGCCAAGGGCATGTACCTTGGTTGTGGGCACATCCCCGGTAGGAGGTGTTCAAGAGGCAGCTGATCAATGTTTCTCTCTCATCAATGTTTCTAACTCTCTATCCCTCTCTCTTCCTTTCTGTAAAAAATTCAATAAAATATATTTTTTAAAAAAAGAAAAAAGACGATTTGACTCAGTGGATAGAGTG
>NW_006292663.1:1142065-1155501 GCF_000327345.1 Myotis davidii | reverse complement strand
TGCTCTGTGCATGACAGGGGGTGGCGCCCCAACTCCCCAATCGGCCCTGCTTTGAGCCCAACCAGGGGCTGCACCTAGGGATTGGGTCTGCCCTCTGCCACCCGGGAGCAGGCCTAAGCCAGCAGGTTGTTATCTCCCGAGGGTCCTAGACTGCGAGAGGGCATAGGCTGGGCTAAGGGACCCTCCCTCCCCCCCGAGTGCACAAATTTTTGTGCACCGGGCCTCTAGCATATATATATATTAGAAAAGGAATCTTATTAGGATGTTGTCTATAATGTTTGGGCATTTTATATGATTGCTTCTTTTGGACCCAGTTCAAAGGGATTCATTGATAGCTTCAGAATGACCTTGCTTTAAATCAATATCAGCCACCTGAAAAATCTGTAGTATGGGGTGTAAGGGAAGTGTATTATCAAATTCCAGTATATTGTTATGAATTATATCTTAATTTCCTAATGACAGATGGAATTCCCTTATGTCAGCCTGTTGCTCCATGCCCGATTTTAAATTTGCATGTTGAAATAAAGTGAATTTCTCGATTTCAATCCAGAATACTTGACTTTGGAATGAAAAGCACTGAGCCGAGGAGAAGCTGGAGGTACTTAAAACTCCCAGATACAAGTTTCCCTGTGCAGTTTGGTATAAGTTAGACACAATAGCTCACACAGTGATTCTATGTCAAATGTATGTCTCAGATTTTAAAGGATGAAAACGTATTTTTATTTTTTATTTATTGTTTATTGTTGAACGTTTTACAGATGTCCCCATTTTCCTTTCCTTAGTCCCCCACCACCCAGTCCCTGTCCTACCCCAGGGCTTCACGCCACTATTGTCTGTGCCCATGGCTTATGCATATCTGTATACCGGTATGTGTTCTCTGGTTAATCTCTTCCTGTTATCCCCCCATCCTCCTCTCCTCTAAGATCTGTCAGACTGTTCCATGCATTCATGCCTCTGGACCTATTTTGCTCACCATATTTTTAGATGTCATTACAGAGTAAACCCTGTCAGTATCTTATTACCTACATTTTTTGTATAAGATGATACTATAATGATGAAAAGAATAAGTGATTATATTAGACACTAGAGGTCCGGTGCACAAAATTCGTTCATGGGTACTGTCCCTAGGCATGGCTAGCGATCAAAGCCTAAGCGTCTGGCATGGAAGGGCAGGTCCCAGATGACTTCTGGGCCCTGGGCAGCACCTGGGCCCTCGAGGTTCCCCCCCTCTGCACCCCCACCCCACCTGAGTCACGGCGCCCGAGTCCACACACAGAGATGCGGTGAGCACGGGGGGATGCTGCGGGCCAGGATGCAGCATGGGCCTCTGGGCTGCCTAGCGGTGCTGCATGGAAGCCAGGTGGGCAGCGTGCTCTCTCCCAGCTGGCCTGGCAGACCTACTCCTGTGCAAACCCATGGGGAGCCCAACCAGCCCCTGTGGTTCTGGCAGCTGTGGGCCGGCTCACCAGGAAGAGGCTGCATGGGTGCAGGTGGGCTCCTCGCTGGTGCCCACTACCTGAGCATGGGGCCTTCCCCGGCGCATGAGCACTGGCCTCCCGGGGGAAGGGTAGTAGAGGGAGTGAGAGTGGGCTTGGCAGACACCCCGCATTCTCACCGCTCCTTCGGCCCCATCACCCCTATCCACAGGTAGCCAGTGAGAGGTCACAGCCCCCTGCCAGGTGCTGCAAGAGGTTGGTCGCCACCACCCACCCCTAGCTCCCTGTCCCAGCCCAGCGCCCAGCCCGGATCCAGCGATCAGGGCCTGCCAGGCTCTGGTCACTGTCTGTGGGGTGATGGGCTGGGCGATTAGGTCCCCACTGGCCACACCTTGACCTGGCCACCCCCCCCACTCACCTGCTTTACCATTACCCTGTGGTCCTGCTCTCTTCAGGGCCCATTGGGGCTGGCAGCGCCTCCACTGCCAGCTGCTGCCAGCGCCACATCACAAAATAAGCAATTTCTGAGACATTCCCCTTCTATAAAATATGGGTTTGTGACTATTGGATTTTCTCCTTTTCTTAAATGGCTTGGCTTAGTCACAGACACACACATACACATGGCATTTTGTCAAATACCTATGGGTGTTTTTCATTTTATTCCCTGGACTGATAAGTTTGGTCAAGGCATTCAAAAGGCAAGATAAGGGCAGAGGTGGATGCAGGTTTCTGAGGCATGAAATGTATGCAATTTGGGGGATCCTCCTTGAGAAAAAAAAGAATACAAAATTACAAATAAAAAAATAGGTACAGGATCTTGAAAAGCACCCTTGCTGGTAAGGTGCTGGAATCTTATGCTTCGTACACATATACGCTTCATTAGGCTCTCAAATATATTCCAGTGAATATCCATATATAAGCTGAGTCCCCTGCCTGAAGCGGGAGATCCTCCTCTCATCTTCTTATGCTTTTCTACTCTTAATTCCCAAGGGAAAGTGTGTGTGTGTGTGTTTTTTTTTTTAAATTTTAATTTATAAGTGTCAATCTTGACAGTCAAAGACATTTATGATACTAACATAGTGAGGTACCTCTCTCTCTCACTCTCCCCCCTTCTCTCTCCCCGCTCCCTCCCTCTCTTTCTGATCTTTTTGGAGCACTTGTGTTCCTCTTCCCAGTTTAGACTGGAACATTCTTTGAGGGGATTTAAGGAAGCCTGAGTGGAGCAATCAGATTGTTCTTATTGAGTAAGAAACTCTTACTTCCCCTTCTTTCTGAATTCATTATTTCTTGCCATTAATGCTTTCAGATATAGAAGGTCAGAGACATGGAAGCATGCAACAGACTAAAGAATTTTAGAGAGAAGCGCCCCCCCCCCCAAGAGATTAACCAAAGAATATATATGCAAATATGCATAACTCATGTACACAGAGAAAGTGTGGTGAAGCTTGGAGAGAGGGTGGGATAGGTTGGAGGGGGGTCAATGGTCAATGGGGGAAAAGGGGACATCTATAATACTTTCAACAATAAATTTAAATCAAAAATCTTATATAATAAAAGTCTAATATGCAAATTGTCCCCTCGACCAGGAGTTCAACCAGGGGGTGGTGCCAGCCAGCCAACTGCCCATGGCCCCTCCCCCCAGCTGGCCCTGCCCTGGCCAGTGGCAGCGGCAGGTGGCTGGGGGAGGGGAGGCCCAGCCCGGCAGCCAGCAGACACTAGAGATCCTACTTGTGCACGAATTTCATACACTGGGCCTCTAGTAATTAAATAAATAAGGTCAAGACTCAAATGGAGAATTTAGACAAAATGTCTCAAATCTAATGCCAGGCAGGTGATAAAAATCCCAAAGCAAATCTGGCATAAGAGACACAGCAATGAGTGGCAGAGACTGGAAGTTTTGCCTCATGAACAGAGCAACTAAGCTTTAGCTCTGGGTAAATGGTCCCATATATAATAGGTACATATTTCCAGTGGTCTGGATCTTTTTTCTTTTTCCAGAAAAACAGCAATCTGGGTCTTAAAATTCAAAATCCTGATTTTTAAATGTTTGCAAACAATTTCATATTTTCAATTATACACTGGTGGCCAGAACACATATGACCTGTTACAGACAAGAGTCGCCAATTCCAGGTCTGTAGTGAGTTGGAAAAATGGGTCCATTAGACTGTACTCGACTTAAGCCCGTCCATAGCTTAGGGGAGAGGCATCATCTTCTGGTCTACCTAGGTTTTGGGGGATTTTTCCACTGTATCAAATAAATGAAGAATATTTACTTGCTTAGCCATATCCACTGCACATATATCTGTCCTCCAACGACCTCATGTGGAGTGAAAATGGAGAGAGAAGAAGTGAGAGGTAGTGGCTGGTGGCTAGACAATAATGAGGTGCTCATGATCCTGGCTTTCTAGTGAAATACATTTTAATTCTACCTTAAATGATAATTAACACTCCGTGCACTTTAAGGGGGTTCCTGTACATTTTTCTTGGGTTTTAGTCTATATAATTTGTTCCTGAACTCTTTTGTGGCATTTTGTATTTCAAATCCATTCAGGAGTGTCATGCTATTGAGGACTGCCCTATTTCCACATTAAACATGAGAGTAGAATGATTATATGGAATGTGCTTCCTGTTGCTTGGCCTCTTGACATTTCCAGTATGCTCTGTAGCTGAGCTGGGAAGTGGTTTTGTATGTAGTTGAAATTACTTGCAAAAAAAGAGAGGCAGGTCTGGAATCTCATTTCTTTTTTTCTCTAGGGAATATCCATGTACTCAATTGACATCAACACATGATAGAAATTGGTCACTACCTGATAAAGTCATTTAGGAATTATTGCTATTTTAAGGCCTATCATTATTCCCAGCAGTTTCTCCTACATTATTCTTCAAAATATAGTCATCCAGAACTTCCTGCCATATTAGTAGTCCTATTCCTGTTCTTAGTTCTTAACTCCCCAGGAGCCAGTCTTGCCACATAACAAGGGCATGATAGGGCAAAAATGCTTGGACGTTGTTCTAAGAAGACATAACAGTGCACTGTGCTTCCATCCCTAGATTTTTATGTTTCCTAAGAGTCTGGGTTTATTTGGGAACGTACCTGAATGAAACCAAGCCGATTTGGATTCTGCCTCCTTCCTCTGCTAGTCCAACTGTATCTTCAACTTCTTTTTGTGCAAGATGAGGGACAGGGACTATGGAAGTAAAGAAGAGAGCAGAAAAGTAAAACACAGAGTTTATTGTGAAATACACAGATGCAAAGAACAAAAAATATGAGGAAGAGAAAAATATGAGGCCACAGGAATGAATAAATAAGAGGGAACTGGGGAAAAAATATGCTCAATGACCAGCTGCTCTTTCTTTTTTGACTTCTAAAGAGTATTTGAGTGTTTTACAGAATTCCTGAAGTTTTCTATTGGGGAACTCAAAAAGACGAGGTGGGTTTTTTTGTTTTATTTTGTTTTTGTTTTTAATTTACTCCCTTTTTCTGCTGCCCATTATGCTGTTGACTATAGATTTTACATTCTTCTAGTTGCTAAATTAATGTCTCATAGGACAGAGTGCTCATGGATAGTTTTATCTTACATTCCTCCTACAAATGCCTTTGTTTTATTTTTTGAGGTTTGGAATCTCCAGGGTTTCAAAGCATGGATAACTGGAGAATCATTAACTTAAGCACTAATGAGTTTCTAAATAAAGGTTTGTATGATGTAGCCTTACATACGTAAAAAGTTTACCAACTTCAGAGAATAAATCAACCCAGCATGGTAAAAAAAGAGCATGTGAGGTTTCTGCAGCTGGGAGGACTTTTTTAAAAATGTAATTGAAAAGATATCATTTTAGACCAGAGTTTAGTGCATTATCAGTTATAGTAAGTAATATGGACTGGTTCCGGTCTGTTGTTTGCCTAGATGACTAAGTTTTCATTTTTAATTAGCTTTTGTATTTCTTAAAGGCTAATTGCTTTTTTAAAAAAGTCAAGATTACTTGATTGCTAATGACAAGAGTATTGTAACATATTATTAAAGAAAATTTCCAAATCTACCTAATTGGACAGAACTATAGTATCTTTGAACTTTTGGTTTACAGTAAAGTACATATTTTTAAAACCAGAAATAATATTAGTAAAATAATTTTTGTTTGCTTTTGGCAAGATGATTGCTATTAATACAGTTAAAACATAAACATTCATGGTTCTGTTTGGCTTTAACATTACTTCATGTTATAACTGTCACAACTTTCTGAATTAATGCATTATAGCAACCAAGTAAATACGCTATATATAAGTTTTTTATGGATACTGTTTTGGTGAGTACATGCCATAGGATTTTCCCTCTCTGGATCATCCTGAATTTCACTGTGTCTTCCATTTTTTCTTATTGTTGTGACTTACGGTATACAATGTTTAGGTGGAGGGTTAACTTTAGCGTGTAGTCTTTGGCTGTAGGATGCAGAATTTTTTTTTCTGAAGCACTTATTGGTTCACAGATTAAACAGGTGATTAGGCGTGTTCCCACTCTAACAAGCAGGCAGCTAAATTAGATACCTCGGGTCCTTAATAAAATTCTTATGGACTGCTTGAAGGGTGCAATGATCTGAGCACATACTACATGCCAGACACTGTCCACAACAGTGGACATACTCAATAAACAGACAACTGAAACAGACAGAAAACTTTATCCACAGGGGGCTTATAGGTTTATATTCTAGGGGAGAAGATGGATTATGAATAAGATGAATAAGTAAATTAAGTGGAATATTACAAGGCAGTACGTACAATGGGGGGGGTGGTAAAACAGGAAGGGGTGCAGGTAATTGTATGAGAACTGCAATTTTAAAAAGGGAAGCTACTGATGGCCTTGCTAAGAAGACATTTGAACAAAGATTTGAGAAAAGTGAGGAAATGAGTCATAGGGATAAGTGGGGATGTGTGCACATAAAGACAACTCCAAGTTTAGAATCCCAGGGGTAGGAGTGTGGCTGGTGTCTTCATGAAAAATCAAGGCCAATGTAGCATGAGAGAAGTGAGCCAAAAAAATAAAATAAAAAAAAGAGAAGCCACAAGGCAGTTGAGTGATTAGGTTGGTTAGAGTGATAAGATGGAGTGATATTAGAGGGCTTCTGGACCATCAGAAAATTTTTGAATTTTACTCTTCAGGAGATGGGAAGGGGGATGCTAAGCAGGGAAATGTTGGCATCTCACTTAGGATCTACCAAGATCTACTGAATAGTGAATAGACAGAGGAGGGCAAAACAGAGGCTAGTGCAATGGTCCAGGCCCAAAGAGAAATTTATATCAATTGTCTTTGATGTTTCTGTGGTTACCACCCTTGAAAACTTTAGTTCACTACCCTCATGGAGAAAACTATGGTCAAGCATTGAGGAGTCACTGCCATTCTCTACATAACTCCTTTCTTCACATTTTCCCCATAAAACTCTGTGACATCTTGGTAAATATGTAATTATACATGCAGCATCTTCGTATGTTCAGTTCAGCAACCAATTAATAGAAGCCAGATGTGCGGTGAGCCAGAATATGCTCTGGAGGTTGTCCTGAGAAAGGAAAGACATATTGATTTAGAGTGCACACCTGCAGGTCTTGCTGCCGTGTGCTGCTTCTGCTGCAGCTCTGACATCAGGTGCTTAAGGAAAACCTCAGAAACCAAAATCTGCTCTTGATGGAGCAGTGGAATGCTGGGTCAACAAGATCAGCTAATCACCTCATTGCAAAGCACAGAGCACTGGGAACGGTATCTTCCTATAAGAGGTCACTAAACCCCAACTGGTGTTTAACATGACCTGCTTGCTTTATAGTGAGTTTGAAGCAATCACTTCAAGTTATTTGTGAAAATAAAGACTCAGAAAATGTCAGGAAAGATAGAAGTATTTGAAAGGTTGCAAGTAAAATCGTCACCTTGTTCTGTTTTCTAATAAGCCAAGAATATGAATTTTCACTTAAAATGTGGTCATAAGACATTTAAAAGAGAGATAAAGAAAAAATGACTTTATTAAATTAACAAATAGTCAAAGAAAAAGATGGAAATCTTGAAATTTATATTAGTTCTAAGAATAATCCAAAACCATAGTCAAACAAAGCACTGACCACAGGTTAGACCAAGTGTTCTTGTTTATTTAAAACTTTTCTGTTTTGCTGCTTAAGTGTTGAGTGAAATATGCACACTTAGATTTTTAAAAATATTAAAAAGTCATTATTATTGAGGATATTGGCAATAATTCCACCCTACCTGCAGTCTGAATTTTTTTTTAGATTTTAGTTATATCCACCCAAATCAGTACTTATAGATTATAAATGGAATCCTTACTTCTAATAAGACTTTATTAATAAAGATTTTGTTAACATATCACACACAGTTTATTAACATTGGTTCTTCTCTTGTATAAATAAATCCCAATTTCATATAAACCATGCAATCCCCAAGATAGAATAATTTATGCACTTAGTACAGCAGGGAATTTGTGTTGTTTTTCTCTTGGTAAGCATGAACTTGGTCTTTCTCCTTTTCATCAACAGACCAAGAATATTTTGCAATGAAAGTGTTAGGACTAATAAACAGGCTACAGGAGCAAGCACATCGATAGAGAGGAGAGTTGTAAGTGGCTATGATAGGACGCACATCCTCTTAAGACTGGATAGAATTGTCTTCAGTGCTGCCCACTCCTCCTCTTGATGTAGCAATAGACCCTGAAAAGAATATAGCTCTGCTGAATTGCTCTTCTTTCCTTAGCAGCAATCACTTGGAGTCTGTGTTCTTCCATTTCCTCTTCTAATAAAGCAAACTAATAGCGTTTCTCCTACAGATATTAGGGTGATATAAATAGTAATATTTGATTTTTTAAAATCTTTAGACAAGATAAATGACTGGAGAGCAAGGAAACGCCTATGTTCTCTTTTTTCTTGTTTTAAGGGGGGAAAAAAAAGAATGAATTGATTTCACTTGAAGAAACCCAGATGTCCTCAAGATAGGGCCTGTCTGCCAAAAGAGTTCTTTAGAAATTCTCTGATGAGTCAAAGTTCCAAGGTTCTTTCCCATGTTGGCTTGTGTGGTTCCCTAATATTGCTTTGAGTTAGGTCAGAGTGATAAGGCATCTCTTATTAAAATGTTCCTATAATCCTCTCAGTTGTCAGATAATTCTAAATCCAGAATTTTTCCAAAATCTTATCCCAATAAATCATTTTTCATTTCCCACTAATGCCTCAGCAGAGCTATAAACTAGACAGTGAAGGGAATAATATTTGTATGAATGTTTCAAATACTAATTGATTAATGATTGATTCAAATACTAATTTGAAATGTCTGTGTACAATTTTCTTCAATATATGTTATATTATGTTTAACTAGCCTTCTGTTTATGATATCAGACATTATGCATTTGGACACTTTTGGTTAAAGTTTTTAAAATTACCTTTTATAGATTATCAATGAAGCATTTAAAAATGAATGAAAAGTGTGTACAGAGTAAAAAGTATCTGCTTCAGAACTGAATGGATATATATATAATTTTTTTCCTTGGTAAAAGTTCCCAGGGACCCTCCTCTGAAGTAGTCATTTAAATGATAGTGATCTTTGGATGATGCTTTAGGATTAGATAATAAGGGTATGACTCATAAACATGTCATTTA
Source organism: Myotis davidii (assembly GCF_000327345.1). Classification (NCBI taxonomy): domain Eukaryota; kingdom Metazoa; phylum Chordata; class Mammalia; order Chiroptera; family Vespertilionidae; genus Myotis; species Myotis davidii. Next base: position 1,146,429 of record NW_006292663.1, on the reverse strand, counting down.
AACATGGGAACAAGTAACTAGAACCCACTCTCTAGCCAAAACCTCTCATTTTTATGGGTTTTTCCACCCCCACATGAATAGCATACACCTCCAGTCTTTAAACTGGCAGGTTTTCTTAGAAAAATGGCCAATTCTGTGATGAGGAATACCTAAATCCCACAAGTAAAAGAAGCAACCTGTTATTACTCTTCCTGTTCAGCATATGAAAAGCAAAAGTATGTGAGAACCAGACCCAACCTGTAATTTGGTAGCCAAACAACAGATCTGTGCTGTAACAGGAAAAATAAAAATATAGCTCTCCTTTGGTATTCTTGGCCCGTCTGCCCTGGAGGAGTGAAACTTTGCTTGATTTTTCTTGCTTCCAGAACAATGTTCTCGTCTGCCACTAGACTCCAACTAAAGAAACTCGTGCACATGGGAAGTTCCATGCTTGTATCCCGTCCAAGGACTATGATTGAGAAGGATATGGTGTGTGTTTGCTCTGTCACATATAACACCTTCCTCTACTGATCACACACTTTCTCCTAAGTGCATTTTAGGGTTGAACTATTTAGGCTGTGTGTTTTTTTCCTCTCTTTAAGTATGTGATAAAAGATAAACTGAGGCACATTAACATTTTCAAGGTTTATTTGAGCACTTGTCAGTTTGAATTGGGCAGCGCCAAACCAAAGGTGGTTAGGAGCACTGCACCAGCAGGAGCTAGACGGGAGGTTTTTTGAACAGAAGGTGGGAAGCAAAATAAGATTTCCTAATTGGTTATAGCTTGAGCAGATGTGTTTGGAAAAGCCAGTATGGCTGTTTGGGATTGGTTGTTCTTAAAGTATCATTTTTTTGCTGATTCGAGTACAATGGCTCTGGTTTAGAGTTTGGGTTGCTTATATAGGCTGCCAAAGCCTTCAGCCACCTCAGTCTAGTGGTCTCCTTGTTTAATTACTTTAACAATAAGAATACAGTTAACCTCACTATTGGAATAATCAGCATTCTTCACATTCATGATTAACTGCAACTTGAGTAGTGATAGAAAAGACAGATCTTCCCATTTTAGTCTTTAATGCAAGAAAGAGGCGATTGATGATAGCCTTTTATTTAAAAAAAAAAATCAATACCACAGATACATGTTGAGCCTTTTGAGTAAGGTAATATCATATTTAAATTTATCATTTTTCACTATGAAAAAATACATATGTGTATGTACACATTTACATACACACACACACACACACACACACACACACACACACACACTGGAGGCACAGTGCATGAAATTCATGCATGGGTGTGTGTGTGTCCCTCAGCCCAGCCTGCACCCTCTCCAATCTGGGAATGATCAGGGCTGATCTGTGGGGCAACTGGCAAGGTGATTGGGGGCCCCCGCTGGCACCCGCCTTGGCTGGTCTGGCGTCGCTCACTTGCCAGCCCCAACCCCCCACAGTCGCAGGTTGCCTCCCTCTGCGAGGCTACTGGAGGGGTGATCGGGGAGGCCCCTGCTGACACACGTCTTGACTGGCCTGAGGTGTTGAGCTGGGGGCAGCCCCTGCATTGAGCATCTACCTCCTGGTGGTCAGTCGCATCATATCGACTGGTCATTCTGCTTTTGGTTGATTTGCACATTAGGCTTTTATTATTTAGGATACCTACATATCTATACACATATATACACATACATAAAACACACACATCGCCCTAACTGGTTTGGCTCAGTGAATAGAGCATTGGCCTGTGGACTGAAGCGTTCCGGGTTCGATTCTGATCAAGGGCATGTATCTCGGTTGCAGGTGCATACCCAGTGGAGGGTGTGCGGAAGGCAGCTGATCAATGTTTCTCTCTCATTGATGTTACTAATTCTCTATCCCTCTCCCTTCCTCACTGTTAAAAAATCAATAAAATATATTTTTAAAAAAACCCCACACACATCATCTATATAAATATATATGTGTAGGTTATTTAACTGAGGATATTCATATTTGCCTCGGTCTCTATAATAATAGTAAAAAAAATGAAGACTATGGTTATTCTCTAACTGTTAATAAAGACAAGAGCTTTGTCATAGATAAGTGAAAAGAGTAGAATTACACGCATTTGTAAGAGAAATATGTTTTAATCTATGCAGAGTCCCCAAAGCACAAATCATTCCATCAAAATGTTGGGAATCTGAAGCTCAAAAGAGAGGCTTGTTGCCTTGCTGATAGCTCTTTATCTAGTAAGGGATCTAACTCAAACCAGGGATTTGACTCAGGCCAGTAATTTTCCCTTACTCCAGCTTGCCTGTAAGCTAAGATATTTAGACCTTAAATCTTACTTATTTCTTAGTTCTTTAGCACTCAATCCTACTGCCCTTTTTATTGAGTAGTGTGTATGTATGAATCAAACCTTGACACTATAAAGAAAATGTGCAAAATTACTTTCATTATTAAATAGAATTATATCAAAATGATGATAAAATTTTGTGTGCAGTATGCCTTCATAAGGCAGTTTTGTGAGATGGATATTAAAGTATTTTTCTAATAGATGGGAAATCAAAAGAATGTTTTGGTGGGTTCATTTATTATGAGAAGAAATAAAATGTTACTAATTCTGGTTCTGGCCAGGTGACTTCAGGTGGCTAAGTTGGTTAGGAGCATCCTCCCATACACCAAAAGGTTGCTGGTTCAATTCCTGGCCAGGGCACATTGCTGGTTTGATCCCCAATTGGGGTGTGTACAAGAGGCAATTGATGGTTGTTTCTCCCTCACACATCAATGTTTCTCTTTCTCTCTCTCTCTCTCTCTCTCTCTCTCTCTCTCTCTCTCTCTCTCTCTCTCTCTCATCAATAAACATATCCTGGGTCAAGGATAAAAAAATATCACTAATTCTAACAAACCTCTGTATTTAAAATATGTGTAGTAAGATGAGACAAACACTAGCTTTATCCATCTTCTCTAGCTTGGTCCTAAATTGGTGAAGTTGACCTCTGTGTTTCTAAAGGGCTAAGTTGGCATTACTTCCCCATTCACTTCTAGGACTAAGAAAGGGGATGCGAGGTGAAGTAAAGGACTTTTATGCTTCAGGACCTTTGATGAGGATTGATGAGAGTGTGAGAACTGAGCTAATGCTTTGAGGTGATGAGGTTGTGTTACAAAGGGGTTTGGAGAAGAGAGGCGTTTTTAGGATGTTGAAAGTTTTCCTGAGGCTAAGAAATTGACTTGATATCTCCTCAACCTCTCCAGAGGTAGTTTTGCTTAACCCTGAGAGATGCCAATATCACTTATGAGGTGGTTCACAGCTTCTGAAGGTGAGGACTAACCATTAACAATGATGGCCTTGAGGGTCCCAGTGAAAAATACCTGTGTATTGTAGAGAAGGCTCCTGATGGTCTCATCTAATGAACGTAACAGCAATGTTCAGTGTGCACTGATGACTAGCGTGCCCTGCATCAAGTGTTCTGGAATGACCCAAGGGGAAATTGTAACTGAATAACAACTTCATTCCAGAAAGACAGGAGGGAATTCTGAGCAGATTATTTGGCAAGTAAGAGAAACTAAAAAAAAGAAAAAAAGAAAAATGTTGAGAACTAGATTTAATTTAAATAACAGACAACCTAGCCCACTCAGATGGGTTCTCTTCCCGTCCCACCACCCCCATGTGCATGTCCTTCATCCAAACTTTGAAGTGAGAAAGATGAGTTGAAGGAAAAAGAAAAAACACTAGGAAAATTATTTCCTGGCATCTCACCCAGGAATGAGTGATGAATAGAGCCTGGAAACAACTTTAAAAGCCATTTTCTTTGCTCATGTGAGGTCGTGAGGTTGCTCTGTGAAACTCTCTGGGCACTAGAATGAATGAAAATGGCACAAAACACACCCAAGTTCTATCATTGATTTAAAGTGATTGATGGCAGGTCTTGTCTGATTGTGCTATATTGTCCAACCATCCATCATTCCAAACAAACACTGCACTCCATAGTCCAATATACTAGTACACTTACATTGGCCAAAGAGTTGAGGATTTATTTTTTTTCCCAGAGAGCAGTTGGTTGTGGGCTGGGGGGAGGAAGAGAACATGCTGCTTCCTATTATGAAACTGCAAAATAGCTGTCTGTTAGGAGGAAAGTACTCTGATGACACATGCTAAATTCTTGTTAAGTTTATGTAGGAGTGTGTTCATTTCCATTGAGCAAACCACATTTCCCACACTTTCCTCAAGCCGTGTCTTCCCCAAGCTTTTTCACAAGGCCTCACATTTGTCCTAATTCCTAGGCCCATCCGGTTTGAGACAGAAAGCTAATTTTTTTTGTAGAATACCTAACAAATTATTGTAAAAGTATTTCTTACTTGTTACCCAAAATGTAGAAGATAAAGGAAAGTATGAAGAAAGGAATAAACATC
>NW_006292663.1:1109221-1141800 GCF_000327345.1 Myotis davidii | reverse complement strand
CACAAGATGTTTCCTAGTTGTTGATATTTATATCTAGTTAGCTATAATTCTATATTTTCTTCCTTAAATATAAAAGTAAGGCCACACTGTATATGAAGTTTTATGCTCTTTTCCCCCCAATACACAATATTATATCCTAAGTGTTTTAGTAAGGTCATTGCAAAACCTTGAAATGCTTGATTCTTTGGGCAAACAGGGAGTGTTAGACTTTCCTGACTCACTCTGCTGGGTTAATGAGGCTGCATGAGTTGTGCTGTTGGAGCATTAAGGATAAGCCTACCCATTCTGAATCACCATCACTGCTTATCTCACCCATGACATGGTATCTCCTGTTTGCCTCTGGGTTCCAAGGCTGAGTTCAGAATCTAGCTTGTCCCTTAAGTCCTACAGTGCCTCCAGTCACATAAAATTTCAGGTCTAGGTGAAATACAAAATTTCATAGAACTTGGCTTTTATTTCAGTCATTACTTAGGCCCCCATCTTCATACAGTAATGAGGCTTTGCTCTTTCCAGGTATAGTACCTCTTTACCTCTCTTTTCTGAACCGCCCCCCCCCCTTTTTTTTCTAGAAACAAGAGAGGAATGCTGTCCTGGCTCAACATATGAATGCCACTAGCTTAGATCCTAGTCCATCCCTTTTTGATGCCCTGATGCCATAGTATGATTATCTCTTAGCAAGTTATACTGTGTCTTAGACCCTGGGACAAAGCCTGTATGATGAGCATGTATAGCTGTATTTCATGGGTACACTTCTTTTTCCTACCAGTTCACATTTACCAGGCCTTCTAACATCATTGACTCTTAAGTACTATATATATAAAAAAAGATTCCCTATGGTTATATTTATATGTAAGCTAGTTAGATGAAGTGAAGCTAGTTAGGTTCATTTTCTACCATTCTCTTCAAAACTTTATCCTAATTGGCTTATTTGAAAGCTAGATTTTCCTTCTTTGGGAAGCTCCTTTAAAGGAAAATTTTATCTATGAATTTTAGGGTTCACATCTCCCAAGGTGCTTTATCTTGACTCCTTCCCTTAAATGAGTGGTTCTCAACAGGACTGGGCTTGACTTTGCCCCATGGGGGACAGCAGACAATGTCTGGAGATATATTTTATTGTCATAGAGGAATATTATAAGCATCTTGTGAGTAGAGAGGCCAGGGTGATGCTAGACATTCTATAAGGCACGGGACTGACCCATATAACAAAGAATTACCTGACCCAAAATGTAAATAGTGCCAAGTTTGAGACACCTTGACTTAAGCTGTCTTTATCATGTCCCATAAGCATACGAGGCCACATACAACTGTGGCTCAAGGCATGCTGTACTTCCTTTTGATGATTCTTAGAGAGGCACCCAATGTCCTTCCACCTGCCTAACTCACTAGTAAGTAGTTGAAAGAATTTTAAAGTGAACATCCTTATAGGTACCTCCTAGATTCTCTAGCAATGAACTATTTGCTTTATCACATATCTAATTATCCATCTGTTCACCTTAATTTTTGATGCACTTCAGAGTATATATTCTAGTCATCAGTATACTTCATCCTTAAATAGTTCAGCTTGCATATGATTACTAGAATTTATACTTAATATATTCGCTCACATATTTTGTGATAAAATGCACAAATCTTAAGTATACCATTTAATGAGTTTTGAGAAATGCATATACCCATGTCACCTAAATCAGAAAGTTTTTTTTAAAGAACAAAGCTGAATTCATTACCCATTAAGACTGATCTAGCCGAAACCAGTTTGGCTGAGTGGATAGAGCGTCGGCCTGCGGACTCATATTTTTTTTTTAAAAAAGACTGATCTAAGTTCCATGCTTGAGCAGATTCCATACAACATATTCTTCTGTAGATATTTTACATATCTGGATTATTTTAGAAGCACGGATTACTCCATTTAGATCTTCAGTAAGGGCCCAGAAATCTATGCCTTCAAAACTCCCCAGTGCTTCTGAAAATTAGCTAAATTTTGAAATCTCTTTTCTAGTTTAGTGTGCCCCAAGCTTGGCTTATAACATTCATCAAAGTGGGTGCTTGTTAAGTGTCCAGATTACTAGGTCTTCTCTCTGGAAATTCTGATTCACTAGGGATAGTCAGGACTCAGAATTTGGATTATCATTTTCATTGTTTTTTTTTGTTTTGTTTTTTATTTAGCTATTCACTCATTCATTCTATAATTTATCAAACACATATATGTTGAGTGCCTACTATATGTGAGAGAATTCTGGTCTTTGGGCAAGTGTAAAAAATCAGCTCATCAAATATAAAATAATATTAAGGTTGAAAATAGAATATGACTTGGGAATATTGAGAGGTAACTTCAATCACAACTTCCCTCATAACCCCTCCTCCTTCTCCCACAAATGCTGCTGTAGTCAAATGTATAATGTAGACACTGTATCCAAAAATGGAAGACTTATCCTGAATTATCCAACACTCATCCACAAGCCAGGAGCTTGAGTTAGGAGAAAGGACTTATGTCAGGTTACAGAAGCATAATCCTGGAGCTTTGGCCACATCTACAACTTCAACTTTTTGAAGAGTCTTGTGTCAAAAACAAATTCATGATTCATGAAAAGGACTCTGTAGTGTTTTTCCAATCACTTGGCCATGTCATTGTCATTTCACATATCATTTTTTGTGGGGTGTTTTAAGGTTACTGCCTCTCATTATCTTAATATGAACTCGTGAAATGGGCAAGATAAAATTAGACCACCCCCTGCCCCCCTCCAGGCTGAGCATCCTCATACAGATTTACTGAAATGATGAATGATTATTCAGAAAAGTAATAATATACCTTTTACTCTGATGGAGAATTCAAAAGGGCGCACCAATTCTCCCAGCACCTCTATGCATTTACCAACCCAGAATTTCTTGTATTTTTCTATATTAAGCAGAATGATGGGAGTTATAATGTGGTTATATACAAACTGCTATAGGAATATAGAACAGGGAGTTTTATATCTATCTGAGATTTAAAGCACATAGGGTGGAGGTGGCACTGGGAAAATAATACTCTAGGAGAAGGGATGGACATGGGCAAAGGCATCATTGCAGGGAAGTATAAGACATACTTGAAATTGCAAAGTTATATGTTTTCATTGAAGTGTAGTGGGTGTCAGAAGGTTCAATGAGTAAAGAGGTTGAAAATGTAGACTTGGGCCATATTATAGCAAGCTTTGAATTTTAAGTCTGAGTTTAGGCTTCATTTTATGGGCAATAAGGACCCATGGAGCTGAGTGTGTTATAATCAAAGCTGCATTATAGCAAATTACTTTGGCAGCAGCTTGAGGAATAAGAGGCAGCATGGACTTAAGACTCAGAAGACCAAATCTGTGTGCTGCAACAGCCATGTATTAGCTGAATGAACCAGAATAAGTCACCAGAACTTTCTACACCAGTTTCCTCATTTGTGAAATGGGTGTGGTAATACTTATCTTACGGGGGTTTCAAATGGACTTGAGATAATGGATTTGAAAGACCAGTACAAAGCCTAGCAGTAAGTGTTTACTGGGAAAGCAGGATTGTTTAAGAGTGCTTCTCAAAGTTTGAGTAATAGCAAACTTTGGAGAAGAAGGAAGGAATCTATATATATAAAAAGCTAATATGCTAAGTGTCCCTCCAATTGTAATAAAAGGCTAATATGCTAAGTGTCCCTCCAATTGTCCGACTAGTCGCTATGACACGCACTGACCACCAGGAGGCAGATGCTCAACACTGGATCTGGCATGACATGCACTGGCCATTTACAAAGAAACGGCACCACAAACCTGGCATATGACACGCACTGGCCATTTACAAAGAAACGGCAACACAAACCTGGCATCGACAAAGCAATACGTGGCTTCCCCCAAGTGGGACACAGGTCCTGCCACCACCCCAGAGAAACAGCCCATCAAATCGCAGCCAATGCTGCCGAGACCCCATGGTGCAAAATGTGGCCCACAGCCCAGCCCAACCCAGCCTGGAAACAGTTGCTGTGGACACTGGGTAATGACATTATGTAGAAACGCCCAGCTTCCTCTCCCTAGTGACTAGCCTCCTTAAAGATTCTTCAGCCCAGGAGCACAACTTGCTTTATAGCCAGGTGCAAACATTTTACACTTTAACCAAATGTCTGTGAAGCATATTCCCAGGCTTCATCTCATTTGTTCCTCACAGACGTCCTGGAGTAGGTAGATAGGAGACTCGGTAGAATCCTATTTTCATTAGCCGGAAAACAGAGACTTAGAAAGTTTAGAAACTTGACCTGACTGAAAAGAAGTAAGAAATGGTGGACCTTGAAAATGACTCAGATTTTCTCACTGCACAGAAAATAGTCAAACACTGCTGCAGTTAAATATTTTACCCTTTGTTCTCCCTGCGTGATCTACAATATTAATCTTCTTTGTGTTGATATTTACTGCTGTGTTGCTGACAATTACCTGAAAGAGATGTTGGGGTGCTTCACTGGGTTGGAAAAAGTTTAGCTAAATCAGAAAGCAGGTCTAATTAAGCAAGTTTATTCTATATACATAAAATGCTAAGTTGACTCCTGCATATGCAATACATATAAAGCAATGTAGGAAATAAAAAATAAAAAAATGACATATATTGACAATTGGTGACAGCAAGGATGAAAATGCCATAAGAGGGAGGGATACCAAAGAAGGAAGTATTTGGTAATTATAATAAGAATCACATATTACATAGAATTTAGTTCTTCAGCTAGTTATTTCTGAAAATATAAGTAATTATAACAGCTAAGAAATAAATAACACTTAACTATCATATAACTCCTCATGGTAGATACTACATTAGTTATTATATATTATCCCTATTTTAAAAATTAAGAAACTGAGGTATAGACTAAGGAAATTGCTTGAGGTCATATAATTACTAAGTATCTGAACCAAGTATTAATCTGAGGCCATCTGACTCCAGAATCAGGGAACATAATCACTATGTTATACAGAAGGGGTTAACAATTTCTTTATCATAGCTTTGATGAAGAACTGGTCAGGCCTGGCTGATCTACAATGGAGATCAGTGAAGATATAGAATGTCAATGATTTCTTACTGAAACAGATAAAAATTTTAGTCGACAAACTAAGATATTTATCTTTGTTTTCTTTAAATCAATTTGAAATCGGCAAATCCCCTGTTCTAAAATGGATTTCAGGTGAAACCACAAATCCTCCTTTCCATAATGCGCTGGCCCCTCCACAGGACTGTGCCTCTAACTGTTCCTGATACACCTAACCTCTCTCCCAAGTTTAGCAGGTCTTTCCCTCTTTCTTCCTTGCTGCTGCATTTAGAGGACTTCTTCTCCTCCTTTATCATGACACCATCAATAATTTTTCAGTGAGTTTTGGCTTTTGCAAAGAAAATGAAAATACTTCCACTTTTAAGACTGCAAGAATATGATTCAGGGGCCCTGGCTGGTTTGCTAAGTGCTTAGAGCTTCAGCCTATGGATGGAAGGGTCGCGGGTTTGATTTCTGGTCAAGGGCATGTACCTTGGTTTCAGGTCCCGATTGGGGAAAAATATCCTCATTTATTGAGTGAGCATTAAAAAGAAGAAGAAGAAGAAGAAGAAGAAGAAGAAGAAGAAGAAGAAGAAGAAGAAGAAGAAGAAGAATATGACTTAGGGAAACATATAACAAGTAAAGAGATTGAATCAGTAATTTAATCCTCCCAACAAAGAAAACCCAAACCCAGTTGACTTCACCAGTGAATTCTGCCAAACATTTAATAAGAATTAGTACCAGACCAGCTGGTGTGGCTCAATGGTTGAGCATGGACCTATGAACCAGGAAGTCCTGGTATGAATCCTTATGCCTGAGTTGCGGGTTTGGGCTCGATCCCCAGAGTGAGGCATGCAGGAAACAGCCGATCAATGATTCTCATCATTGATGTTTCTATCTCTCTACCCCTCTTCCTTCCTCTCTGAAATAAATAAAAATAAAAATAAAGGATTAGTACCAATTCTTCAGGAACTCTTTAATAAGTAAGAATAGGATATAAGCCTTCCCAAATCATTCTGAGAGTCTAGTATTACCCTAAAACCAAATGCAGAAAATAAATCACTAAGTAAACTACATACATAAGTAGATTATAGAAAAATGTCTGTTATGAGTATAGATGCAAAACTCCTCAATAAAATACCAGCAAATTATTTTCAATAACATCTATAAAAGATTATACTCTATGACCAAATGAGATTTATCCAAGATATAAGGTTTGTTTAGTATCTGAGAATCAATTAATGGAATACAGAATGTCAATCACATAAAGGACAAGAACTAAATAGTCATATCAACAAATTTAGAAAAAAAGCAATTGGCAAAATTCAACACTTTGTCATGATAAGAGCACTTAATAAATTGAAAACTGAAGGGGTATTCCTCAACTTGATAAAGGATATCTACGAAAAACCCATAGCTACCACCAAACTTCGTGGTGAGAGACTGAATGTTTTCCTCCTAAGATCAAGAAATAAGACAAGGATGTTACTCTTGACACTTATATTCAACATTTTCTGGAGGTTCTAGCAAGGATAATTAGTAAAGAAAAGAAATAAAAAACATCCTGATTAAAAAGAAGCATTTAAACTATGTGTATTTGTAGAAGCCATGGTCTTGTATATAGAAAACACAAAAGAATCCACTAAAAATGTTAAAGTAAATAAATGAGTTCAGCAAGGGTTCAAGGAACAAGATCAAAATACAAAATTAAATTGTATTTCTATACACTTCAATGAACAATCTAAAAACAAAATTGAGAAAGCAATTCTATAAAAAAGAATAAAATACTAGGAACACATTCAGCAAACAAAGTGCAAACTTGACACTTTTTAAAAAATGTATTTTTATTAAATTTCAGAGAGGAAGTGGGAGGAAGAGTCAGACATCAATTATGAGAGAGAATCATTGATAGACTGCCTCCTGCACGCCCCTACTGGGGATTGAGCCAACAGCCTGGTATGTGCCCTGACCAGAATTGAACCCGGTACCCTTCAGTTCACAGGCTGACCCTCTATCCACTAAGCCAAACTGGCTAGGGCTGCACTTTTAAAACTTTAAAAAGTTTTTGAGAGAAATTAGAGATATCTAGAAATTAAGACTGAAGGGTCTCAGGTTCGATTCTGGTCCAGAGCACATGCAGGGATTGCAGGCTCAGTCTCCAGTATGGTATATGTAGGAGGCAACTGATTAATGATTCTCTCTCATTATTGATGTTTCTCTCTCTCCCTCTCCCTTCCTCTCAGAAATCAATAAAAATATATTAAATAAATAAATACTTACAACAGAGTTACAGTACTCAAGACAGTTTGGCACTGGCAAAGGACAGACATTTGGATAAATGGAATAGAATTGAAATTCCATAAATAAATCTTTGGGGAAAAAGGTAGAGAGTAATATTTTCTTCATGAGTCCCTCTGGAATAATTTTGAATGACATGACTATGATCAATTGGAATGAATATTTTCCAGTTGAAGTTTGGCAATTGAATAATGTCACTGCAGAGAAAACAAACAGTACTTCTCCACTCCCTGATAGAATTCTCTACATCCCTTCCCCACCACAGGCCCCAGGTCAACCACCTGTTGCACTCCCTGGACAAGACAAACAGCTGATTTAAATACACACTGAGGTATAAAATATTCAAATCCCAAATTTTCCTGAAGCTCAAAGGACCTTGAAGGGTTAGTGAACTAGAGTATCCCCAAAGAATTCCTTCAACCTCTGTAAACAGACCCAGCCAAGTACCATGTTACCTAAGATTAAACTTTAGAGCAAGGCCAGGCAATTTATTAAGAGAAACTGCCTAAGCTCCAATAATAAAACTATGGTTCGGTCATTATAGTTACTATGAAGTAGCAACTGTTTTAAAGATTATCTCTTGAACCAGTAACCAAGATTAGTATTTTAGGAGAGTTGGGAGGGTTTAGTTAAGATTTAGGAAGATGTAAGTTACACTCAGAAGCATCAAATTTGAGGAGCATTACAAGGAAAATAAATGTTGTTTTAAATAAATTATCAATAGAAAAACACATTGAATTGCTGCTGTGACATATGGAGCAGTAATGAGACAAAACCAAACCAATAATTAACCTTACAATATGTGAGACTAAAGGAAATTAAAGTAAAATGAATATGAGTGGCTTGAGTTTATTTTGGAATAGAGAACCTATTTAATAATGAGGCAACTGCCCAGACTGAAAAGAAATGTTTGGGGAAGGATGAAGAAACGTTTATAAAGGCCCAATTTATTGAGCTCTTAAATTATGATCATGTTGGAGTGAATTTCAGAAGTTGTGATTATTAAAACTACTTACTACTTCTCTTCATTCTTATCCTGCCAAATCCTGCCAGTTAAAGAGCACATACCTATTGTAAAGAAATTTAGAGAATCCAGAAACTTTATTAAATGCCCCCCAAAGCTTAATGACTATAACAAAAATCAGTTTTGCCTACCTTTCAAATGTCCCTGTCATCTCCACAAGCCCATAAACCATGGCTAGAGTCATACTGAAAAGAAGAGCCGATAAGTTACAAATGTTCTGAAGATACTGTAATATTCATCTACAATAAGGAAGCATTTCCCACTGACCCGCCCCCTCTCCCCAAAATCTATCAAATATAGATAATATGTGCTATGGGACTAGAAAATCCCAATAAAATCAAGACCTAAGTTTCTATCACAATTTTTAAGAAGACCAAACATAGATTTTATTTTTCTCCAAATTAAAAACACAAGTAGATGAATTTTAGATTTTGGATATTGATATTAAAGAGAATGCACAAGTTTTGTGATAAGCAATGGGATCAGAGAGAAGGAAAGGCAGGACCAGGAGGCAGCACCACTGGAAACGCACTGATAGATTAACAATTACAAAGTTAACCAGAAGGTAATTGCCTGCAAATTTTTGCAGGAGAAGGTTAATCTAAAATGACATGAGTCCTATAAAGGTTAGCTGTCACATTCAATCGCAAGGCCACCCAGTGGTCACTGGCTACCTAAGGGGAGGAGTTGGGAAATTACTTTCTCCAGTTCACATACTTTCCAGAAAGATCAGCTCTTCCAGTGTCTTTGGCTGGTCTGCATTAGGAGGGCTTCCCGTGCCGTGGAAGGTTCTGTTAGCCTAGCTAGCAGCACGTCCTGATTGGCCATGGGAGAATCTGGGCTAAATGGTATACATTTCCGATGATGTAAAAGTAAATTAGAGAACAGGGCAAGTTATTACACCAGAGAACGTGGGGCAATAGGGAATAATAAAAATCAGGCTACTCTAATTTCCTTTGAACAACTAAATATATACAGGTCATTATTTCCTGTAATCCGCAGGCCTCCCAGTGCAAGTCCTGGCCCTGCATTAGAGCCTCTGAGACAAAAACAGCAAACTGCAGTGTGGAGAGAAATGGAAAAGGCTGTAATGCTATATAACGAACGGATTAAGTACAGTTTTCAGATGCTGGATTTCTTCTCATATTGGAATGTTAACTTAGACAACTGGGGAGGAAATCTCACCTTGTTTGAAAAATTCAGATGTTTCCCTGACAGTAATTTTCATTCATGTTCCCTGGAGCCTGTTCCTGTATATCGCTGAAGTGGCTTTTCTTTGCCAAGGCTGGGTCATAAAGGGAATCACCATTTCTTCTTGAATGGGGTTTAGGCTCTACTTAACCTTATTTCTCTGGAGACGGATCCTAATCTGTAATTTCAAGTCTATGCCAAAATTGGTCTGTTTTCCCAGGAGGTACCCCCTGCCACTTTTTATAGGAATGAGGAAGTCCCTTTTCTAGTCTTAGGTAGGTCTGCACATTGCTCCTGATATATGAGGACTTCTAAGCAATCAGAGCAGACTACTTACAGGCTCCTGGCCTCATATGCGTTGCCAAGAGAATGACTGAGAAAGATTCGGCCTTTACCAGTGCCGTTGGCTGCACGAATCCATTCCATCCACACCATCTGATGAGCTTTTAAATATGTATGCTGATTCTCAGGCATCAAACTTGCTGAGAGATGGAACCCAGGAACCACCTATAATAATAGAAGGATAATATGGTAATTAGACCGGACAGATGAACAAGGGAACAACCATCCGGACGACCTTCCAGATGACCTTCGGGACGAAGCAGGGCAGCTGCAAGGGCTGAGGCAGCTGGGGCTGTGAGAGCAGAGCCCCTTGCAAGAATTTTGTGCTCTGGGCCTCTAGTTTTAAATAAGGGACCTAGATGATTTTATAAGCAGTAAAGTTTGACACCACTGCTAGCCATCCTTTGTATGTTTACAAACCTTATCCAAAAGGACTGCTAGGGATCTTCGCTATCATATTTGTATCTGGAGACATATAGAACTAAATTCATCACGACTGAGCCAAGGTTTTCCTCCATACGCTATAATATTGTGAAGAATAGGGTATCTCCCCATGATACTAAATTCTGGCAAGGCTACATCAGCTTATAATGGTCCCACTGCCCCTTCTCGTGTCCTTTTTTCATTTTACCCATGGAATTATGCATCATCCATGAAGATTTTCTCACATGGGAATTGTTGGCTCCCAAGCAACTCGACTAGGACAGAAGGGCTGAGTGATGGTAGAGAACTGTCACTCTTGAAGGATGGCCTGGGGACACCAATATCACACCCTGTCATGGCAGATCCATCCGGATAGACTGGAAAATATCAGCTTGTGGCAAAGTTTGAGTTGAGTCCCTAGAAAGCTGGCAGTGTTGATCCAGGAGTTCAGCTTAAGGGATGCAGGGTAGTAAGTGAGAGACAAAGGGAGGTCTTCTGGCTAGGAAACAGATAAGATATAGCCATCTAATGTATGTCTAAGCATAAGTTTCTTTACTGTCAAATATGTAAATAAACACATAAGGTGTCCCATTTTACCCGGGGTAGTTCTGGCTCGGGCCTCTGACCCAGTGCAGTCATTGATTGCCTCCCCTTCACTCTTGAAGGTATTCAGTTTGGATAGAGATGGCATGCATATATTGTGGTAGCTGGCCCTTCCATTACCTTTGCTGGTCCTCAGAAGAGGCCACATACCCACATTCTATTAGAAAATTACGAAGCCCTTGTAAGGGCTTAGAGCAAATTTTAATAAGTGAGAGGCATAAGAGGTCCCATTGGAACTGGGTGTGGAGTGGGGAAAAGGTGGTATCCAAGCGCATGATGCAGAATAAGAAGCTGAGGACAAGTTGGCTTCAGGCCATATCTGGGACTATAAAAAATCCCATTACATCAGATAGTTCTTCTTTCTTTATAAAAAGAGTCATGTTTGTATTCAAAGCCATAAAATATTGAGAAATTATATAACCATTAAGTGCAATTATTTTTTTAACTTCTCTTGATTGAATAATAACGCACTTATTTTTAACTTTTCTTGATTATTAAATAATAATCTTAAATATTTAATAATGTTTGAAAATCACAGTTTTACTCTTGTTTACATAGTATTAACATTTATAGCAACATTTTCCAATCTCTCGCCCCCCATCATCTTTGGTAATAGTCTAAATATTATTCATGATATATTAGAAAAATATGTTTTCAGGAAATGTTATACTAGAATCATAGAAAACTGGGCATCTCATTTAAAGAAAGTCACTGTCATAGGTTCTGTTAGATCTGGGAAATGGAGGAGAAAGTTAAACAAATTGGGGCTCACATTTAAAATTGGGGGAAAAAGACACTTTCCTAAAACTGAGTTCTGCTGTCACTGCCAAAAAATGCCTCTGAGAAAATAAACATACATCCCCTCCAAAAAAAAAAAAAAAAAAAAGTGAGAACAGGATTTTTTCCCCCCTCTCTTAATTTGCTGTTTGTTTCTAAAAAAAAACCCACCCCCACATAGGTCACTTGGAATTCATTTTGTCTACATCCTGGACTGCACGTAGGGAGACACACAAAAAACGCCTGGGATCTGAGAGGAGGAATGTAGCAGGGCATGGGAACTGTGATGTCGCGGTGGTCACCAGAGCATATTTCGGCTCGTCTTAAAACAAGCAGGCACCAGCGGACCTTTAGAAAACTAGCAAATTAGTCTCACTCTCAGGCTACCTATCGGAGCCTGGCTGCCTGAGAAAAAGTGTGTGGGTTGGGAGCGGCAGCCCCAGGCGCTGGCAGGCCCTCTGTCAGCCCCTGCCCGCCTCCTGACTTGCAGGGCTGTGCAGGGACCTCTGCCCCCGCTGGTGTTCGGTTTCAGTTCATTTCAATAATTAAACAGTTCAAGGACGGCAAGACTTTCGTGTTGTCAAGAGAAAGTCAGGGCAGTGGGTTTTTTGGTGTGTGTGTGTGTGTGTGTGTGTGTGTGTGTGTTTAATACTAAAATCAGGAATGTTTGGCTTTAATTATATTAGCTAGTGCCTGTTCATTAATTTTCCCAATCATACGGAGACATGTCTGCGAGAAAGATTGGCAATGGGTTAACGTGGTGATTAAGGCAGGGCATCTCAAAGGAACGGGATCCGAACCCTGACAAAATCAGATGTCTGAAATTTCAATCAAAGCACCCTGGGTTCCCGTGGCAGCTTTTCTCCACAGAGTCAGACAGCTTCTCTCCCATCTGGAGCCCCGGGCCACTGGGGAACGGGACTAAGTCATTGGATGCCAGCTCCCAATACGCTGAATTCTCCATGCCAGACAGTAAACGGCTCCCTCCGAACTCTAAGCAATTGGGTGATGGGCCACTTTTGAAAAGTCCCTTACATCCTTACTAACTATTGCTCAGTGAAGCTTTACCACCTCCCCACTTCAAGAAAAAAAAGCAAAAAAAAAGCAATATAATGTATTTCGTGAAACCAGCAAATTTGCCATTTTTGCTACTTTAGCAAAATGTTAATACTTCAACTTTTTGTTAGGGATGTCTTGGAAATTTTGCTTATTTTTTTTCCCCTTTGGAGAGTTTAATGTGTACCTTAATGCCCCCTTTCATTATCGGCCTGGCCATTTTCCCAGCTCTTCCCTGCTGACTCCAGACCTATCCTGGTTATTTTGTGGTGGTGGCTGGCTCTTGGTCATTCAGACATGTCTGTGGCTTATAAGTGTATCAAATTAGATGCTACAGACGCCTAGGTCTCCTCCCTATATTCTGACAAAATCTGTCTTAGCCCATAATTCCTCACTGGCCTCCCTATAATTTTTTATTTATCATCAGTGTCCTTTGGGAGCCTAAGAAATGCCCAATGCCTGTATCTATACTTACAATGAAAATGGCCAAATCGTCATAATTCAAAGGTGTCTTTCTAACTAACTCCTTCTGAATCCTTGAGGATACAGTTCACCGATGAATAGTCTAGATGTTCAAGCTCACAACCGGTCATGTGGATTATGGTGAGGCTCCAGAGAATGATGCAATGGCTGTAATAACACTATGTATTCCCAATTTCAGCTGCAGAGTTATATTTCTTTTCTGACTAGCTGAAAATTCAAATCAAGGTGACCATTAGAGTCTGTGTAATATTTCTCATATTTAGTTCTGCAGGGTTTTATTAAGTTCAATGCCTGTGGGCTATCGAGAGCTATGGAACAGAGCGTTAAAATAATGGGTTTTTGAGCTAGGTCACCTGGACTCAAATCCTAATCCTGTCCCTTTTTAGCAATAGGCCTTTGGGCAAGTTATTCTAGGTCTCACCATGATCTCATCTGTGAAATAGACTTGATAATAGCATTTATCTAGAACATTCTTAGAAGGATTACATGAATGATACATGTACAGAACAGTATCTGTCCCAAGATAATAAACATCAAGCTTTTATCATAGCACCATGAGCCTGTATCTATTACAGCAACTAAGACTCTGACTTGTGAATATTGTTTAGAGGTTTGTATTCCTTGGTAAGCTTTGTAAGAATGAAGGCTTGGGTTCTTTTTATCTCTGTGTCATTAGTATACCGCCACAGTGCCTCGTACAAAGTTACTCAATAAACTTCACTCATTACATGGCTGGATGTGTGGATGTATAGACAAAGGGCAGTGTGGATACACAGCACTGGGACTGGTCCTAACAATCATTTCAAGATCATGAGGCTCTCTCTCGTGCTATCTCCTTTTTATCATTTCCTTCAACAGTTTGGATTTTGTTGCCTTTCTAAGCTTGGACATGCTCCAAGCGCTGTTTTCCCTCCCCTTTTCCCACCACAATTTTCCTCTCTTTAGTCCTTTTAAGTGACTAGCTATCTAGTTTGATCAGTAAGTGAAAGGGGCTTTATGTGCCCTGACTTTAAGATTGCTTGTGTATTTTATCAGAATTGTTTTTTATCACTGTTTCATTCCAAGGAAGTGACTAATATGGGAATTTCAGCAAAGCTATTAGAAAAAGTATTTTCTGTAGGAGGTCTTGGGGCTTTCTTAAAATTACATAGCCTATAAACATCTGCCTTCTCTACCTGGGGCTAAAGCTGACCCTGACCAGTACTCTGTTCCAGTATATGAATAACTAAATAAACTCATTTTGGATGAAAAGGTAGGAAGTACTAGTAAACATTAAAAGACCAAGAGACCACCAGGAAGCCCCTGAAGCATATTCTGAGTTAGAGTTTAGCTATAGGCTTAACACACGCCGTTTAGCTCCTCTCTTCACCCCCAGGGGAATTGAAGCTGGAGTGTCAACATGAGAAATTCAACTCTCATATTTTCCAGGTGTACACAAGCCAAATCTCGCAATGATGTTGGCGACTTCTCAGCGTTGCAAAATAATGAAGAAAATTTCAAGTGAAGGATTCTCTGGCTCTCTTAAGAAAATCCTTCATTTCTACTTGTACGCTCAAGCTGAATATTTCAACACGGGCGGAAGGTCAAAGGGGAGCTCAGGCAGTGTCACATATCTTGCTGAGGCACCAGGTATGTAATGAAGACTTCCTAGGGCTGAAAATACAATGGGTCAAACAAGAATTGAATAACATTTCTGAAATTCAGTATTTGCACTGTGGAGGCATTTATTAGCCAGGTTGGGAGCATATCATTACCAGTTTTCCAAACGCCTGGATCATAGCTATTACTAGTAGTTACTAAAGGGCATTGTCCTCAGACTGCAGAGGAAGTTAATGTAGGGGAAAGAGGGATACTGTTGGCATCACCTTTTCACTGTAAGCAACCGTCACTCATTGTGGATGTCCTGAGAGAACTTAAAAGATGTAGAGGAAAAAGCACAGAGGATCTTGGGTTCACTTAGGGTGAAAGGATAAAAACTGAAAGGGAAGAGGAAACCAGCATTGGAAGTGAAAAATAAACAGAGGAGAGGAAAAGATCCAATAATCTGATTTTACAGATGTAAGGGACAGAAAAACAAAGCAAAACCACACAATAAAAGGTATTACTCGCGGAAGGATGGAACTGTGCGAGAAATAAGGAACAGAGAGAAGACATATCATGTACCTACTCCATTCTGAACAGTGCTGGCCATTTTATTTCACACTATCACATCGCTATAGTAGGTACTTTTGGTCCCCATTTTCCTAAAATAATAAGTTGGGCTCATTTAGGTCCATGGTTGGCAAACTGTGGCTCGCGAGCCACACGCGGCTTTTTGGCCCCTTGAGTGTGGCTCTTCCACAAAATACCACGTGCGGGCGCATGTACAGTGCGATTGAAACTTCATGGCCCATGCACAGAAGTCGGTTTTCGGCCTGGGCGAGTCTATTTTGAAGAAGCACTGTTGATATTTGGCTCTGTTGACTAATGAGTTTGCCGATCACCGATGAAGTCTCAAACCTCCAGTTAGTGTTACATAAAAACAGGTCCAGAATTCCAAAGCACATTGGCCCCATCTAAAATGCTTTGAGTCCTTATGTATTTATTTTCTAGACCTTCTGCCTCTCAGAGCCTTTGAGTTGTCTCTGACATCTTTCTTAGTTTCCTAGGCACATGGGGAAGCTCCAGGGGGAGTAGCATGTACGGTGAAGAGGAAGCAGTGGTGGATCCCTTAATTCTGGTACAAACTTTGTCACTAACTAGCTATGTGCTCTTAACCAATAGCCTAGGATCTTTTCTTCCTCATCTGTGAAATGAGGGGCTGGGGACTCAGTGTTGTCTTAAGGTAGCTTTTGGCTCCAACATTCTGTGGCTCAATCAGATTAAATGAAAGTGAACATAAGTTTATGAGAGCTGGGGTTCTAGAAACAGCATGCTAATATTCTCCCTAGAAAGTAGGGGTTGTGGAGCTCATTAGGAGAAATGCTTTAAATTTACATTTCACTTTTAATATCATGCTATGAGATGCAAAAGTTACATGAGAATATTGTACAAATATGAAATTCAGAAAACAGATATTTCAAAACATTTTGGAAAGCATTTGAAGAGAAGAGAGAAAGAAAGTTGGTAGGAGAAAGGTTGAATCAGTTTCCCTCCCTTTGGGGAAACAGCTGCACTACTGATGTTCCCTCCCTTGTACCAGAATTGTGTACTTATTTTAAGATGTGGAACCACTGTAGCATTTTCCCCCTGAATGAGTCGACTATATCTCTTGGTAGGTCATTCCATATTTTTGCTATTGTTTTATTTTTTGTTGTTATTGTTTTTTTATATATATAATGTGCTCCAAGTACCTTAAATATTAACAATCTAATTTATCTTTGTATTTAATTCAGAGACATCTAAACTAAATTAATATAAGTTATAATCGCATTCTGCCTAACCATCAGACCTTAAATCTCTAATACATATTATACATTTTTAAGCTCTTTTTTATATACCTAAACCTCTCTAAGATTCTTTATTCAATGAGGTTGCTGTGAAGAAATAACTTAAATTATAAATACATTATGAAATTAGATTCTCACACAGTCTTATAAAGAAGGTAACTCAGATTGTATTATTTTCACCTATACATGAATCTGAGTCACAGAAAGGCTAGCACTCTTGCCTCAGTTTCTCCAGTGCTTTTTTTAAAATTTAGAAACCATATAATTTATTGGAAGAAATGATAAAATTGGAAGAAAAAAAACTTAAGTGAATGTATAATGCAAAGTTAATAGTGCAGTACACATTCCTGCCTGGTGACCAGGGAAGTCACCCTGTGGCTACGGGGAAGGCAGCCCAAGCTCAGTTCTTATTGCCCTTCACCCAGGTTGAGCTTGTTGAAGCCCATGCTGACATCCAGGACCCCATCTTGCACATGTTGGTAAGACAGCCACCCAACTCTTTGATGGACTTGACCTGCTCATATAGGTAGTGACTGTCCTGGAAGTCAGCTAAGTTGGTGTGGCTTTTGTGGATGGCCAGCTGGTGCAGATCTAGCAGGCTCTGGTTTGCTGCCCTTTTCCACATGTAAGGTACACTCCAGGGCCTTCAGATGCTCTCCTACTAGACACTGTCTGGCTTCTTCATGTTGCAGAAGCAGATGTGGCTCTAGTCTAGTTCTGCAGCCCCATCAGCTTCTCAACTACCTTCTCCTCATGCGTGACTGGTGTCGGAAGTCCGGGCGAAAGGTCTTCTGGGCCACATCATGGCTGAAGTCGGCCGGATGGGTGCAGGTGGAATGTGTGGAGCTCCACATTGCTCTGGCTGTGGACATGGTTGTTAATTAGTAGATTTGTCTGGAACTCAGCTGTCTGGCTTCTAGTTTAAGCCTTGTTCCCTTGATGATGGCCTGCTTAATAATTCTGTCTTGTCCTCTATGTAATCTTGGGGACATCACAAAACTAAAACATCAGACATAAGATAGAGGTGTGGGATAGGAGACACAGAATAAGACTAAGACAGTTAACTCCAGTTGCCAATGTAAACTTCACAATTTAGCAGCTGTTTAGCTTTGGGCCAAACTGACTCAACATCTCTGAGCTCAGAACAACATTTTCTGAACTTTTTCTTCACTTGTAAGATGTGGATGATTACCCATAACTTGAAAAGTTGTTGTCCAAAAAGTAAAATATCTCTTTGAAAGTAATTTTTAAATTCTATACTATAAAATATTACTCATACTAATATAACCATAGAGCGAAATCTTTAATTCTGTATTTGCCATATAGCAGAAGCATATATGATTTAATTAATTCAAAATTTATTCACTATATTTTTAGTTTTAACATAGTTTATCTTCAGTGATTGAAATATAACACAGCCATGTTATCATAAGAAAAATAAAAAATTGAAATTAATCTGTTCTCTGTGCTTGCAAGAATATATAGCAACTTCTTTAATCTGTGGTTTTTAAACTGTGGTTCCCAACCAACAGCAGCAGCCTCACCTGGGAACTTAATAGAAATGTAGATTCCAGGGTCCCTCCCTCCCCAAACCTACTGAATCCTCAAAGGTTGAGATGCAGTAACCTATGTTTCAACAAGCTTTCCAGGTGAATCTGACCCATGCTAAGTTTGGAGCCAATACCTTAGATCAGCAGTTGTCAACTTTTTCATATCATGACACGTATAAACTATTAAAATTCTGTGACACAACAAAAAATCTACTTTTTGCCAATCTGACAAAAAATAGGTATAAGTTTGATTCATTCACACTCTATGAATCAGTTACATCTACTTTGTGTGTTGGCTGTTGTCATTTTTCATTTGGCAATCCAAGGGAAAAGAGGTCAGTGTCACTGACTAAATAGTCAGATATTGCATGTTTTAAAAATTGTTGCAGCACCAGAGTGTGCCGCAGCACACTGGTTGAAAATCTCTGCCTTAGATGGCATAAAGCACTATTTCAAAGAGAAGTCCTGCCAAATCAGGACTTCAAATTAGTAGCCAAATAATCATTAAATGGCTACTAAATGTAAGATACTGTGCACACTAAATAAATAAACAAAAGAATAAAACAGATCTTACGATTCCTTCTTCTGACATACCATAATTTTTATACAGAAATGGGAAAAGGGGAAGGGCTATGTCAAGTAATACAAACATTAAATTTAAAATCCTGCTCATCTGGGTTAGAAATGGCAGGTAATTCAATTCAGGATACAAGGATTTCCCTGTAACCTAACATTTGAGACATATCCCACAGGCCCAAGAATAGGGTCTTAACAGGATGTGTTTGTCTTTCCTATTAACGTCACAGATCCGGAACATACCTCCAAACACTTAATTTCTCTTAATGAGAGTGGGAGAGGGAGAGGAAGAGGGAATACCATATTTACTCAGTCATAAGATCTCTCTCAGAAGGGAGAGTAATACCTTTTCTGTTCTGCTCAGTTCCTCAAACAAAGATACATTGGAGGAGAGATGTGGAAGAAAGGGAGAGATGACAGAAAGGAGGCAGGGATGTTGGCACTACGTGCAAAGCAGATCAGGTATAAATAAGCCTCAGGAGCCCCTAGACGAGTGACATTACAGTGGGGAGGTCTTAATAAAAGTGAAGAGAAGCTGTCACTCTCTTGAGCACATCCCCAACATGGAATGCAGGAGCAGAGACTTTCAAGTGTTCTGAAGCCACAAAAAAGCTCACTGGAGTTCTACCCTCATAATGTGTATTTATTTGGATATTTATTTTTATAGCTTTCATAAGTATACAGTTAATAAAACAGGATAGAATTTAAATGACAAAAGCAAGTGAGTTGAACTGCTAATGCTTTCTTCACAGAACCCATTGGTCTGCATCGCTACCCTTACTGTAGACATTAGTAGTTCAGACCAAGGTGAAAAGGTATTAGAGGTTGCAGTGGGAAAGGAAATATGGATCTACTCGCTATGTCCTCAAGCATCAACAAGCAAGATAGACCGGCAAAGTGTACCATTTTTGATGGTTAATATATATTTTAATATTCTGAATCCTCTACTGACCAATAGCATCAGACTCATTATTTTCTCATCCTGATGCCGTCTCACCAGGTTCCTTTGGAAACCAGCAAATTTTCTTCAAGCGGTAGTGTGGCCACCATAGTGTGTAAGAACAGGAATGTCCAAAGAGCAATTTAAACTAGGCTTATTTTGGCCAACATGATATCCCTTTCCCCTGACTCACAATGCCACAATTCTGTAAACAAACAAAAAAATTAGCAATGTGTTTGTAGGTGCTTTGGGATGGTGGGAAGTTAACTGGAAAGAGCTTTGAGAAACCTAAGGCAGGTTTAAAGTATAACTTTAAATAGCAATTCAGTGAGGAAGATTTCAGAGAACACCAAAAATTAGTGGCAGAAATGACTCATAATTATTTGGAGAAATTCTGGGTAGGTTTTAGAATCAATTTTTGTTTCTCTTAAATGATGTTGTCATTTGTGGGTGTGTGTGCAGCAGGAGCCAGAAATATTGAAGTGATGTTTTTGATGGTGGGAAAACAATAGGAGAAATAATTAACTCAGGCTGATCTAGAAGAAAGAGCCCAGGCTGAGCCCTTAGGTTCTTTAGACTAGGGACTTCATGTATCACTGAAAGTATAGCACACCAATGCTGTAATTATCTTACCTAAAAATAGACAAACATGTAAATTAACCATACCTTCCTAGCTAACCAGCCAATCAGGAGAGTATGCAAATTAACCTAACAAAGATGGTGGTTAATTTGCATATGTAGGCTCCAAGCAGTGGAGCGAAGCCTGACGAAGCCTCACGGCCCTGGGGCTGGCAGAGCAGTGAAAGCCTTATGGTCCCAGGGCCGGTGGAGCAGCGAAAGCCTCATGGCCCCGAGGCCGGTGGAGCAGAGAAGTCTCATGGCTCCAGGGCCGGCTTCGGCCAGAGCCCGGCCAGAGCGAAGGCCTGGGTACCGGGTGCTGGAGTAAAACTGGTGCCAGCAGCCAAGGGAAAGGAAGGCCTATTGCACAAATCTCTTCGTGTAATGGGCCTCTAGTCTATACTAATAAAAGGGTAATATGTCCCACCTGGGGTACCAAAAAAAAAAAAGGGGTAATATGCTAATTAGACTAGGAGACCTTCTGGGAGACCGGCTAGGGAGGGCAGTTGGGACCATGAGGCCAGTGGGGAGGGCAGTTGGGGGCCATGAGGCCGGCAGGGGAGGGCAGTTGGGGGTGAGCAGGCCGGAACGGGGGGCAGTTGGGGGTGAGAAGGCGGGCAGGCAGAGTGGTTAGGGGCAATTGGGCAGGCAGGCAGGTGAGCAGTTAGGAACCAGCAGTCCCAGATTGTGAGAGGGATGCCCAACTGCCGGTTTAGGGGACCCGAGGAGTCCACAGTAGGAGACCTTCTGGGAGACCGGCTAGGGAGGGCAGTTGGGACCATGAGGCCAGTGGGGAGGGCAGTTGGGGGCCATGAGGCCGGCAGGGGAGGGCAGTTGGGGGTGAGCAGGCCGGAAGGGGGGGCAGTTGGGGGTGAGAAGGCGGGCAGGCAGAGTGGTTAGGGGCAATTGGGCAGGCAGGCAGGTGAGCAGTTAGGAACCAGCAGTCCCAGATTGTGAGAGGGATGCCCAACTGCCGGTTTAGGGGACCCGAGGAGTCCACAGGGGTTCCAGATTGGAGAGGGTGCAGACTGGGTTGAGGGACCACCCCCCCCACACACACACACACACAAATTTCGTGCACTGGGCCACTAGTTATATTCATAAAACTCCAGTCAGCAAATCAAGAGCTTTTTCTAGGTATCTATTTTCAGACTGAATGTCCTCTTTGAATAGTGAATTGCATAGGTTTACTGCCTAATACATGCATATCTTGAAGTGTGGCCAGGATCAAGACATTCAAATCCTTTTACCCATGTTCTCCCACACAGACCTTGTATGCACTCACCTTCATTTGACAAACACTGTCATATGTGTTAGGGCGATGTGTCTAATATCATTGAGGGATCACTAAATCCTTGAATATAGCCTGAACATTTAGGGCTTCTTCCTTTTAATGGATTCTTTAGCCTTTGACTTGCCTGTCACCACTAAGTTTTATGCTTTTGATATCCTTCTCCATTGCATGATTTCTTGGACTACATGTAGAAAAAAAAAGGACACGCTAAATAATTGTACCCAACTCATAATTTCATCTGGAAAACAATGCCCTATCTAGTCTATTCATTGTGAACCCAGCTTGACCCTGTGTGAGCCTCAAAGGTTTCTTTTGCCTATTATTAAATTAGAAAGAAGAAGGCCCTAGATTTCATTAGTATTATCGAAGGAAAAAGTGAGGTGCTATGTGATTCAATAGACAGGTCACTCTAAAGAAGAATTTCCATTTAGAAGTAACAACTGCAATTCAAGTCTCTCCTCTGATGGGTGAAACCAACTCCTCCTGTTAATACCAGTACAGGTTTTGAGGATGGACTATGAGAAGGGGAAAAGGAGGAAAGTGCAGTTTTTATATTCCTTTTTATAGTTTACATTAGAGTATAGTTCTCTTTTTTAGTTGTCTGAAAATTACCACTTTCAAAAATCAATGTGAATCCTAAAGCACTAAATCCATATATATTTGAGGAGGAAAAGTTAAGCCAAATTGAAGATAAAATATTGCCTTCCACAATGACCTTAAATTGAGAATCAATCGTGTTATCATTATTAGACTAAGCATAGAGCTGTTCTTTACGAAATTTATATCAGAGGAGTATTCAGGTAGCCTTCTAGATTTCTAAGTTTTCACATTCCTGAGACAGAATATAAAAATGTTTCATCTCACTTTTTAATTCTGCTCTCTTAGTGGTAACTTCCTGGAATAGATATCAAAAATGATTCATAAATCTTAACATTGCCATGATTAATTCACAATGTCTGCCATTGGTATGAGAAAGCAAGTGGAAGTATGTATTCATGTATTTGACATTCAAGAAGAATAGAAGTAGGAAGTGAAAAGAAAGGAGAATAAGAAAGACTGGTGGATTTTTGTGGCTCATACTGAAAGGAAGATAAGGCTAGATTTCCAAGGAGAGGGTAAGGCTTATGCTTCAAGATCACATGACAAAAAAGTACCAGATTCTTGACTTTAAAAAAATTTAATATTTGGTATCAAAAGAAATCAAATCTATGCTCACTTAAAAGGTACTGAAAACAAGCTCAAGCAAGAGCAAGCTGTGGCTCTTTGATGCAGGACAAATTCAGGAAAGAGCCGTTGGAGCCCTATGAGTGAGTTTTCCCAAAGGATTAGAAAAGGATGCAGTGCTGAGCCAGTGCACATTCCTTCTCACGGTCTCCTTACCTTTCCCCTGCTTTCTTTCTGATCGCTCTTGTTGTTTATGGCTGAACATTTAGGGCTTCTTCCTTTTAACGGATTCTTTAGCCTTTGACTTGCCTGTCACCACTGAGTTTTATGCTTTTGTTATAAGACAGTGAACTTGCTCCACACACAGTCCAAATTGAGGAAAAAAAAAAAAACCTTTAAAAGCCCCCAAATGATGGCATTGTCCTTTTTAATGTACGCTTAAAGAATGAAACAATCTGTTTCATTCCTTGTGTCAGAACAGCTGGAATAAAATTAATAGAGGGGGCTGAGCAGTTCTGCAAAATCTTTGATAATAGAGAAGTACAAGTGTTCCCCGTCAGCAGTAAGTTGATAATTTCTCTGGTATGAATGATGTAACCAAGTGGATATATATTGCTGCCCCATTCTTTCTTGTCCCAAGACACCCTTGGAAACACGATGCTACATCTCAATGGGATTTTCCAGTACAAAGATTCTTTTCAAATAACATAATTGTAGATACACACCAATCCTACAGAGGTAAGTATACTGAAGATGTGCCAAAACGTTAGGGCAGAAATTCAGTTCCCAAGGCACACAAGCAGGAATCTGACATTTTGCAGCAATAAATAATTTTTTTGTAGACTCCAAGTTGATTAAGTAACATACGCTCAATAAGACTCAAGTGTTTGTTTGTTTGTTTTGGAGTCCAACAGCCTGACAAATAAACAAGAGAATCCTATATAATAAAAAGGGAATATGCAAATTGTCCCCTCCACCAGGAATTTGACCAGGGGGCAGGGCTAGCCTGCCAACCTCCTAGGTCTCCCTCCACCCGCCCATCCTGGCTGGCCCGGCCCAATGGGCCCTGATCGGGCCAGGCCTACCAGACCCCCCCTGTACATGAATTTATGCACCAGGCCTCTAGTATAGAATATTTTTGCTTCACAGCTGAAATGGGTATATGGTTAAGATAGAGAGTCTATAGGTGATGAATGATAATATAAAGAGATAATAATTATTTACCTAATACCGGTTTAACTTTTATTTACTGAAATTTTGGAGGCTATGTAAATAAAACATACAAAAAGCAACATAAACAACAATAATAAAAAAAAGTTTTCAATCTATGGCTCAACCAAATGAAGTCCAAGAGAAAAAGAGTAGCATAACAGTTAGAGATAAAGGAGGCATAAATAGTTAGGTGTTAAATTTCTGGAAATTAGGTCCTATGCACAGCAGTTAAGCAAACCTGCCTTTACATATATGAAGATCTACTATGTAGGACACATAATGGACACAGTTTGGATGGCTCTAAGAGGGAAAATAGAACCAATAAATAGATCACAGAAGGGATGATACCAGGTCAAGATAAGAAAGAAAATTTAAAATACACATATTCAACAGTAATACTAACATCCATCACTAGGAGTTCTCAGGCAAAGATTGTGACAAGGAAGACCAAAAGAATCCCTGCATTATTCCTGAATTTCTCAGGCTGTGATACTGAAGCTATCATGATACAGTTTATACTTAAGGAAGTTTATTCATTTAGGAGCACCTGAAGAATTAAATATAAGACTCCTTTCCGTTAAGGAGTGGTTGGTAAAGAAAGGTAACTATGAATCACTGTCCAGAACTATAGGGCCTATAGTATAGGCCTTAGGGGATACTTATTTTGAGCTAGCCTTCATTCCCTCTCTTTTTCTAGGCTAAAGTTACCCCAATTTTTGTAGGAAAGACAATTTTCCACTACTCTTTTTTTTTTTTTTTTTTTACTTTTAGTATGCCTTTAAATTTTTTTGTTGAAAGTCATACATGATGAAATGAGATAGATAGGCCTTTAGCATGAGGTTTTATGTCCATCTGACTAAGAGTTCCCTGGGAAATCATAACATGAATTTGCTCAATAGAATCATTACATCCCTGGCCATGGTGATTGGTTGAGCAATAAGTATATGATTTAGCACCAGCCATTTTGGGTTAAAGAAACCTAATAAGAAGTCTATGCTAGAATTATTGAAATGTCCCAATAAATGTCTAGAGCTCTGGAAGTCATCTTGTCACCACAACAGAAATGCCTGTGCAAAGATAAAGTAATATCAGAGTAAAACAAAACTGAGTTAGAAGACAGAGTAAAAAAAGTACAGATTCATGTAAGCTCTTGAAACCAGTCACACTTAAAATTAACTCTACCCCGAAACTGTTCACTCTCTGAACTCTCCTGTCCCCCGCCCCCCCAAAAAAAACTTCTTATTTGAGTCGGTTTTATAACACATGCACTTAAAGTGTTCTGATTAATACAGGGAGGTCCAGTGAGAATTAGGTATGAATTCTCTGGATAGTCAATGGTCACCAAGGGCCAGAAGAAGAGAAATGGCAAATTTGGCCTACTCATGATTTATTCTAGGAGCTGGCCCTGAATGTCAGATGCTATTGACCCTAATCAGATTCTCTGTTCATATCCATCAATTGATTTTTTCCCCTTAACCTCTGCTAAATTATTTGGTTTCTTCATAGCCTTTTCAAACCACTAACATTTGATTTCAGTTATTCTAAACTTCAGGCCATCTTACTTTCTACATGTCCAAATATACAGGTGTAATTTGGTGCAACAGAAAATGTTGATAATTAAATTGGTTGAAATTGCTGAAGTATTATGGTCTTACTGAATTCCACCCTTCTCCATTTCTTTATGCTTGTACTGAATTATTATTATTATTGAGTTGTGTATTATCTTTGTGTTTTATTTGAATACTCTAGAAAGAGATGGAATTTAGTTATGAATTCTTAGGGTGATACAGTATTTATACAATCATTTTATTTCTATTTTGATAATTTATTGTTAATTTTTAAGATTTCTTTAAATACTTTGGTCGGGTCTCTGGTATATAGTTTTTTTATTTGCAAAGGAATTTAATACACTTTGTTTGATTAGGTACAATTTCTAGTATATACTGAATCCTTAAGCAGTTGTTTTTATGTTCTGTTTCCAATAGAGTATGCCTTGCAAAGACAGAAGACAGCATGATAAGGAAGGTGGGAAAGTATAAAAGTTAGAATTTAGGATGCTAATGTTTTAAGGTAGAAAAATGCTTTAGGTTTTTAATTTCTCACTTTTCATTGTTGAGGGGAGAAAAGCCTGGGAACTTCCAACTCTACTCTTTCGAAATAGTGAAGAAAGGGAATCAATACCCCCCTTTTTATGATTGCAGTGCTTCTAGATTTTTAAAATAGTAAGACATGCATAGAAAGCAATAGTACAGAATGCTGGTGTTAAAAGACAAGATTGCTGGTAATCAGAATCTAGGGTTCCTGCTCCTCTAGTCTTATCTGACAGACATAGGGCAGAAGAAAGCAATATTCCCGGGTCACCTATAACTTAAAATCAACAGAGCTAATTATTCTGAAGCTTGGTCACTTTTTAGAACAAATAAATGGCTTCAAGGGGAACAGACTGTTGCTTATTTTCCCACTCAGTTACATTTCAAAAACATTTGAATAAAAAAGTATATAGAGAGAGTGAACACCATTTTTGAACTGCTTGCTGAAGTAAGGATAAGTTTGTTCATCTGGAATTATCTCATTTAGGCATTTTTTGTTTGCTTGTTTTAAGGATAACTATATACATACTTCAATGGTTTAGAATCTTATTTACAGGAGGCTTGAAACATGAGTTTCTTATTTTCTTAATTTAATCTTTTTGTCAAATACAAATATAGCAACTAGGACCTGACTTTGTATAAGAATCCACATTACCTAGAGAGTTATGGATGAGGGTTATGCCTGCAAGAATTTAAACATGTTTATTTTAAGGAATAATATAGCTTACATAGGTAAAAGCTATAAATGAGCAAGCAAAAATCTTACCCTATGGTCTTATCCAGGGTCTTTTCCCTGCTCCCTAATAGCAACAGTTTACAAAACCAAAGAACCAACATAAAAGTTAAAGTGTGGTTTAAATAATAGATTTATTTACATTTGTGTAATTTACAAAGGTCTGATTTGGAATTCAGGGTTATGGGATTTAGTCCTAGCTCTATCCTCTATTCTCTGCCAATATGCAGTCTAGACCAGCACTTCTTAGACTTGCGAGACTATTGGAATCATTGATAGAGCTTGTTAAACTGCAGATTCCTGGGTGGAACCTACTCCAAGAGACTCCAATTCAGCACATCTGGGGTGGGGACCATACATTTGCATTCCCATTGAGGCTGATGTTCTGAACCTTGAAAAACCACTCGTCTGGACCTGTTTGTTTGGTTTCTTTTTGTGTTTTTTTTGGTCTTTATAATACAGGGATCCAGCAAGGCTTATTGATTATAGCCCCAAAAAGTAAAAGGAGACAATTATTTCCACTCTTTAAAAGGAAAAAGGTTTTAGTCTAGAAGTTCCATACTTCAAAATATTAGTAAAAGTTTAATTGGTTTTCATAAGCACCTTGTGAGAAATAGGGAATAAGTTTGGCATCATTGTCCGTATGTGGAAAGAGAAGTGTTGCCTATTTACATATCTGAAGTTATTGAACTGGATAGTAGAAGAGTTAGAACAACAACCCATGTACAACCTGTATTTATTCATGGTGTTTAGGAGAGGGATTCTGTCTTGCTTGGGTCATATATGCCCTTTAAACATAGGTTTGTAGCAGAGTTAAGAAAGAGGAGGAGGTGGGGAAGGAGGAGGACAGGGAGGAGAATGAGAAGTGGGAAAAGAGCGGGTAAGAGGGGGAGGGAGAGGAAGAAGAAGAGAAAGAAGAGCACAAAAAGTTGCATTTTCTGAAACAAGCCATTTGCCATCTTTGAAGTTATTAACAGTGCTAACGAGAGACCCCAGTCTGGACTCTCATGCAAGAACCCTCAGCCAGTATATATATTTAATTGAGATGAGAACCAACTGTGAACATATTTAGCTAACATTTCAGTTCTGTACCTTCTGTCTGAACCTAATTACTGTCCCATCAACACATGTTTACTCTTACCTCACCTTTAGTATCTCAGGTGCTGGAAAGTAAATCCCCAAACATCCCTTGATTAAGTTCTTGTTCCATGATTATAACTTAATATTGAGATGCTAGACCAGAAGGTGGAGGCATTGTTAGTGACAACCAAAATTAAAAACAAAGTGAGAATTAATTTGTTTCTGTAGCTGTCAATGGGGACTTCTCTGAGGGAATGCCTACATGTAACTCTATTTTTCTTCCTATGCTAATGGAATTGCATCAGGTGGTACATTTCTAATAACCACCAGCCATTTGGCATAGAATGGGATTTCAGGCCGTCCAACAGGTTGAGTCTTATGATATTTTTGCTTTATTTTTTGTCTCAGATATATTTTTATAGACACTTTCAGACTTTACTACTCAAATATTAAAACAACTTGCATATGATATCATTTAACTTTTGTTCTTTTAGTTGTATCTTTTAGTCAATTCTTTTTAACATTGTAGAAGCATTGAAGAGACCATCCAACCTCAGAGGGAAGGCAGAGGGGGTGGGGCAAAGGACTTGTATGCATGCATATAAGCATAACCCATAGACACAGATAGTAGGGGGGCGGGGTGAGGGCATGTGCTGGGCTGGGATGAGGGGGATGACCGGGGAGAAGTCAATGGGGGAAAAGGAGACATATGTAATACTTTAAAAAATAAAGAATAAAAATAAGTAAAATTATATTTGGAAAATTAATTTTAAAATATATTTCTGAAGGTTATAAAAGGCCAAATAAATAACAATACTCATTTTGTTAAGTGACTCCTTGACTTGAACTTTATAGACCAGTAAAATTAAATCAAAATATGGACTGAATAGAGTTATCAAATGTCTATTTAATAAAAAGAACATTAAAAATATAATAACTCGGATTATAATCCTTTCATTTATTAGAAGTATAAACTTTTTAAAAATAAGAAAGTAGAAAAATATGTCAACATTAAAAAAATAACTTTATGAGAAATGCCATACAATGTCTTTAGTGTTTTTTGTTCAAGATGCACCCTAAGAGCTTTGTTGACAAGTTAGGAATACTAAGAACTACTGCTTGAGGGAGAGAGGGTCAATTATCTGCTCAGCTGAAGAGGGAGGCAAGCAATGGGTATGCTGAAGGAGTGGTTTTATAACTAGGTAAGGAGTACTTCAGAGTACTTGAAAAAGTGATCTGCTCAGTGACTAAGGCTACTGGAAATCTCAATACTTCTCTTGATGCTGGCTAAGTGTGTGGGTCTAGCCAATAGCTGACTTTTCCTTATTAAATCTTGAAACGCTTATAAGTATTTCATCACCAGGAGCATTTTGAGGATTTCCTGCCCCATGTATTATAATATTAGCAGGAAAACAAGATTTAATTTTTTTTTCTGTAAGTATTTGCTTGAGTTCTGTCATGTCAGAAGTAAAGATGGTATGTTTTCAGACTTTGTATGGGTTTTGGCACACAGTTACATAATCTGATAGAAACCTGTGTGCATAGTGCAGCCATATTGGTGAGCCTCTGTCTGCTCAGGACCAAAGTAGCTAGACCAGTTGCCCCAGGCTATATAGCTTTGACCTTAAGCAGCCACACCAAGCTGGGTCTGATAGGGAAGGCCTACAGATGGTGAGCAGGATGAATAACATGTAGTATTTGTTGCTCTTCCATACTGCTCCAGGCTCAGCAATGAAGATGCTAGACAATTCAGTGACCAGTTGCAGAGCACATTGTGTCCATTTTAAATAAAGATATTTTGGATATTCTGGAGGAGTCCTTTTTAGGTTCCCAAGGAGAAACTGTGTAGGCCAAATTGTGCCTGGGTGGGAACACAGTGGGTTGCATGACAGCAAGGTATAGCTGAGGGGGGTAGTACCATATCCTGACTTTGTATAGATTGAATTCATCTATCTTATTGTGGAACAGTTGTGCTTTTAAAAGTATGTTTGTGCTAGTTGACTGGTAATTGCTCTATTAATATGTATGTTCATAAGTTGGATCTTGATGGGGAAAAATTCCATTGGATTAAAAAAATTTAAAGAAAATTTCAGCACTACCTTTATTAATAAATGAAAGAGCATTTGAATTTACTAAGTTGAATTTTAATTTTGAATGGTTATAAAAGTTGGTTTTAAAAATTGTATGACTGCCGAAACCGGTTTGGCTCAGTGGATAGAGTGTCAGCCTGCGGACTGAAAGGTCCCAGGTTCGATTCCGGTCAAGGGCATGTACCTGGGTTGCAGGCACACCCTCGGTGGGAGATGTGCAGGAGGCAGCTGATCGATGTTTCTCTCATCATTGATGTTTCTAACTCTCTATATCTCTCTCTTCCTCTCTGTAAAAATTCAATAAAATATATTAAAAATTTGAAAAAAAAATTGTATGACCTGTTAATGATATTTTTTCATGAATGGTGATCATTAATGGTTTGGGATGTGCTTGCATCATTTTAGGTATAGATGTGATATAAGAAGTTAGAGAACTCCTGGGTATAAGTGGGAGTTAAAGGCTACCCAATGGCACTCTATTGATACCATGTGGGTACCACGTCACTTCAACCCCCCAGTGAGTATGAACATAGACCAAAAGGGGGATTCGGGGTATGGATCTCTATACTAAACTGCCGGTAATGCAGTGGTGCCCAATGTTCCCCTGATGGAGTGGTGTGAGAGGAAGCCAGTGAATATGGAAGATTTACATAAGATCCGGTGTTTTATATCATAATACTCCCAAAATCCAGGTTTAACACAAAATTAGTCCTATCAAGGACCAGCAAATCTCAACTAGAATGAAACTTGACAATCAATACATGCCAACATCACAAAGATAAGTTAGAGTTATTTGACAAAGATTTTAAAGCAGCCATCATAAAAATGCTCTGCAAAAGATGCTTTTAAGAGGATAAAAGACAAGCTACAGAATTGGAGGAAATATTTGCAAGCCACTTATTTTACAAAAGAATAGTATCTAGAACATGGAAGGAACTCTTAAAATTCAACAAACAAACAAGCAATAAACTTAGATAATAGGCAAAAATGATATAACCAGATGTTACACTGAAGAGGATATATCGATGGCAAATAAGTACAGTCAATAATGTGTAACATAATTAACAAATTTTTAAAAAATATATCAGTATTCACCAGTCTGAATGACTAAAATAAAAAAAGTTATAAGACTGAGTGCTCACAAAGATGAGGAGAAATTGGATCACTCATACATAGATTGCTGGTGGGAATGCAATATGGTACAGCTACTCTGGAGGAGTTTAGCAATACTTTAAGGTAACTAAACATACAAGCACCATACAAACCAGCACTTTTTCCAGAAATGTAAAATAATATACTCATATAAAAATCTGAATACAAAAATTCAGAGCATCTTTATTAATGATAGCCAAACACTAGAAACAACTGAGATGTCTTTCTATGTATGAAAGGCTAAACAATCTGAGATACATGGATACTAATCAGCAATTAAAAAGCAATGGAGTATCGACATGCACAATAACTTGACTGAAGTTCCAGAGAATTACATTGAGTAAAAAAAAGCCAGTTCCCAAAAGTTATATATTGAATGATCCAATTTATATAACATTTATGAAATGACAAAATTATATAAATAGAGAACAAATTAGTGGTTGTCACTGTTTAAGAATGGGGAGGGGGGTGAAGACTATAAAAGGAAACATGAGTAATTTTTGTTGTGATAGAAATGTCCTCTATCCTGGCTTTATCAGCACCAATGTCCTGATTATGATATGGTATTTTAGTTTTGCAAGATGATACCACTGGGGAACATTGGGTAAAGGATATATATATATATATATATATATATATATATACCATATTTTTATGTGTATCTATAAATTCAACACTCTCATAGATATTTTATATTTTATGAGAAGTTTTAAAAATTTAATATTTATCACATCCCTTAATATTTTGAATTTGTTCTTATCACAGCTATATAACATAAAGAAAAATATTATTAAATATTTTTATTAAGCTCAATATGAATGTCACCCAGTTCCATTCCAGTTTGCTCCAGTGTATATTTTAAAGAAACCAAGATTTTTAACATGAGGGAAAAATTACATTAGGAAAGAAAAAAATTAAGTCACGGTTTTGTAACTGCTGATAAAATAGTTATCTACACTAATAAAAGAGAAAGATGCAAATTGACTGTACCTTTGTGACACCCACCAGCCAATCAGGAGTGAGTATGCAAATTAACCCAACAAAGATGGCAGGTTAATTTGCATTAACAGGCACCGAGCAGCCAGGGGTGGGGCGGAATTTAGGTGTTCCACACCTCCCTAGCCGCTCCGGGCCTCTGGGCAGTGTGGGAAGGCAGAAAGGCTGCTCCTGGCTGGAGCAAAGGTAGAAAGGCAGCTCCAAGGCCAGAGCAAAGGTGGTGCCAACAGCCAGGAGAAGGAAGGCCCATTCTTGCATGAATCTTCGTGCATTGGGCCTCTAGTCTATAATATTTTTACCAAAACTTGAATGAATATTTCAATGGGGAATTTTATAATGGTTGTATCAAACTGAGAACACCTGAATGACTTGATAAGACCACTAAATATTAGCTTCAGACAAAAGCAGTACAACTGGACCATTAAATGGATTGCGATAGTATAAT
>NW_006292663.1:1102127-1109183 GCF_000327345.1 Myotis davidii | reverse complement strand
CGCTAATCATGATGTATTTTTGCCTTGAAAATAACAACAAAAATATTAATATGTTTGTATTTAAAACTCTAGCTCTATCCACCAGTTTATAAGAAATCTGAAGAAAAGGAAAAGGTTAATTGCCAATTAAGGAAATAATCAGTCACATCAAGAATAAGAGAAATTCAACATGAAAAATGACCCAGTTTCTTCAATTAAAAAAAGGAGCAACTGCTAAAGATTAAGTGAAACTTAAGATCCATTTTCAACAAATGAAAAATGTTGGTCTTGTTTTATTATGATTTGAACCCACCATCTGAAAAAAAAGTTTAGGGAAAATTAAGTGTGGACGGGGTAATGATGATATTAATAAGTAATTGTTTAATCATTCAGATGTTATGTTTAAATGATCCTTATTTTTAGAAATAGATATTGAACTTCTTACAGCTAAGATTATATAATATCTGGAATTTGTTTTAAAATACTTCAGCTAAATATCACCAACAACAACAAAAGTGGGAGAATGGAGATACAGAGAATATTGGCTAATAGTTAAATTTGAAGTTGACAATTGTTGAATTCAAGATGGGTATGTAAATGATTGCTATATTATCCTTTATACATCTGCATATGTTTGAAAATATTTCACTAAAAATAATACATGCATACATAAATTATGCCATGCAAAATCAAATAGATATATGAGAAATGGTTGTCAGCTCTAATAGAAAATTTTAAAACAGCTGAAATAATCTATTGCTGGATCAGTATTCAGATTTTGCCTCAAATTGCATCAAATACACAAATTGAAAGCCCTATTTTTTCTAATAGTCTTTTACAATAACATTGGTCACCTAGTAGTGAAGACTTTAACATACCTTATTTTTCTCACTATGTCAACCCTTGTACACTGTTGTGTATGTGTCCTTGAAAGGATCCTGACTTTAATTAATTTATGAGGTTTAGTAATAACACAGTTAAAGGTATTGAGAAGAATATTCTTGTGAGGGAAAAAGAAAAAGCCCTAGCCAGTTTGTTCAGTGGTTAGAGCGTCAGCCTGTGGACCAAAGGATCCTGGGTTCCATTCCAGTCAAGGGCACTTATCTGGGTTGCAGGCTCCTCCCCGGCCCGGTCTGGTCAGGATGTGTGCGGAAGGCAACCAATCAATGTGTCTTTCTCACATCGATGTTTCTCTCTGTCTTTCGCTCTCTCTTCCACTCTCTCTAAAAACCAATGGAAAAGTATCATCAGGTGAGGATTTAAAACACAAAAAAAGACAAGTAAATGCAAATAGAAAGAGGCATTAATTTGCTTTGACTTTCCCTATTTTTTCCTTCCCTTCTCCTTCCCCTCTCCTTCCCTTTCCTTCCTTCCTCTCTCCCTTCCTTCCTTCCTGGCAAGGAATTCCCTTGCTATAAGTTGGGTAATATACATCTTTTGCACTTGATTAAGGAAAAAACAAAACATTTTTTTTAAAAAATCACAGTATATTTTCCTGATGAGTTTTCATATAAGACCAAAATTCTTACTCTTATTCAAACTCATGAAGTTAGAAAAAAACATGCAAATTAAGTGTGAAACATAAATTATTCTGAAAACAAACTAGAACAGCAACATTAAAAGGACAGGGTCATCAAGGGAAATTTAAATCCAGGACACAGCTGTGTAAAACCTTAGAAAATGAAGTACGGCAACACTCATATAAAGAAGGAAACTATTGCATTAAAAGAGAATTATCAATAAAGAAATGAGATAAATCTATTTTTATTTAGAAGAGAGCATTGCATGATATTTTAATTACTGTTTAAAAATACTTTTAAGAAGCAACTTTCACTTACATTAATGATAAAAAATGGAATTTTGTTTCATTTTGTTGTGTTGTCTTTACAGGTATAGGGTGTATAAAATAAAGATGATGATACCTAATGTAGTCAAATAAGAGATTACTCATTATTCATTTACTAATTCAACAGTCTGTTATTTTGTCCCTACAACAGGCGTTCGTGCTCCAGGGAAGCACAAAGGACCCCTAAGTCATAACAGGGACTTAGGATGAAATTAAGTTTTAAATAAATATAA
Organism: Myotis davidii; assembly: GCF_000327345.1. NCBI lineage: Eukaryota > Metazoa > Chordata > Mammalia > Chiroptera > Vespertilionidae > Myotis > Myotis davidii. The sequence goes on along the minus strand of NW_006292663.1, from coordinate 1,107,125 downwards.
GAGTATTTCCTATTATTTGGAAAATAATTGGTGATGGCTATGTTGTTGGTGGTGAATGGGGAGTGGTAACTGGCATTGCAAGCAGAAGAATTCATGTTAGACATAGTAGTCTGAAGAAACTTGAAGCATGCCAAAATTGCAAGTAATTAGTTGAGGTTGAGCCAAAGGGTACATGATGGTGGCCAGAAAAAGGTGCTAGAGAAGAAAGATACATAAAAAACAAAGTGTCTGTGTGATAAACTATGTAACTATATAGCAATGTTTGCATGATGAACTATATAACTACATAACAAAGAGTCTTATGGTAAGCTATGGAAATTAAGATTTGTATTACAAAGCATGATAATGAATTGAATGTCAAGATGGAGTGGGTGACATGATTTGAGTGCATTTCAGAAAGATATCCCCAACCTCAAACTGAATGGTGATGGGCATTAGAATAACAACAAGATGGTTATATAACCTGTGAAGATTCTATTTCAGTAATATCATATTGTTTCTGATACAGGCATATCTTGGAGATATTGTGGATTAGTTCCAGACTACCACAATAAAGAAAATATTGTGGTAATGCAAGTCACAATTTTTTGATTTCCCAATGTGTATAAAATTTATCTTACACTTTATTGTAGTCTTTTCAGTGTGCAACAGCATTATGTGTAAAAAAAAAACAATGCACATACTTTAAATGTAAATACTTTATTGCTAAAAATTTCTAACCATATTCAGAGCCTTCAAGGAGTTGCAATATTTTTGCTGGTTAAGATTTTGCCCCAGGGTTGATGGCTAATGACTAATTAGAGTGGTAGTTGATAAAGGTTGGGGTGCTGTGGCAATTTCTTAAAATAAAACAACAATGAGCACAGCCCGTGTTGCTCAGTAGTTAAGCATCAACCCATGAAACAAGAGGTCATGGTTCAAGTCCTGGTCAGGCACGTGCCTAGGTTGTGGGCTCAATCCCCATTAGGGAGCATGCAGGAGGCAGCCAATTGATGATGTTCCTCTCTCATCAATGTTTCTATCTCTCTATCCCTCTCCTCATCTCTCTCGCTAAAGATCAATAAAAATATATTAAACAAAAGACAACAATAAAGTTTGCTGCATAGATTGACTGTTCCTTTCATGAACAATTTCTCTATGGTATGTGATGCTGTTTGACAGTATTTTACTCATAATAGGACTTCATTCAAAATTGGAGTCAGTCCATTCAAACCCTGCTACTGCTTTATCAACTAAGTTTATGTAATATTCTAAATCTTTTGTTATCATTTCAACAGTCTTCTCAGCATCTTCATCATGAGTAGATCCCATATCAAGAACCACTATCTTTGTTCACCCATAAAAAGTAACTATTTATTTGTTAAAGTTTCATCATGAGATTGTAGCAATTCAGTCACATCTTCACACTAATTCTAGTTCTCTTTCTATTTCCACCCCATCTACAGTTACTTCCTCTCTGAAGTCTTGAATTTCTCAAATTCATCCATGAGGGTTGGAATCAACTTCTTCCAAACTCCCGTTCATGTTGATCTTTTGACCTCTTCCCATGAATCATGAATATCCTCAATGGCATCTGAACTGGTGAGTCCTTTCCAGAAGGTTTTAATTTACTTTGCCCAGATCCATCAGAGGAATCACTATATGTGGCAGCTATAGCCTTATGAAATGTATTTCTTAAATAATAAGTCTTGAAATTCAAAATGACTCCTTGATCCATGGGCTGCAGAGTGAATGTTGTATTGGCAGGAATGAAAACAATATTAATCTCATACATCTTCATCAGAGCTCTTGAGTGACCAGGTGCATTGTCAATGAATAGTGTTATTTTGATTTTTTTTTCTTCTGAGCAGTAGATCTCAACAGGGGGCTTAAAATAGTCAGTAAACCATGTTGTAAACAGATGTGCTGTCATCCAGGCTTTGTTGTTCCATTTATAGAGCACAGTCAAAGTAGAATTAGCATAATTCTTAAGAGCTTCAGGATTTTCAGAATGGTAAATGAGTATTGGCTGTAGCTTAAAGTCACCAGGTGCATTAGCCCCTAACAAGAGTCAGCCTGTCCTTTGAGGCTTTGAAGCCAGGCCTTGACTTTTCCTCTCTAGTTATGCAAGTCCCAGACAGCATCTTCTTCCAATGTAAGGCTGTTTCATCTACAGTGAAAAATCTGTTGTTTAACGTGGCCATCTTCATTCACTATCTTGACTAGACCTTCTGGATAACCTGCTGTACTTCTACATCAGCATTTGCTGCTTCACCTTGCACTTTGTGTTATAGAGATGGGTTATTTCTTTAAACCTCATGAACCAACCTCTGGTATCTTCAGACGTTTCTTCTGCATCTTCCTCACCTCTCTCTGCCTTCATAGAATTAAAGACAGTTGGGGCCTTGTTTTGGATCAGACTTTGGCTTAAGGAAATGTAGCTAGTTTGATCTATCCAGGCCACTAAAATTTCTTCCAATCAGCACTAGGATGTTTCACTTTCTTATTCATTTCACTGGAGAAACACCTTTAATTTATTTCAAGAACTTTACCTTTGTATCTACAGCTTGGCTAACTGGTGTAAGAGGCATAGCTTTTAGCCTATCTCAGCTTTCAACACGCCTTCCACACTAAGCTTAACCATTTCTAGCTTTTGAGTTAAAGTGAGAGACATGTGACTCTTCCTTTGATTTGAATATCTAAAGGCATTATAAGATGGTTAACTTGCCTAATTCTGCTCTTTTTCTGTGTTTCGGGGAATAGGGAAGCCCAAAGAGGTAGAGAGATCAGGAACAGCCAGCTAGTGGAGCAGTCAGAATACACGTTTATTACGTTTTCCCTTTTATATGGTTGGATTTGTGGCACCCCCAAAGCAATTATGATAGTAACATCAAAGATTAATGATTGCAGGTCACCATAACAAATATAATCATAATGGAAAAGTTTGAAATATTGTGAGAATTACCAAAATTGATACAGAGTAAGCAATGCTGTTGGAAAATCCATGCCCATAGACTTTCTCAATGCAGGGTTGCCCAAACCTTCAATTAGTAAAAAAAAAAAAAATATGTACCAGTCATGTCCAATACAGCAAAGCTCAATAAAACCGAGGTATGCCAGCACCTGTGGTTAATAAGAAGTTATTTATAAAATTGTGCCAGTCATTCTCATATTCACTTGGGATCTTTCTTCTGTTCTGCTCAGTAATCAAAGTGGCTGCCTGGCCAGCTTGGCTCAGGGGTTGAGCATCAATCTATGAACCAGGAGGTCATGGTTCCATTCCTGGTCAGGGCATATGCCCAGGTTGCAGGTGCAATCCCCAGTGCAGAGTGTGCAGGAGGAGGCTGATCAATGATTCTCTTTCATCATTGATTTTTCTACCTATCTCTCCCTCTCCCTTACTCTCTAAAATCAATAAAAATACATTTTAATAAAATAATCAAAGTGGCTGATCCCTGCCGGCTACATTTTCCAAGCTTATGTGTCCACTGGACTTCTAGTAAGATTTTGTCAACTGGGGTGTTTAAAGGGAGATTGAAGGAGAAGAAGATTGGAGAAGTCAGGATATTTCTCCAAATACCATTTTAAGTTTACTATAGTTAAAAAAAAATCATGCTTTAAAAAATATGGCCCCACCAAATAGTTGAGTAGTGTGATATGATACCTTAAATAAGAGCTCACATATGCAAGATACAATTCGGTAAGTTTAAAAATAAAGGTACAAAATATTCATAAAGGTCTGGTAGTGAGAGCTACCAGCTAATCAAAAAATAAATTAAAAGAAGTAGGTTTCATAGCCTGTACTTTTCCCCCCCTTTAAATTCACTCAATCTATTCTAGGTCTTACATTTTGAAAGTATCTCAAAGTTATGTCCTCATTGTTTCCTGGTATTTCTATCTGAATGTTTGCTATGAGCCCTATGTCTATACATACTGTTTTGGCCCTTATCTGGTAGAAACAGAGCTAACTTATAGTGCAACTACGTAGGCCGAGGCGTTCAGGTATCAGATGGTAAGAGAAGTAGCCAGAGACCTGGTATTCACCAGGGAACCAAGTTGATGATGTGGTTTAGGGGCAACTTAATAACTTTGGGCTAATTTTTAATTTCTGGCTCCAGGGAAGAATATTTTTAGAAAGAGTATTACAAACATATGAACTGGAAAACACAAATTTCCTATTTAGATATGGTGATTCCCTGAGACCCTACCCCACCCAAACTGTATGCAGTCACTTTTGCATATGAATGGCCTGTCCTTTCTCAGCCTAAAACCTGTCAAATAGGCAGCAGCTAGGCCAGGGAGCCCCAAAGCAATCAATCCAGCAGCAGCGGTCTGCCTTGTTACACAGCTGGGCCTCGTCTGGCCACTTCCAAACCTGATACAAAGAGGAGGTATCTGCAGATCTCTCTGTAGCTCCTGCTGGGTGGCCCCAGGCAGTGACTGACTTTGCACCTCCTTGGAGATCCAAGAGCCAGTGTACCCAGTGGTCAGTGTGAGACCATACTGGATTACAATTCTTCACATCCATAAGTGATACACTCAAGGGGCAGACTCAGTGACCACCAAAGCCCCACTGAAGCAAATCCTGCCCCATAACAATGTCTCCTGCATAGCAAATCTTCCACTGTAGAGAAACACAGAGAAGCAGCCAAAATGTGGAGACAAAGAAACATGTCACAAACGAAAGAAATAGATGAAAGCAAAATACTGGATATAGAGTTCAAAACCACAGTTATAAGCTTATTCAAGAATCTTCTAGAAACCTCTGAGGGACTTAGTGAGACCTTCAAAGATCTTAGTGAGAATGCTAAAAATAAAAAATGGAAAAGGACCAGTCAGAAATTAAGCAGACACTGACTGAAATAAATAATAATATACAGAGATTCAACAGTAGACTAGAGGATCCCAAGAATAAAGTCAAAGATATGAAATATGAAGAAGCAAAAAACACCCAACCAGAAAAACAAAATGAAAAAAGAATCCAAAAATATGAAGATAGTGTAAGGAGCCTCTGGGACA
>NW_006292663.1:1098146-1101899 GCF_000327345.1 Myotis davidii | reverse complement strand
ATATAAAAATTATGAACAACAAATACATATCTATCAATAAGTGGATCTAAAAATCAAGTGAATAAAAAATCTGATGAACAGAATAAACTGGTGAATATAACAGAATCAGGGGCATAGAAAGGGAGTGGACTGACAATTCTCAGGGGGAAGGGGGTGTAGGGGGTGCGGGAAGAGCTTACACCTATGGACAAGGACAGTGGTGGGGGCGAGGGCCTGGGGAGGGGTGGGAACCAGGCGGAGGGGAGCTATGGGGGGGAAAAAGAGGAACATCAGTAATAATCTGAACAATAAAGTTTTAAAAAAGAAAAAATAAATATTAGTGTTCAATAAATATTGGGTTGATGAATGAATGTACAAAGAACTGACAAAATACACTTTTAACAGCATAATTTTTAAGATTTGATGCTAGAAATATAACATTTTTTTTACTGATTTTCAAACCAAGTGGTTTAAACATGTACCCTCTGATCAAAATTATTAGTATCATTTTTAATGAGTAAGTTATTTTTTCTTGGGTTGAAACAATGGGTCAAATATTTTAGGGACCCCAAAACTGTTAGAAAAATATTTGCCCTTGAAATGAAGACTTGAAGTATGACTTACCAAACATGATGCAATTATACATTGACAATCTTCATTCCTTTCTGTGTATGATATTAAGCCTTCTTTTATTTTAATGATAATAATATTGGAGCTATAGCATGGAAGGTAAAACCTGAAAGTTCTTAATAACTAGGAAATACTAAATATCATGGACAAAACTGCTATTTCTTTCCAAAACATGAAGTTCAATGGACAGAATATTTTAATGGGCAGATGTTAACTTAAAATGTGCATTGTTTGGAAAAGAAGTTAATTAATAACTTATTAATTGGATAGAAAATCTGAAACTGTTGTACTTTTGCAAATACATAATTTTCTTCAAGTATTATTAAAGCATTTTTGTTGTACCTATTAAAGATTCTTGTCTCTAAGTTAATTTCATTATGCTAATAAGCTATCATCGTTACAGAACCTAAGCTTTGATCCATGTTAATTGTCGTGATCTTCAAAGACAAAGTCACCACTTACTTTAAATGAATTTTACATCTTTTTAAAGAATCACACGGAAATTAGGGGAAGTAATTAATTTTTTATTATGTGTCTCAATATTTTTAAGGGAGGAAGTCAATGGTATTGGCTAGAATTCATTTTAACATTTAACTAGGGAAAACAGCATGAGGCCAAAAAAAAAACCCCGTTCAGATGCAAAAGATTAAAGAAAATTTGAAACTGGGACCTAATTTGTCTTGATAAACTTTGGTGTTTAATATGCTTTTTTTGTTCTCAGTGTGAAACTGCAGGGTTTTGATTTGTAAAAACTTTTTTGAAGAATTAATTCTTTCTAATTTTTATTCATTTCTTTGCCTTTCTTTTACAGTAAGACAGACAAGTTGACCTTCAAATGATAAGACTTTTAAATATGTATGGACTTACACGGTTGTATCTATTAGTGATCTGATATTAGCTATTGTGCACTAACAGAATATGTTTCTTATGAAGCAGATTAGAGCTAACTGTCCCTATACAATAACTAGTCATTTGAAACTTCAGGAGTGTAAGCAAATAATTCTATTAAATTATTTGCATTCCTCTTTATAATCAGAGAATGTTATGTGTGGACATATTAATTCCTTCATTTTATGAGAGATTTTGTTTTGTATGAAGATAAAATACACTTTCTTTAAGAACATATCTGAAGTGGAAAATTACTGGTTCTGTCTTTGTTATAACCAGATTGATGTGCAGTTTAGAGACCTCCTTTAAGGTCCCATTGAACAAACCTGGATCAAAACACAGAAAAGCAAAAGCATCATATGGTATCTTTTCCCTTAAACATTAACAGAGAGGGAATTAAATGCCAAAATTATCATTTTGTAATCATTTATACTGTATCAAGCCACCTGACATTCTTTTTGAAAAGACATGTTATGAGAGGGATATTATGGTTGCATTTACATTTTAGAAAACACAGAATTTACTAAGTGATATAAATAGGTGCTTCACAGAAAATAGAAATGTATCAAATGGGTTTTAGAGAAAATCTAGTGTCTCTAATGTAATTGTTAGCACATACGAACATGCCAATACAGCAAACAGCTAGTGGTAAAATCCTACCTTGCAGTGAAGGATTTCTGAGACGCACTGGAGAAGTGAAAAAATCATCATAATGATTCTGTATCTCTAAACCAGTTCTTCTCAATTCTTTGTGTACAAGAGAATTACCTGGTGATGGCAAAAATGTTAATTCCATCATGGTGCCCGATGTTTATGTTTTTAACAAGTATTGTTGGATGATCCTAGTGCTGATGGTTCATAGACTATAAACTTAAACATTGATAGGAGTAATAAATTCAAATTTTATCTGACTGTAAACTTTAAACATTTAAATTCATATAATTTTTTACTAGTCAATGTGCCACTAATCTAGATAATTGCCATATAAAATAATATATTGGCTTAATAATTTTAGTATTAACATTTGAGGTTATACTCGAATGGCTAAAAGCAATAAAACTAATTAACTATATTATTTAAGATATGTCAAAACATATACCTTCAAACTAGCAGTACACTCTTTAAAACTATGAATCTATATAACTTTTATAGTGAGGTTGCTATTTTGTATTGTTTTTTTGTATAATATAGACTTTTAGTGGATGTTAAATGGAGAAATTGAATTCTAATCTTTTATTTTGTAAATCAGTGTATGGCCCAATGTCAGTTTTTCTGTTTTATTATTAGGCATGGCTATTTTTCAGACATCATAACTATAAACAACAGACAAAACTTTTCTACCACTGGGATTATTCCAAAAACTGTGCTAGAGTTTTTGAAGTTATTCAGATGAGTTAACGATACTTTAGTTTTATAATAATACATGAGCATGTGTTCCATGTGCCGTCTCACAAATTTAATAGACAAAGTCACACATGCATGTATACAAAGAATAACTTCTCCCAGACCTGCTGAGGTGTTAGGGATGGAGGTTTTACATTATAATTTGAGATAAAACTCCTGTAAATGTAATTTAAGTTTAAAAGACTTACAAAGAAAAATTATTTACATTAAAATATATCTAACTCCTAAGTCCTCATGGAACAAGCCTTTATATCCTTTAAGATCTCCCTCAAACACATTAAATCACACTTCAAATGCATTCTTGAAATAATAATCAGTATGTGATGTCATTCTTGTATTAAAGGTGTTGACTTTGGTACATGGAAGGATTTGGGAATATAGTAAAAGTGGCAAAGAACACAAAGCTTATCCCTTATAGAAATGTGTTAGGTTAGGATTGAGGAGAGAAAATGCATATGACTCATATCCATCCAGTTCTATTAGGTTCTTTCCAACTTGTCAGAGGACACTAAGATAACTACACTAATAATAGAGAAACATGGTAATTGGCGTACCACCGCTACCCTTTTCATTGGCTAATCAGGGCAATATGCAAATTAACTGCCAACTAAGATGGCGGTTAACTGCCAACAAAGATGGCGGTTAGTTGCATATGTTAGGCACAATGCAGGAAGGCGAAAGGGGGTTCAGGAAGAAGTCCCCTGCCAATGACAGTGATCGGAAACCCAGGGGGGAGCTAAGAGCCTGCAGGCAGGGCCATGATCAGAGAATTGGGTGCCTTTGCTGCCCTGGCCAGTGATAGCAGGAAGTAGGGGTGGGGCCAGCGATGGGAGCTGGGCACGGTCGAAGCTG
>NW_006292663.1:1067626-1097895 GCF_000327345.1 Myotis davidii | reverse complement strand
GCTCCCCGGCCCGGGGCCAGTGCCTCTGCCACAGGCGTTAGGCCTGGGCAGGGCCAGAGCGGGAGATCACAGCTCCACTGCCGCTGCGGGCCCCTGCTGCCCAGGCCGGACGCCTTGGCCAGAGGCGTTAGGCCTGGGCAAGGGCAGAGCCAGTAATAGGGGGGAGAAGGGGTTCCCCTGCCCATGCATGAATCCTGGGCCAGAGGCATCATGCCTGGGCTTGGGGCAGAGCCAGCAATCGGAGAGGTCTGGGGGTCCCCTGCCCAGGCCTGACGCCTGGGCCAGAGGCATCAGGCCTGGGCTTGGGGCAGAACCAGTGATGGGGGGAAATGAGGGTCCCCTGCCCAGGCCTGCGATTGGAGGGTGATGGGGGTCAATGCCTGAGGGCTCCCAGTATGTGAGTGGGGACAGGCTGGGCTGAGGGACACTCCCCCCTACACACACACCCAGTGCACGAATTTTGTGCACCAGGCCCCTAGTCCTATATAATAAAAGGCCAATATGCAAATTGTCCCCTCAACTGGGAGTTCGACCAGGGGGAGGGGCAGGCCAACTGCCCATGGCCCCTCCCCCTGGCTGGCCCCACCCCTAATACCTCTCTCAATCCCAACCAAAGCTACCAGTACACTAAATTAGTACCTATAATGGTTTAGAACAAAATATGCCTTGTGCTCATGACAAAAGAAAAGAAGAAATATATGGATAATTAAATGCTCAGTGTATCATTTTAGTAAATTAAATATTTTAGATTAGACTCCCATATGATAAATTTTATGAATAAACAAATTTAAGGTTAGGAGATGAGGGGCTTAGGAAACTAACACTGTTAAATAGCTTAATCAAAGATGAAATTTATTGCATAAGATCTCTGTTGTATGATTTTTTTAAAACTATCAGAGCAACACTGCAATGGCTTAAAAGAAGTGTGTGATCTAAGGTGTAACAGATTCAATGATTAAAGACCATAACCCAGACATTGAAAAATGCTATAAGCATTGAAGAGCAGTACCACTGAATAACAGAAGATTTATTTCTAACTATCCCATGGCTTTTTAGTCACTGAGATATATTTGCTAAAGGAAATAATAACTTTGCTTGAATTAGGAGATCATTAATATTATCTCTTGTACTTCATAACACAGGTTGCAAACTAGCACCAGACATATCGAGAGTGGGGCAAGAGAACATTTATAGTTGTGAGTACCTGAAATGGAGTTTATTCCTATATATGATTGTTTGTTAATTATTGTATTATTTTCCATATGAACAACTATAAACTTACTTTGGCCTCACCCTGTATATTTGTTTGGCTTACATAATATGTTAAAATATTTCAAAGTTCATGTCTACATTTTAAGATTATGTGTTTTTATATACTAGTAACTATCTGGATATCTGGCTATAATTGAAAAGATCCACTATCTAAAAATTCTGAGCATCTCCTTTTACACAACAAAGATGGGATGGGTCTGAGTTAAAATTTCATCATTTGAAGACATGCTCTGTGATTTCCTCTCCACCTTAGTATCTCTCTAGCCACCTCACTCATGTAAATAATTTGCCCACGACTAAAAGACACTAGAATTTGCCACAGTTGATAAAAACAAGATCTATTAGAAATAAATGTTAATCTTCTATCTACTACTGGGAGCCCTCTATGTGAAAATGATGGGGATATGTTGAAATGTAAAAAGATATTAAGTATGATAGTATAAGAACTGAAAAGACAGTGAAAAAAGATGAGAGGAGACTGAACTATTATTACCTTAGGGGAGACAGCCAAGTGGGTTTATGTTCTAATTACCTTTTTCCATAATTTAGGAAACCTTGGGTGAGTCTGTATTTGGCAAATCTTAGATTTAGAGAAATAAAAATGTTAGGTGTAGTGAAAATAATCCTTGTTTCTGTATATAGTAACATCCTAACTTTAAAATGTTAAAATACCTCTGACTGAAGATTGTTATAAGATGTTTGGGGTTAACTGTGTTCGATGCTTTTCTCTTCTAAAGACCTTTGCTTTTAACTCAATGCTTGCTTATCTTTCCAATTTAACATAGTCCCACATTCTTCTTTGTAGTAATTTTGGGCTATCTGATAACATATAATGGAAAACATGTTTACGTCTTCCACTGGTTCTTGTTGCATATTTCAAATGCTTAGAACAACAATTTTCAGAAGCTTTCATTAAGGTTAATTTAAAAACTACATTAAATACAAACAGATTTTCTCACAAACAAAATGCAATGTGTACTTAACAGACTTCTGTATGTTATATTTGATAAACTACCTCATATAAATGCAAATTTTGACTTTCTGCCAGAACCAGGTGGTATGGAAAATATTTCTATTAAACAAATAATGCTGGAAGAGCAAACTTCAAGCACTGGTATGTTACATAGAAAAAGAGGATGTTTTTGTTCAGGTTTGATGTATATTTTAAGGTTGACCTTTCCTATACAAAATGAAAGAAACATATTGGAGAATAATATGTGGTGAGCAGTTGTCTTTGGTGCAAAAGAAGATTCAGGAAAATATATGTAGGGAGGAATTCCACATAGAGAAATATGCTAGAATATTTTCTTCTGTTTTGCATAGTTATTTGCTAACATCATCTCATCTCCTCCAATAGCTATCTGAATAGCTTTCATCTCAATCACTGAGTAAAAGTGAACAAGGAGAGCTAAATAAAGCAGGATGATCCCAAATGTTGCCTTACACCCAGCTTTTTTTTTGAACTTTCAGCCAGACAAAATACAATCAGAACATAAAAGCAAACAGAAGACTTCCCACAAACTGATAACCCTAGCCTAACCATGAGAAAAATATTGGGGGAAAAAGCGACATTCTACAAATTATCTGATCAGTACTGCTCAAGAGTTGTCAAGACCATTAAAAACAAAGAAATACTGTGATACTTACAGAACAAAGGAGACTAAGGAATCAGGGAGACTAGATGTAATGTAGTATTCTGTATATATTCTTGAAACAGAAAAATGACATGGAAAAACTAGTGAAATCCAAATAAAGTGTGTTAATAATAATGCATCAATGTTATCTCGTTAGTTCTGACAAATGTACCAAGTAATGTAATATGTTAACGATAGGGGAACCTGGGTGGTGGGTATTTAGAAACTCTGTACAATTTTTGCAACTCTGTAAACCTAAAATTATATGCTCAAATATTTATTAAAATATAAAAAATATAGATAAATATAGGAAATATTGTTTGGCCCAGATACATTTCCATTCTTATGGGAACGCTTCATGTTCACTCAGTAGAGTAAGCCCTTGGAATTGCTCTATCTAAAGTAATAACAAATGAAGACAAAAACTGTATACACTTTCTTCCTCAGTTAACTCCATAAACACATACAATGCCCACAGAGGATGAAGTGTGCCATTTTAAGGAAAGTTGTTGCCTACATAAAGTGCAAAGAGAAAATCCATTGGTACCAGGTTCTAAATATTATTAGGCCTAGCAACCTTCCTCCTCACTGTGATCATGGGCTGCATTTGTGAAGTGTTACAAAATTGGTATAAAGACCCTAGAGAAATGTTCCATTCGGGAAAGACATAGTAATATTTAATAATTTAAAAACACTATATTTTTAATAATATGCAATGTGGGAATAATATGAAAAGTTGGGAACAACATAATATTTAGGCTTGATACAATAGGTTAAATATCTAAAGTGCTAAGCCTAAGAATATTTATATATACAGATACACACATATACATGATAAAAGAGAAGTAGAAGCAAGAGAAGGAGAAAGATCAAAGAAAGGAAGAAAGAATTAAAGGAAGAAAGGAAAGGAAGGAAGGAAGGAAGAAAGGAAGGAAGGAAGGAAGGAAGGAAGGAAGGAAGGAAGGAAGGAAGGAAGGAAGGAAGGAAGAAAGAGAACAAGAAGAGGAAGAAGAAAACTTCTTAATTGGGATCTTTGTTCTAAGCACTGATTTTAGAACTTTACAAACTCTGTGAATTTGATTTTATAGATAGATGATAAGATTTAGGGAGGATATATAACTTGTCCAAATACTGACACTTTGTGAATAATACAGTAACTTTCAATTTCTCCTGAAGACATCTATCAACATCCTTGTCAAATATTCTCAATTGTTAAGTCTCCTATGGCTCCATTTTCTTGGTATTCCTTCCTGATTCTCCCTTTAGATTAAGGGCTCATTGTCATGGTCTCAGATATCATACATGATTAAGCTGAGATTCTAATCCAAGTCCAGATAACTCCCAAGTCTATATACTTAAATCAGTAAATTAACGTGTTTATGGTGGAGTGTATTTGCCTTTGAGGTGTTAATAAATTAAAACATTTGATTTCTAAGGATGTTAAAAAACTTTCTGACCCAATATCCAATATCAAATGTTTTCTAAAAGAGAATTTAGAATTAAATTTTATCTCTGATGAAATTTCTATTAACTTCAAAATGTAAATGTTGAGGACAAAGGAGAAAGAGTGGGAATGACACATTGAGACACTTTTAAAGTTTGTAATGAACAGTTACCAGGGAGGAACAGTACATTTGATTGATGTTCTTCTTCTTGTTGGTTTGTTTATTTAATATAAGTCCTTTGGTTTTTATCCCTCTAAAAATAGTTAATGTTTTGGAAAGAAATTTGTTTTTCCTGCTAGAGATGATAGATGAGGCTAGTGGAGACTTCAGATCTCTTTATACCTCTGATCTGATGTGTTATTTTTGCTAATCTGAGATTAACATTACTTACTCATAAAATAACTTCATAATTGTCTCTAATGACAACATCTGACAGAGCATACAACTCTTAAGAGGCAAACGGTTTGAATAAAATTCTGCTTAATATCATAACATACTTAAATTGATTTCATTCTCAAATCAAAATGGAGCCAAGGTTTTTGTGAGTTTATGAACTTTCAAATAGAGATATTTTCTCTCCCACCCTCCCATTTCCTAAGAAATCCTTATCTTTAGGGAGCTAATAAGTTAGGTAAACCTATAGGTAATCAGACCAATCAATATTCTACACCCAGAGGAAGTAAACTTTCAAAATTAGAGAAGTTTTTTTTTTATTAATTCTCCATATTAAACATGTTTGTTTCCGAATCCTTGAGAGAATTAAAAAGTCAGAAAAGTATTTGATTATATAAACTATGATTTTAGTGGTGAGTTAATAAAATCATGTATATACTATGGCATAGTTAATGTCAGGAAGCCTGACAAATGGCATTGGTTTTATAACAAAATCAATATTGGCTTTGCTAAATTGGGTAAATTAATTTCTCTAAATTTTATTTAATATCAAGAGAAGAAAATTCAAAGAATATATAAAATCAGAGACTCCCAAAATTAAATATGAAGTGAAACATTATCAAAAACTGTATTAAGCGGATCCAGGTTAGTTATTATTTAAAACAGTCAAAAGTATTCAGCTTTTGAGGTCAAGTTCTGATATATTTAAATGTTATATTTAAATGTTAGTGACTTCCAATTCAACACTATTATTATTTCCTTATATATTTTCCAGAGAAAATTTCAGATTTTTGAGCCAAGTATGGAATTACTTGGTTGGAGGTTACACAATGCAGACCTAAAGAGTGTTTTATATTTTATGTCTTGGAGACAGAGCATTAGATTTCACAGGGAAAGTCATAGATATGCCACATTGTCGAAATTTCTGATCTGCTTGCAATGCTTAGGTTTGAATGAAAAACCCAAGGGCCAACTTCACAAAACAATTACATTTGCTTGGTATACCCCTGATGCTCCAAAACACTCGAATTTGCACTTTTAAAAAGGCAAAATAAATTCTCTTTTCACCTTACTAAACTTTAAACTTGCAAATGTTTCTTACCTAACTTTAACTACTCTCCTTAGGGGCCCTGCAGGTCTGAAAAGAATGCAGGAGAGCCAAGAAAGGTGTCCCCAACGCAGCCATACTGTTAATCTATCAGCTCGGCTTTAGTTCATTCTAAAACAAAGGCACATAAGGAATTCTATCGGGACATCTATAAAACATCTAACAACACTTTAATAGGTAGCTCATGACATTACTTTTAACACACTATATTTATTTTCAAAAGAAATGATTCAATCACCAATCAGACTCTATTTCTCATTTTTATTGAATACAAATCATACCTATTTGAAGCTCATTTCTCACCATGGTTGTCAGAAAGCATATATCCACATATTATATATAATATTATACATGTTAGATATTCACATTCCTTCAGATTCTAAAGGTGTTTTGTGTTTTTTTGTATTAGGCCTCTTAATGTCAGAAATCTACTACAAATAAACAATACAAGTTATTAATTAACTATATAAAAACATAACTTTTCTTGTTAATCAAAAATCAATGGAATATAAATTTAAAATTGATACAAAATGGCCTTTGTTTTTGTAGCTGAACTCCCTGAATGTCTGTCTGATTCTTCCCAAAGCCATTCATACTCATTCACTATAGTGATCTTCCTTTCGATTGCTCTTGACGACACTTATCACTATGCTTGTCAATTTTTCTCTCTCATCAACTCTCCCATCTTTATCCTCTTGACTCTCCCTTTAGCTTGAGGTCTCATCTCCAGGGTCTCATATTCAGGCTTTTAGTTCTATGAGTCCCAAGATGGTTCTTCAGATTGTATCCCATGCTGTAGCACACTTTTGCCTCGATGAAGGATTCTTCCATCCTTGGAATAACTTCACATCAAGGATGAGCCATAAGTATCCCAATGGTGAAATTACCCACACCTATGGTTGCCAAGGCATTTCTATTTTATGCTTGTTATCCCTGGGTTATTATTAACAGCACTCACTGTAATCTCAAAAGTCCCTATGTTACCATCAGAACTAGGTATTAATAGTAATAATGTGAAAGGTGCAAAGAGGAGGCCAGACATTATAAAATGGTCATTGGGCAGCTTCACCAGGAAACTGCAACTTTATACTCCCCAGGGAATCACCAGTCCATTCCCTGCAAATCCCTGGTGAAAGGAAATGGGTGCTTATGCAATGAAGTTAGAATGACCTAGGAAGGTGCTTTCCTGTCAGTCTAACCTGGGAAGAAAGATAATTGGCCAGAGGGGTGGAGTCATTGCAAGTGCACAAAATCCTGAAGGATTCATTGGATAAGTTCCCAGTTAAATCCCCAATAAAAAGAACCTTCTCTCTTTTGTTCCTCTTGTTTCACTCCTGCTTCTTTGCACTTGCCCATGCTACCTCCATGGCCATGTGGCCCTAGAAGCTGCATGGCCCATGGCCATACAACCCTACATTTAATAGGCTACAGCTAGGAACACTAGTTAACCTGTCCAGATGCGGGACTGGACTGTGCAAATATGGGATGAAAAATCTGGGCACTGGCTTTGATGAGAAATGGGACTTTTTCCATGTCTGAACAGGGAGAAATGGGAACTTCAAAACTCAGGGTGTAAATCCACAGAAATAAAGCTTTCTATGACCTCATTCTTCTGTGGGGACCTCAGGAAATTCTTATTCCTGCAGCACCACAAGAGCTCCACTTCCACCAGTGGTAGAGGATACCCCACTGATAACACCTATTGGATCAGCACGTCAATAGCCAATTAGTAAAACAAGTTGAATGGGAATACATTCACTAAACTTGAGGGATGAATTTACTATTTTAGGCAGAAACACTCTGAATTATGTGCAAGGGGTATCCCTGTTCTCCTGATAAGAATAAATTTATTAAAACCAAACTGTAGTGAAAAGGGTTTTCTATTCAAAATCCAGAACAAGTATACAGAGAAGGCATGTAAATGGAGATTTATCAGTACAAACTCTTTAGTGATCATATGCTAATAATAAGCATTTATAAACTTAAATATGCCAAGTTGGTCTCAGTAACAAGATTGTGATAAATAACTAATAATAAAATGCCCAAGTTATATTTATAATGATAATATTATTCTGAGAGTCCTCCAATAGCAGCCAAGATAGCAAAAGGAAACGACAGACACTGAAGGACAGTGAAGTGTCAGGCATTAAAATAGGTTATTATAATTGTGCAACAAGACTATTCATATGGGTATGATAGCAAAAAGTGATCAGAAAGCCTCAGAGAGGATCATGGTAATAAGAAGTTAATCTTTTGGGCTCCATAAAAAGTACTCTCTTGCCCTAACTGGTTTGGCTGAGTGGATAGAGCATTGGCTTGCGGACTGAAGGGTCCCAGGTTCGATTCAGGTCAAGGGCATGTACCTTGGTTGCGGGCACATCCCCAGTAGGAGGTGTGCAGAAGGCAGCTGATCGATGTTTCTCTCTCATCAATGTTTCTAACTCTCTATTCCTCTCCCTTCCTCTCTGTAAAATATCAATAAAATATATTTTTTAAAAATATTCTCTTGGGAGAAGAGAAATAAGACACGATACTGATAGGATACTAAAACTTCACTTTCTACATGGATAATGGAGAAGTTCAGAAATGCCTGAGTGATTGTTATTGCTGAAAGCTCATATATGTCTTTGTAGGTGGGAAGGGGAATATCTGCAAGCAGGGATCGGCACTGGCAGAGAGAAGAGACAATTCTTTCAGCAACATCCGGGAAGGCATTTCAAACTACTCCTAAGAAGTGACACATACTGGGAAATTTTAAGGCCGAACCCAGTTGTAAGTGTACCCCAGTTTAGCACATGCACAGTTGAAAACAGAATGAAAGAGGGTAGGGTTGAGAAAGATTTTGCATATTGAAGATACCCAGAAAGCCCCAGGGTAAAAGTACTGTAGACCCTGAGGGAAAAAACATCTACTAAGAAGGGCTCTTGGTGGCTAACCGGACTCAAATTAAAAACAAAACAAAACAAACAAGAACAACAAAAAACACAGAGCCCTCTTAGAAGCCAGTTCTACACAGGGACCTCTCGCACAAACTTCACTTCAGGGAGAAGCCCGTCCTGAACTACCTGCCTCTGCACTGAACTGCCTGCCTACCTGCCTGTGTTTCTGCCCTCTGAGCCGGCCCTTAGAAAGGGTTCCTGGAGCCCTATTTCAACCAATAGTACCGGCCCTTTCCCACCCAATCAGAGCTACCCAGCTTTGGTCAATCAGAGTATCTTTATTCTACTGGTCAGGACAGTGCCTTTGGACCAATCAAACTGCAGGGATTTGGAGTCCTCATTTGCTTGAGGAGAGACCAATCAGGATCCAGGGGAGGGGGATTCTGTGTATATAAGCCAGCTCCCCTCTGGCTCTGGGGGTGCACTCTCCCTTGCTACTGAAGATTGTTTTTCCTTGCTCAGGTGAAACACTGAAGATATCTCGCTGGAGCTCTGTGGAGCAGACCAGGACAGGCCAGAGCAGACTGGCACAGAATAGAGCAGACCAGAGTAGAGTGGTCTACAGGGGAGGGTCTCTAGGGTCACCTTACAGCTGTGCTGTATCTCAGTTGAGCTGTTTTGCACTAAATAAAGTTTCCTTTGTCACCATGTAACCAAACTGAGGATTCCTGTTGGTGTTGAATTGAATGGTGAACCATCGGTGGAGAATAGCAAACCCACTTCACAACTGGATGACAGTGCAGTGTATTTATTTAATGTTAAAAAACAGTATTTTTTTTTTTTTGGATGAGTGATTACAGATGCAACATTTTGCAAGTTAATAATATATTTTCAAAATTAAGTTGGATCATAATGCTAAGTTGATATAATATTTCTCCACAGTCCATAGTTTGTTTCACATTTACTTTCAAATCACCCACTAGCAATATTTTCATTGCTCTATAGATAGCATCCCAAAGTATTTTTCTATGTTATGTTTTGTTTTCTATAATCTTTGTGACAAGAGTTATTTTCCTATAGTGAGAGGAAATGAGAAATATATTAATCAGTAGTGTCCAATAAAACTTATAACAAATTGTCTGAATGGAAGGACAGATGTACCTCACAAATGATATTTATCCAACCCACAAACAAGTTACTGGAGTAGATATTGTCCCCAAATGACAGATGAAGAGACTGAGTGTAGGAAGATAAATTAATGTATTCAAGGTTACACAAGCAATTAATGGCAGAATAGCTCTAACTCCAAAGTCCTCTTATGTTAAAGTACAATATTAAGAATGTAGAACAGTACTTTTCAAAATTAAATGTTTGCAGCTGATTTTTTGTTGTTGTTTTCTTTTTAAATGAATACTCTGAAGCAGATGCTCTGGAATGGGCTTGAGATGTTATGATGACAATGCTTTGTCCACGACTTTGAGTAGCAAGAGTGGAGTGAGGTGGTTCAGATACAGAGTGCCTTATTCTTACGTTTCCACGATATCGATGCACCTTTTTATTACAAGTTATTTACAGACTTGCTTATAGTGTTTCCTTTTGACTTATGCTGTTTATTATTTAAGGAATTCTAAACTACCATGTACGACATAACTCCCATCACAATTTGTACTTTCGAATCAAGTGCGATATTTTTTGGGGGGATGACTGATTGCAGATGAAACATTTTGAAAGTTAATACTATATTTTCAAAAGTAAGCTGGATCATAATGCTAAATTGATATAATATTTCTCTCTAGTCCAGAGTTTGTTTCCACATTTACTATCAAATGACCCACTAGCAATATTTTCATTGCTCTATAGATAGCATCCAAAATATTTTTGGCCTGGTATAAATTTAAATTTTAGTGCAACTGTTTCATGTTTTCATCATGCAAAATTTAAAATGCAAAAATAAATAAACATAGAGCAATAAAACAATCAACCAAAACTTAAAGCTCTATAATCAACCAGCTATCACCAGTATGGTTTTAATTATACTGTTTTTATGATATAGATACTAAATGTGGAAATAATTTTTTCTTCTATGTATTTCACAACTTTTAATGTCGTTTCATTTCCTTTTTTTTTTGAGACCTTCAGAACACCTTTGTTAAGGAAGCAGATCTTAACCATCAAATATGATGAACCTGAGGAAGTAGGCTGAAACAAGAAGTGCTTCATTTAACTACTTTGAAAAATAAGTACTTCAGATATTAAAACTAATAATAATTTAAACTACTTTGATGTTTGTTGCAAAATACCACCTTTAGGCTATAAAGACAGATTCTAAGCATTTAATTCCCCAAATGTTGAAATCATAGAAATTATTAATATGATCACTAGTGGGAAGAATTAAAATTCATTAATAACAAAAATTATATTATGGAAAAAATTCTAATAATTATCCTTTCCAATAAATCATTTTTTCTCTAAGTAGTTATTATTTCATTTACAATGGCTTTCTATAAAACAGAGTTCTAGAATTTGAATATATTAATGTATTTATTAAGCAACATAACTACAAACAGATTTTCTTAAAGTTCTCTAAAAAGAAAGTGATTAACAAAATGATGCTAAAGTTTTATAGAGAGGCAAAATACCCAAAATAGCCAACACAATAATGAACATAGTTGGAGGATTCAAATTATCTAACTTCAAAATTTACTATAAAGCTACAATAATCAGAAAAGTGTGGTACTGGTAAAAGTATAGATAAATAAATTAATAGGACTAGTTAAATATCACAGAAATAAGCCCACACAAATAAAGTCAACTGAAACTTGACAAAGAAGCAAAGTCAATTCAATGAAGAAAGGATAGCCTCTTCAACACATGGTGGTGGAACAACTGAGTATCCGTATGCAAGAAAATTAGTATTATCATTATCATCTAGACACTGACCTTATGTTCTTTAACAAAATAATTCAAAGTAGATCAGACACCTAACTGTAAAAAACAAACAAACAAAAAACTATAAAAGTCCTAGAAGATAACAGGAGAAAATCTAGTGTTTGAAATTGACATTTTTGATTATGTATCAAAAGCACAATCCATAAAAAAAGCAATGACAAATTGGACTTCATTAAAATTAAAGACATGATCTGTTGAACACACTGTCAAGAGAATGAGAAGATAAGCCACAGACTAGAAGAAAAACTTATAAAGTACTGTTACTCAAAGTAAAACGAAAAGAAAAAAGCTCTTAAAACTTAATAATAAAAAAAATGGACAACTCAAAAAATGACTAAAGTTGCCCTAGCTGGTTTGGCTCAGTGGATAGAGTGTTGGGCTGTGGACTGGAAGGTCCCAGGTTCAATTCCAGTCAAGGGCACATGCTCGGGTTGTGGGCTCAATCCCCAGTAGGGGGCTTGCAGGGGGCAGCCAATCTCTGGTTCTCTCTCATCATTGATGTTTTTATCTCTCTCTCCCTCTTCTTTCCTCTCAATAAAATATATATTTTTTAAAAAAATGACTAAAAGACCTAAACACTTCACCAATGATGGATATAATGATGGCAAACAAGCATGTAAAATGCTCAAAATCACCCATATTTAAGGAATTACAAATTAAAACAGCCACCAGATACCATTGCAAACCTATATGAATGGCTAAAATCCAAAATACAACAAGGAATGTTGGAGCAATGAACTTTTTCATTTATTTCTGGTGGGAATGCAAAATAGTACAGCCACTTTGGAAGATAGTTCGGCAGCTTCTAAAACAATGAAGCATACTCATGGCATGTGATACAGCAATGACACTCCTTGGGGTTTACACAAATGAGGTAAAAAGTTATGTCAACACGAAAGCCTGCACACAGGTTTTTATGGCCACTTTATTCATAATTGCCAACATTAGGAAGTAACCAAGATGTCCTTTGGTGAGTCAGTGAATAAATGGTGGTACATCTAGACAATGAAATATCATTCAATGCCGAAAAGAAATGAGCTATCCAGCCAATAAAGAGATGGTGAATCTTAAATGCGTATTGCTACGGGAAAAAAGACATTCTGGAAAGAGAACATACTATTTGATTCTAACTACACTCATTCTAGAAAAGGCAAAACTATGGATAAAGTAAAAAGATCAGTGATTGTCAGAGATCCACATGGAGGGAGGAATGGATAGCTAAAGCACAGAGGATTTTGATGGCAGAATAAATATTACGTATGTACAATGGCGGATGCATGTCAGTATACATTTGTCACTACCCATAGAATGTATAACACAAATAGTGACTTTTAATGTAAACTATGGTCACTGGTTGATAGTGATGTGTCAATCAATATCACAGGTTTGGGACGTTTGTGGTGGGGGGTTTTGTATAGAAATTCTCTATGCTTTCTGCTCATTTTTGCTGTGAAAATAAAACTATTTTAAAAAATAGAGCCTAGTAATTAAAAAATAAAAACTAAATAATGTGATCAATTTAATTTTACATTACACAGTCACTCAAGGAATGTATAATATCCTGGGTTTTGTTTTACTTGTACTATAGAGGTGAGTTCTAGCCTTCATCCTCAAAATGCACACATACTTTTCCCAGGTATGTTTAGTGCTAAACTGATGTGATAGTTGCTCAAGGTTAAATATAAACATAGGCATCTATATATATAAAACCCTAATATGCAAATAGCCAAAATGGTGGAACAACCAAACAACTGGTCATTATGCTGTGCGTTTACCACCAGGGGGCATGCGTGGAACATGGCGGGTGTCAGCAGCAGGCAGCAGAGCATGCACCACAGTGGAATGGTAGAGCAGGTGAGTGGGGGTGCCAGACCAAGGTGGAGCCAGTCGCTGTTATCGGGGTGAGCCTCTGGTGGTTATTGAAAATTATTTGCTCCCACGCGACATAGTCCTGCCAGGCGCTCACACCTGCTGCCGGCGCCAACTCCACTCGCACCCGCTGCTGGCACCAGAGCAGCCACTCACACCCGCTGCTGGTACCCAGCACAGGCCCCAATCATTTTGTGCCATCAGCGGGTGCAAGTGGCGGCTGCTGGCCACGGTCACCCCTCAGTGCTTCTCCACCTCCCCCGGCTCCTGAGAGGCAATCGGGTCCAGTAGCCGCCTCTCATTCCCACTGCCAGCAATGACCCTGCTCGCACCTGCTGCCAGCGCCACAGCCGCTGTTCACACCCACTGCCAGTGCCCGGCACCAGTCCTGATGGCTCAGCACTGTCAACAGGTGTGAATGGTGGTTGCTGGCCCTGATTGCCCCTCAGGGCTTCTCCACCTCCCCCTGCTCCTGAGGGACAATGGGACAGTAGGCACTCACTGATGGTGCCGGCACTGTTCACATCTGCTACTGGTGCTGGCGCCAATCACTCCATGCCGGCAGTGAGTGTGAGCGGGTCCAGGACCATCAGTGCATGCGAGTGGTGGCGGCAGGAGCAGGTCTGCAGGCAAACAGAGGAACCAGGGCCTGTGGTAGGAGGGGCCAGGCAGGGGCATGGAGGATGGGCCAAGACGTGCCCCTGTGCCCAGCACAGCCTCACAGCC
Source organism: Myotis davidii (assembly GCF_000327345.1). Taxonomy (NCBI): domain Eukaryota; kingdom Metazoa; phylum Chordata; class Mammalia; order Chiroptera; family Vespertilionidae; genus Myotis; species Myotis davidii. Next base: position 1,083,620 of record NW_006292663.1, on the reverse strand, counting down.
CACAGTTCCTTTCAAAGTGCATGAATTCGTGCACTGGGCCCCTACTCAATAATAATTGGCTAATGATTTTCTAAATAAAATAAGGTGATGAATGCTATGGTGGAGAAAACACCTTGTTCTATTGGAGTTCACATGAAGGACACTTGGGAGTCAGATGAATTCTTGGTCTCAAAGTTTCAGATTTCTTTTTGTGGTTTAGTAATAAGTAAAAGTATTGTCATTTGACTATACAGAAATATAAGTCTGTAATAATGTGTATGCAATAGCTTTTTACAAAGAAAATACAGCAGCAATGATATTATTTCTTATATTATTTTTCAACTTTAAAATTTGATTTTGTGGTGGATCATTGATATAATATGATATACCTAGATATTTCAGGCAAACACACACACACACACACACACACACACACACACACACAACCAACTCGGGAATATATGCAATATGTACAGAATCATCTCTGATGCTTTGCGCTTTAACCAATTCATTCACCATTTAAAAACAATTAAAAAATTCATTAAGCTGGATTCTGCCCTTGGATACACACAACAAAAACTCCATTGAAGTCGATGTAAATTGTGCATGCATATCCAGGGGCAGAATTTGGCCCGCTGTGTTTAATTCACTCTGATCATTCCTATTAATTCAATATTAATATTTCCGTTCATTTATTCAATTAGTTCTGTGGTATTCAAAATTCATTGTATGTAATACATTGCGATCAGTCAATCATTGCATTTCCAGTCCACTTTCTAACAATCAATATTTGAAGTTAGTCAAGGCAAAATGCACTTTAAAACCAAACAGAAATAGAAGCAGAAGTCTGTCTGCAGACATATCTCCTACTTTGTTTCCTGGTTTCTTGGGCCTGACCTCTCCTGGTAGATTCAGTCCGTGTGAGAGATATTAGCAAACTGTGGGGCAGAGTTGGCCCTTAGATCAAATGCTGCTTTGTGGGGTAGCCAAGTAGGGCTATCTAATAACAGCCAGATGTGAAAGAGTAAGCTCACGAAATACCCACCACTTAATTAGGTCACACAATACCATTTGGCTCCCAATCAAATTTGGGTTATTTCTGTTCTGAGCAGAGGGATCTCTTCTGTCTTCAAGGAACATAGATCAAAATGAACACAGGATGTTAACATCGCAGTATAAACATTGCATGCATGAATAAGTGGAGCTAAACTCAAGAAGTGTAATGATCCCTATGCTCTAAATTCATTTAAGTATAACTTCTTTAGGCAGGAGAACTGAAAATTTCACATGATTTCTGAAATCATTTTAGGTATCCACAATATGCCAGATTATTAGCAAATCTGTAGAAGGGACATTTACTGAAATTAACAGTCCGTATTCAAGTATTCATGAAGCATTCTAAAAAGAATTATGTTTACTATTTTTGTTTGTAACAGATTTTTGAGATATAATTGATATACAATAAATCATATATTTAAAATGTACAATTTGATTAGCTTTGACAAATGTATGCATATGTGAAACCATCATTACAATAAAGATAATGAACATATTTATCACCCCAAGAAGTTTCCTTATGTCTCCAAAAATTTCCCTCTAGGCAACCACTGATCTGCTTTCTTTTATTAGAAATTAATTTTAATTTTTTAGATTTTAAATAATAATAAAAATATGTACTATTTTGTGTCTGGCTTTTTTCACTCAGCAGAAATATTTTGAGATTCAACTATGTTGTGTTGTCTATCAGTAGTAGTTCATTCCTCTATCTCTGAGTAGTATTCTACTGTATGAATATAATTTGCTTGTATGGTCCTCTGTCCATTGGCATTCAAAGTATTTCCAGATCAGGGCTACTACAAGTAAAGTTGATATGAAAATTTGTATATCAATCTTCGTATGGACATCTTTCCCCCCTCCCTTACATAAATAAATAGGAGTGTAATGGCTAGATAATGTAGCATGTGAACGTTCAACTTCTAAAGAAACTGCCACAATGTTTTCCAAAGTGTATGCAATTTTACATTCCTACCAGTAGTAATTCCTCCTAATCCTTAGCAATACTTAGTATAATCCATCTTTTTTTATTATAGCCATTCTCATGAGTGTGCAGTAAAATCTATTGTTGCTGTATATGGCATTTCTTCAGTGAATACGTTGAGCATTTTTTCATATGCTTATCTCACACAATCGGTTTTATAGCTAAAAAGTATTTGTCTAATCAAATGTTATAAAGATTTTCTTCTAGAACTTTTTTAATTATATACTTTACATTTAGGTCTATAATGCACTTGAATTTAATTTTTATATATTTTACATTTAAGGATTGATGTTCAATTTTGGAAGGCATATTAATAGTCAATTGTTTCAGCACTATTTTAGTAGACTAAGCATTTTCCAAAAAATTGTCTTTGTACCTTTGTCAAAAATAAGTTGTCCATTTGTTGGGCTCTATTTCTGAACTCTCTATTCTGTTACACTGATCTATTTGTTATCTTTATGTCAATACCATTCTGCAGTGATTGCTGCCGCATTATAGTAATATTCAAATTAGGTAGTGTTGAGACGTAAATTTGTTCTTTTACAATGTTGTTTTGGGTATTCTAGGTCTTTTGCATTTCCTAGATTGATTTTTGGAATTAACCTGTCAATGTCTCTAGAAACCCTGCTAGGACTTTGCTTTGAGGCTATGTTTGATCCTTAGGTGAAGTTGGGGAGAATTAATATTTTAATAATATTGCATTTCCTGATCAACAATTATGATATACTTCTCTATTTGTTTAAGTCTGACTTATTTCAACAGTATGTCATAGTTTCCAGTGTACAGGTGTCAGGCATCTTTTGTAAGATTAACTTTTATCCTATATAATAAAAGGCTAATATGCAAATTGTCCCCTCGACTGGGAGTTTGACCAGGGGGAAGGCGCAGGCCAACTGCCCACAACCCCTCCCCACCACCAGCCCCGCTCCCGACCATGCCCCTCCTCACCCTGATCAGGGGCTGGGGTGGTTCCTGAATCTCCTTGGTCCAATCAGGGTGGGTTGGCCAGACCCCAACTGTGCATGAATTCGTGCAGCAGGTCTCTAGTATTGTAAATAATATTTTTTAAATTGCATATTGTTTGTTGCTAGTACATGATTTGTTTTTCTAAATATTAGAATTGTATCATGCAATCTTGCTCAACTACCTTACTAGGCTTAGTAATTTTGTTGTGGAATACATAGAATTTTCTGCATAAATGATCATGTCATCTGAGAATAAAGAACATTTTAGCTTTTCTTCTAATTTAAATGACATTTTTCAAAGATTATCCTAGTGGCTTGGACCTATAGGATGTTGTAGAAAAGAACTGGTGAGGCAAATATTGTTGTCTTTTTCCTGACCTAAGTAAGAAAGTACTGTCAATTACTCTGTGATATTAGCTGTAGATTTTTCCTATATGTCCTATCAGGCTTTGGACATTCTCTTCTATCCCCAGTTTGCTGGGGTTTTTAATAAAAAATGAATGTTGAATTTTGCCAGATGCTTGTATGTGTGTGTGTGTGCACGCACGCATGCATACATGCATGCAAGCACATGTTTGCATATGTCTAAGATCATATGATTTTTCATTTTATAGCTTATTAATATGTAATGGTGAATTACATGGATTGTTTTTTGGAAATTGAATCAGCCATATATTATTCAAAACTCCTCTTGGTCATGATATAGTTTATTCTGCTTCTTTATTGTTACATTTGACTGACTTCTATTCAATGAGAACTTTTGCATGCATGCCACAGTAATAGCATCTATAGGTTTCTTTTCTTGTAAATACTTTGATTGGTTTTGATATCAAAATAATCCTGGCCTCATAGATTTAGTGGGAAAGTATTCTATTTTCTTGGATTTTTTAAAATAAATTCATAGTGAATTGGTACTATTTCTCCTTTAAATGTTTGATGGAATTCATTAGTAAAGCCATCTAGGATGGAAAATGTTCTGAAAGGTTTTTAAACCAAAATTTAATTTATTTATATGACATTGGGTTTTTCAAATAATCTCTCCTATTTAAGTGAGTCTTGTGTCTTTAATGAATTTCTCCATTTTACCTAACTTGATGAATTTATTGGCATAAAGTTTCTGAAAATATTCTCTTATTATCCTATAATATTAGTAGGTTCTGTAATGACTACTTCTCTCATTCCTGATATTGGTAATATGTGCCTTTTTTTTCTTACCTCAGAAGTCTAGCTAAATGTTCACCAATTTTATTGATTCCTCTTAAAGAACAAGCTTTTAGTTAATTGACTTTTCCATTGTTTTATTCTGCTTTTATTTTATTAATGTCTGCTCTAGTGCTTATTATTTCTTTTTTTATGAAAATCTTGGATTAAATCTGTGCTTGCCATACTGTTTTTGTATTTTTTTAAGGAGGGACATCAAGTATTGAGTAGACCATTTTTATTACTTAATCTGGCCATTTAGTGCTATGAATTTTCCTGCTTATACTTTGTGTGACTTTAGCATCCCACACATTTTGTTGTGCTGTGTTTTTATTTTCATTTCATTAATACTATTTTCTGGTTTTCCTTTGATATCTTTATTTGGCTAATGGATTACTTAGGGATGTGTTTTATAATTGTGCAATATTTGTAGTATTTAAAGGGATATTTCTGTAATGACTTCTAATTTAATTTTATTATAGCCAAAGAACATGTTTATTTTTATTTTGAAATATATTAAGACTTGTTTTCTGGACCAAAATATAAGCTATCTTAGTATATGTTGCCTGGGTACTTGAGAAGCATGTATATTTTACTGCTATGTAGTATTGAATGCATTTTAATTACATCACATTGGTAGGTAAGCATTTTTCAGTTCTATTTTCTTACTAAGTTCTATTTGTTATATTAATTATTGAAAAATAGCTATTAATATCTCTGACTATAATTATGGATTTAGTTTTTGTTGTGATTCTATCAGTTTTTGCTTCATTTATTTTAAATGTTTGCTATTAGGAACAGCAGAGTTTAATATTGCCATATCCTTTTGTTGAATTGATGTGATTATCACTATTAAATGATCTTATTTTCCTTGGTTATATTATCTGCTCAGAAATCAACCTACTCTGAAATTAATATAGTGACTTCATGTTTCCTTTTAATTTTAACTTATTTGTGTCCTTATATTTAATGTATTTTTTGTAGGCAGTTTATAGTTAGATCTTTCTTTTTAAAATATATTTTAATTATTTCTTGCTTTTAATTGGAATATTTAGTTTATTTATGTTCAATGTAATTGTTATTAAGACCATTATCTGCCATTTGTTTTCTATTTGTTATATATGTTATTTACTTTTTTTTTCTGTTTTTGTCTTCTTTTTAATTGAGTATATTTCATAATTCCATTTTGTGTCTTTTTAGCTTAATAACTAAGATTCTTTGTTTTATTATTTCAATGATTGCCTATGGCTTAGAGTAAATATCTTTAACTTATCACACTCTACCTTCCTGTATAAGAACCTTATCATATTTCACTTCTGTCACTTTTCTCCCACACATATACTTTGTTTTAATTAAAATTATCAGGTTCACATTGGTTAATAATATTATATAGGTTTTAAGTGTGCAATTCTATGATATTTCATCTGTATATTGCATTGTGCCCACCCCCAAAGTAAAATCTTTTTCAGTCACCATATATTTGACCCCTTTCCTCTTTCCTCCCCTTTCCTCTGATAACCACCATATTGTTGTCTGTGTTTAGGAGTTTTTATTTTTCTATTTTTCTTGCTATTTCACTTGTTGCTTTCAGTTTTATATCCCACTTATGAATGGAATCCTATTATTTTTGCCTTTGTTTTTGTCAGACTTATTTCACTTAGTGTGATATTCTCAAGATCCATCCATGTGGTTCCAAATGGTGGTGTTTCATCTTTCCTTATTGTAGTATTTTACTGTATATATGTTCTACATATTCTTTACCACCTCCCATCTGTTAGAATGGCTATTATCAACAAGACAAGTAATAGCAAGGGTTGGAGAGATTGTGGAGGAAAAGGAACCTTCATTCACTGCAGTGAGAATATCAACTGGTACAGTAACTATAGAAAACAGTATGGAGGTTCATCAAAAATTTAAGAATAGAGTTACTACATGACCCAGTAACCCCTCTTTTAGGTATCCACCTGAAAAAATTTGAAAACATTTATTTGCAAAGATATATGTACCCCTATGTTCAGTGCAGCATTATTCACAGTGGCCAAGACATAGAAACAACTGAAGTGTCCTTCAGTCAACGATTGGTTAAAGAAAATGTGTTACACTCTTGCTGTTTTAAATTTTAGTTACACATATGCTTTAAACTTCACAATATATCTTTTTTATTTGATTAAATAGTCCATTATAATTTAAAGAGATTTAATACTAAAAAAAGAATTTGTTTGACCATGTAGTTATCTTTCCCAGTGCTCTTCATTTCTTTGTGTAGGTCTATATTTTCATCTATGTTTTTTAAAAAAATTATCTTTATTGTTGAAAATATTACAGATGTACTCTTTTTCCTCCATTGACCTCTTCTAGCCCACATCTGCCACCTTCACCACACCACTGTCATGCATATATGCATATAAGTTCTTTGGTTAATCTCTTCCTACTCACTCAACCACCCTGCCTTCCCTCTGAGATTCCACAGTCTGCTCCATTTTCTATTATTTTTTAAGCCAGAATTAATTCCTTTAACATTTCTTGTAGCACAGGTCTGTTGATAATGAATTCTTTTAGCTTTTGTATGCATGCAAGGGATTTGTTAGTTTTAAAGATATTTTTTACTGAATTTAGAATTCTAATTTGACAGATCTGTTCATTTAGAACTGTAAAGACAGCACCCCTCTCTCTTCCTGCTATCATTGATTTTGATAAGACATCTGTCATATCCTTAACTTTGTTTCTCTGTATATACCTTCCCTCCTACACCTCTTGGATACTTTTTAGGTTTCTTCTTTACCCCTGGTTTTGAATATATGGTTATTCTAGAGGCCTGGTACCCGAAATTCATGCACATGATGTGTGGGAGGGTCCCCTCAGCCAAGCTTGCACCTTCTCCAACCTGGGACCCCTTGGAAGAAGTCTGACTGCCAGTTTAGGCCCCATCTTGGGGAACAGGCCTAAACCGGCAGTTGGACATCCCTCTCACAATCCTGGACCACTGGCTCTAATTACTTACCTGCCTGCCTGCCTGATCTCCCCTAACTGCGCCCCCTGCTGGCCTGGTCATCCCTAACTGCCCCCAACTGCCTCCTCCCTGCCGGCCTGGTCACTCCTTACTGTCCCCCTGCTGGCCTGGTCAGCAATACCTATTCAGTTGTTTGGTCATCCCTCACTAACCCCCATGCTGGCCTGGTCGTAGGCAGCCATCTTGTGAGGATGTGAGGGTTAATTTGCATATTACCTCTTTATTATATAGGATTGTGACTTAGTATGTTTTTCTATTTGTTTTTTATGCTTAGAGGTGGTTGAGTTCTTGAATCTATAGGTTATAGTTTTTATAAAATCTGGGAATTTTCATTCATGATTTCTCCAAAATATTTTTCTGTTTACTCTCTCTTCCAACAGTGTCAAAGACTCCGATTACAGACATTAGGATATTTGTAATATATCTAAAGCTCCTTAATATTCTGTTCATTTTTTAAAATAATATATTTCTCTATATATTTCATTTTGTCTTTTTATTGCTATGTTTTCAAATTCACTATTTTTTCTTTTTTCAATAGCTTGCATTCAGTTAATCACATCTAATACAGTGTCATCTATCATATTGTAATTTTCATCTCTAAGAGATGGATTTTGGTATGTTTTAAAAACATTTTTTTTCATCTCTTTCCTTTACTTTTAGAATACAGTCATAAAAAGTTAACATCCTTATCTGCTAGTTCTAACATTTGTGGAAGTTCTTGGTTGATTTGTTTATTTTTTTCTTTTAATCATGGGCCATATTTCCCTGCTTCTTTGCATGCCTCAAAATAGTTGATTGGATGCCAGATATTAGTAATTTTATCTTATTGCGTGTCCAGAACTTTTGTGTTCCTATAAATATTCTAGAGCTTTATTCTGAGAACACTGGTAAATTTTATGAAAATATTTTTATTCTATTGGCTTTTTCTTTTAAGGTTAATCAGTTAAGACTATGCTCAGTTTAGAACTAAGTATTTTCCACCATTCAGACAAGAAGGGATAGGCACTATTCCTAGAGAAACCGTTACCTCTAACCTTTGGGATAAGCTCTCCCCAACCTCATGCCATTTCTTCAATGCTTAGTACTCAGCTGAATATTACATGGAAGATGTGGGTATCTGAAGTTCTCTCTCTGTGGCTTGCTCCTGTGTAGTAATCTGTCATGCAGATTCTAAACACCTTAGTCCTTTGAAACTCTCATTCTCATCACCTCAACTCAAGAAGTTTGCTGGATTTGTCAAGTTACTCTTCTCTGGATAATGCCCTGGAAACAATTTCAAAGCAGTAACTTAGGGAAATTGTATGGTTCACTTCATTTCCCAACATCTTCAGAGATCATGTCCTTCAAACTGATGGCTAGTGTCTTGAAAATCATTATTCCACATATTTGTTGATTTTTTGTTTGTTTCAATCACAAGAATAAAAATGGTCTTTGTTACTTCTTTTCATTCAGAGGTGGAAGTCTTGGGTTTACCACTGAATTACTATTTATTGTTCCATGGCCTTCTTATTTATATCTCAAGCAGAGCATAGGAAATAGCAGTTTATAGTCCTTTCTTACTATTATCCATCTGGATTTTCACATCATGAAGACCTGGGAGAACTAATAATTATTAGGTTGACTGACTAACTGTAGATAAATTCTATAATTTATAATAAAAATGTTTTAGGTTCAGTATAATTTGGCTAAAGTAATTGTAGTTTGAATTCAATTACAGATTTTCATGTGACTCTTCTCTTTTTTTCACTGGATAAGTTTCCATGATTCCAACCATCCACAGCATTTAGCAGAACCAAATCTGGTAATTAGCTCAGTCATTTTAGCCTTCTATATAGGGACACTACAGTGTACTGTCTATAAGATGAATGGATGATTTCAATGATTATAAAGGCCACTGAAGATCTGTACTGGTCATTTTGCCATTTGCTTTTTCTAAAAACAACATACTACAGCTTCACTCTCCTAGCTCCAAGAAGATCCACTTGCTTTCCTCTATTATTTTATCTTTAAAGATATAGCTAAATAAGAAAACAGTCCTGATCTTTAAAGTATTCTCTTCCTCTTCCCACGTTCAAGATTACATAAACTTTTCCATTATTCTTCATCCAATGATTTAAACAACTGTTGTGATTTCATAAGTGGAAGCATTTGACTACAGGTGGGGATTAATTTGTAAAGGCAGGAAAACAGTTGAAAACAAAGAGCTAGTGTCCAAGTAAATATCTCTTGAGAAATTAGGGAGTACAAGCTACATTGCATGAGAAGAATTGTTACTGAATATTATGGCTTAAAGAATTCCAGGTGGTCTGTGTGGGTCATAATGCTAATTAGCATTTCATCTTGGAATAATCTTTGTTCTTTCCAACACATTTTTTAAAACTAGTGAGTCTCAGGCAAAGTGCTAAAAAGTGTGTTTGTATGGGTTCATTAATTCTGTAGCTATGCAATATAAAGCAAAATAAAAAAGCGAAGAATCTGTTGGAGAAGCATCCCTCTGTATAAACTTTATAGGTAAATGAAGCAAGATAAGTTTGGAGATGAAGCTGGGTAAGGTAGGGTTCAATTAGCTGGATCAATTTCTAATTCACCATTTCAGTTTCCTCATGTGGATGTAACTCTTGTCTCCATAGGTTAAAACTAGTTTAATTCTAGGCTTTTCTAATTTGAGTGTGTGTGGGAGGGGGAGGGCACGGTGAAGGACTGGTTGGGGGAGAAAGCAATTAAAGACCTTTTTTTTTCTGGTAGAGAAGGAAATCTATGTTGGTAAATCATGATCAGGAGAGAGAGTGGAGATAGGTAGTAAAAAATGATGAGCAAGATAAAATAGTCAGGGCCTCCCAAACTCATGAACTCCTATTTTTCTTCATCTGTCAAGATGGACCTTATAACTCACTCTACAATAGGATGTAGCAAATCCTGATGAAAACTCCAAAAGCCTGATCTCTTCTAATGAGCAAGACTAATGAGCACATTTTGCTTTCCTATTTATAGCCACTTATGCCATTCTCTATATACATCTTTCCTTCCTCCCTATTGCCTGAAGAATCAACTACCTGGCATAGCATGACCTTTATTACCATCTAGTCCCAATTTACCTATTCATTTGCATCTCAGGTCACATTCTTCCTTAAGTTTAATTCTTCAGTTGCACCAAACAATGCCATTTCCCCCAGTGATTATGCAGTATTATACCTCTTCCCACTTAGGATCATTTTTATACCCAGATGTGTTTCCTCTTCTTCACCATGTTTACTCTTTTTCCTCCTTCAAGACCCATAACAAATGTCTTATCCTCACTGAAGGCATTCTCAACTTGGTTAGGAAGAATCACACCTTTCCCCGTTTGCATACCTTTATATTAATATTTAACACAGGTCATTGACTATCACCTCCAGGGAGAGCATTTGTACCTCCATCCTAATATCTAAAATAATTGACACATGGTAGGCCTTACACTGTAAGGGTATGAAAGAATTAATTTAAATGAATGAGCAAAAGGATAGCTTCTTTCACACATGGATATACCCGTCCAGGTTGACAGTGTTCAGTATTTTCTTCTCTTTTCATGTGCATAAACAACATATTGACTTCATCAGTAGGAACTGTTCTGGTTCATTTTGAAAGGGTTTTGTTGTATTGGGTAGTCCAAGCCAGCAGAGAATTCTTGATGCGCTTGTGTCTTTATAGATTGGGTAAGAGCATGAAGCAAAAAAACAAGTACAGAGGTAGAGATTGCTGATATTCAGGGAGTCACTGACTTAATACTATGAACAGAAAAAAAAGTGGCAAAGCAATGGAAACTTTATGTCAGGGAACAGGAGAGCCATGAGCTACTTATTGGCTTGACCCTTAGTCGAGTGTTTCCAATAGTAATCTCCTAGTAAAAAACAAACAAACAAAAACACTTCACTTAAAGTTAGATACTATAACTGCAACCACCTGGAATTATAATCCCTTCACTACTCTCCTTCAATATTTCCACTACCACTTACTGCTTCTCAAGAAAAGAAAAAGGTCCTATTGAGTGGAATTACTGAAAGTTATCTATCAGGTCATAACCATAATGAATTTTTTAAAAATCACTTTTGTTCTCAATGGTTTTTTAAACTTTTTAAAAATATATTTGTATTGATTTCAGAAAGGAAAGGAGAGATGGAGAGAGAAATAGGAACATCCTATATAATAAAGAGGTAATATGCAAATTAACCCTCATGCCATAACACGGTCACAAGATGGCGGTGCACACAGTGGGGGTAGGGCAGCGGGGGCAGGACTGGCGAAAGCTCTACGCAGCTTCTGCCGGGGTTCCTGTGGCCCCACGGGGGCGTGGGGATCCCGGTGGCCACTTCAAATGACTTCTGCCGGGGTTTCTGTGGCCCTGTGTGTGTGCTGTGTGGGCAGGGCCTGGTGGCTGCTGCACACAGTCCAGAGGCGGGGCATCAGGGTGGTACTCCAGGACTTGGGGCCGTCCCACAGCATGTCGACCATGCAGGGCGGGACTCCTGGACTTGGGGTGGTTCCATGGCACAGGATCTGGCATGATTTCGTGCTATAGGTCACTAGTCAATGATAAGAGAGAATCATTGATCGGCTGCCTCCTGCACACCGCCCACTGGGGATCAAGCTGGAAACCCAGGCATGTGCCTGACCGAGAAGCAAACCGTGACCTCCTAGTAGGCTGATGCTCAACTATTGAGCCACACTGGCTGGGCAATGATTGATTTTTTTTAAAAAAATAAATGACATCTATTTCTTTACTGTGGGTATTAAGATATTAAAATTGTGTTTTTTCATCATGGCAAATAAATGATATAATTGTGTTTCATATTTTGTTTGCTTCTAAGGCTAAAAGAATGACTAGATATAGCATTTCTAAAACATACTAGAATCATAGTATAAGCTTATGGAGTAGTTTAATGAATAAAGGTCAGCTTTCACTTTTTTCCTTCCCTCTGCACTCTAGCTCAAACAAAGGGTGAAATTAAGGTAAATCAAATTATTTAGTAAAACCACTTAGTATTTTAAGGACACATCTTAGGGTTTAAACTTTCTAACTTCTGGCCTGGCTCTTTAAGACTATTGTCACCTCTCATATGTCCCATTTAAGTAGAGGAAAGATGAAAACATGCATGAGCCAACTGAAATATATTGCAAGATTTTAATATTACTAAAGCAAACTTTTATTCTCTGTGTTTAGCCACCAGCTGTAGCTGACACAAATATATAGTTGCTAGCAGCTAGCCCGCCCTGTGAGTGAGATTTTTTATATAAAAATGTATTTATGGCCATTTCTTTATCTTCTTCTTGAATATAACACTTGCTAGGATCTTTCAGCTTATAATTATTTTGCTTCACATCCAAGAACAGCGTTAGAAATTAAAGTCCATTCACTGTTGTGGGTGATTCACAGCCTATGTTGTGGGTCTTATAAAAGATGTTTTCTCTTTCTTTTTCAGACTTCCTGCCCTCTTCCTCCTGTCTCCTGCAGGCATGTACTCCCACTTCGCATTGTTTGGTTGTTTTGGTATTAGTAATATAGATTAGCAATACATACGTGCCAGGGGAAGAAACCTCTTCTTGATCCCCAGCCTGATACATTATCCAAGGAAACTTCAGCGTCTCAGGCCCTCCGCACAATCTTTTGCAGTTAGATGGGTGCTGTGGACTTCCTAAAGCGCTTGCTGATTAATAGCGATGTTCTTGGTACCAAGGTGCCTTCACTTTCCCTCCTCAGTGTGGAATCCTATAGCACTGTGGAACTTACAAATAAGTTATCTCTAAACCACTGGACGCTTTCCAGTCACTCTATTCACAGGATTAATTACATAAGAAAACCGAATTGTTCCTCACAAGTGTTACAACTTTTAAAAACAACATGCTGTTTAAATTCAGGTTTGGCAACTCTGGCCCGAACCCCCCCTGAAATTTATGGCACCACACCCACAGCATAATAAAACCTTTAGTGGTCCTTTGTCTTTTCACTCGCCTTCTATTTTTTCTCAAGGGTGTTTTATGCTGGAAGATGCAAACAAAAGTTGTCCAGATGTTATTTGTATCAGAGCGGGATTTCAGTCCAGCTATCTGTGGTTGCAAATGTTTATTTTAATGGGGTATTGTGCAATCTTGCCGTGTAGACCTTCATGGCCTTATATGCATGTGCTCGGCAATGCCAGGACATTGTTTTTTAAAATATATCATTTTAGTCCAATTGAATGATCACTAGTCACGAGGGGAGCAAAATATGTAACACCTGTAGAAACACAGAGGAGCATTTTGCCAATGCCCCCGTGTTAACACTGTGCAAACTGCCTGATTACGAAATCATGACCAATGGGCTTGAGGTAAGCAGGAGGAAGGTGTGGTCCAAGCCCTAGCAACAGTCCCAGCCATGAGACAAAGTTACACAGTTACCGGGCTGCAGTAAACATACCCAGGGTGTCGAAAAATAGGCCAGCTGCCTGCCCCGTGCAGTTTGATGGAATGAAAGAGGAGCTTAGCTAAGTCACCATAGTGTGAGCTGCAAGTTTATTTTAGCTATTATAACAAGCATGGGGCTGGGCTTATTATTCATTTTTAGAATTCTAATAAAATCTTAGCTGATGTTTCCTTGATACTGAAGTAAATTGTTTACCCTGTATCTAAAAACACATGTTGTGCCCGATGCCTCAATTAGGAGTAGGGGATTTCTAGTCCTTAAAATAAAATTTGGAACTAAATTACATCATATGGAAATGGATTTCATTTTTCAGGAAGTTAAATTTTAGACCTGCTGATTTTCTCTTGGGAATTGATTTAAAACTGGAAGAAGCTTCTAGTACACAAGTGAAGGACACATTCACTGCTATTAAAAAAAATACCCACATGCAGGTTTTTTTTTTAATTTTATTGACTTTATTGGGGTGACTCTGGTTAATAAAAGTATACAGGTTGCAGGTGTATAATTCTATAATACCTCATCTGTATATTGCATTATGTGTTTATCACCCAAGTTCAAGTCTCTCTGTCACCATTTATGCCCCCTTTAGCCTCTTCTGCATCCCCACACCCCCATTTCCCTCTGGTAATCACCATACTGTTATCTGTCTTTGCAAAAAAAAACAACAACAACAAACAAACACACACCTCACAAACACTTGAAATTTAAACTCAGTTAGAAAGGACTTTTAAGAGGAAAATTCTATTAGGACATTTAACAACAAGGACTGCTATAACTCACCCTAGAGGTTTCACAGACATTTTTAATTGACTCCCTTAGTGAAAGATAAATATTTAGTTGAAAATAAGAGCTAAAGACAGTCAGTCTTTCATAAATGAGCTTTGAGGTAAATTAAATGTTGGTGTAGTTTCATAGCTACAAGTAGTTCTGTTAAGATACGTTGGTCCAGAAATTAAAGTACATGATGAGGAAAGCAGTTTTTCAACACTTTGAAAAGAAATAGATTTTGGGTTATTTCATGTATGCCCATCAACATTGTCATAATGACATTATCCTATATTTGTCTAATAGTTTATAATTTAAAAAGTACCTTGGACATTTACTCCTGGTCTTACAGTGTCCTGCTTCTGTCATTCCCCAGAGTCTGAAATATCCCCATGCGTGGACTTGTTCTCCACAGGTGTGGACACAGTGCTATTCCTGTGAGATTCTGCCCTCTGCACTCAAATGGTTTACTTCTCATATGGATCAAAAGGTAGCAGAGAACCATGCCCTAAGCGGTTTGGCTCAGTGGATTGAGTGTCAGCCTGCAGACTGAGGAGTCCCGGGTTTGATTCCGGTCAAGGGCATGTACCTTGGTTGTGGGCACATCCCCAGTGGGAGGTGTGCAGGAGGCAGCTGATCGATGTTTCTCTCTCATCGATGTTTCAAACTCTCTATCCCTCTCCCTTCCTCTCTGTAAAAAGTCAATAAAATATATATTTTTAAAAGGTAGCAGAGAACCAATCCAGAACGCAGGCATGTGTTACATCTACATCCCAAAATATAGGATGTATGTGAAATGTCCACTAATCCCCTCACTTTCTTCACTGAAATAATCTGAGTCGCTGAATATGGCACTTTTTTTTCTAACAACAAGAGCAGCACTAAAAGAGGAGAAATGCGTGCTCTTGCTTTCCTTCTTTCGGTCCAGGAGGCTCTAAGACTCCAGTAAAAGCTCTGATAACTAGAATGCTTGGTGGCTTAGTTTGGGTTTTCCCAGAAGCAGACCCTGAGATAAGGATGTGAGGGCAAGCAGTTTATTTGGAAGGTGCAGGAACATGAGCTGAGAGTGCAGGAGAGATACAGGGAGGTGAAGTCACCCATGAAGCAATGCTTTATGGAGCCAGCTATCACAGTGTGGGGCTGGAGCTTAATTCCGCAGAGGACCTTTAGAATGCAGGGCAAACACACACCCCGGGAGGACCCCATCCGAGTGATGAGGGAGCAGAATATTGTACAGCACTTCCTTAAAGGCATTGGCTAAGAGAGTTATGGGATACGGGTGTGGATGGGGGAGGAGCGGAGGCTGCCATGGTGCTGGGTTACTTCTTGGGCTCTGGAATGTTGGGACTGCATAAGTAGCCTCCCTAGGTCCAGGAACAAGTCCTCAAGCACAAATTGGGGCAGGTGGAAGTCAAAGAGCTCACACTGCAAAATCTGCAGAATAAAGGTTGGGGCACTGCAAGCATCTTCCTGTAGTTGGGAAAACATATATTCTATGATTTGGACATTCTCCTTAACTAAAGATTTAATAAAAATGTGTACTTTGATAAAAATTACTCTAAAATATTATTTTAAAAAACTGTTCCCAAATGAATTGCCTG
>NW_006292663.1:1064335-1067606 GCF_000327345.1 Myotis davidii | reverse complement strand
ATACCCGCTACTGGGGATGTGCCCGCAGCCAAGGTACATGCCTTTGACCAGAATAGAACCTGGGACCACTCAGTCCACAGGCTGAGGCTCTATCCACTGAGCCAAACTGGTTAGGGCAGCTTTGATTATCTTACAGTGTCATGCTTTTGTCATGTGTGTATATGTGTGAATATATATACATGTATACATATATGACATTGGTTAATAAAATTATATAGGTTTCATGTGTAGAATTCTGTCTCATATCTCTCCCTAAATATTGGAGGATCCCATGACTCTACCTTAGACTCTTCCCTTTATAGCTACCTGCATCACTTTACCTGATCTTAATTGTGTGTGTGTGTGTGTTTCTCTGAAAGTTCAAGATCACACGATCCTGTGGTCCTAAGAATATTTTTTCAAGGAAAAATATCACCCAAGGTGTACAGGTGTAGGAAACAAAGATGATTTTGCACTAACTTCAAAAGTGATGTCCCGATTGGAAATCAAAAGAAAAACATGAATTTGTGCTTTGCCATGTTCTATTAAAAAGTAGACTATTACAAGAAAAGATAAAACTCCCAATTAATTGAAGACTGTGCAAAATTAAATACTGTTAGTCAAGGGTTCATTGTGGCTGCCAAAAGAAAAGCAGGGACATTAATTTAGGAACTCATTCGTCTATTTATCCAACACATTTTTTTAAATATATTTTACTGATTTTTTACAGAGAGGAAGGGAGAGAGATAGGGAGTCAGAAACATCAATGAGAGAGAAACATCGATCAGCTGCCTCCTGCACATCTCCCACCAGGGATGTGCCCGCAACCCAGGTACATGCCGTTGCCCGGAATCGAACCTTGGACCTTTCAGTCCGCAGGCCGACGCTCTATCCACTGAGCCAAACCGGTTTCGGCTATCCAACACATTTTATAAAATATTTACCATGTGCCAGGGAATTATAAAGTAAATAACATGAAAGTGACCCGGGCAGTAGCCAAGGTCTTTGGACTAGTTAAGGCTTGATTCTGAACTTCTCTGCTGCTTTAGAGCTAGGAGATTTTAAGCATGTTACCTTAGCTCCCCGAATCTCAATTTCCTCAACTATAAAATAGGAGTAAAGTATTTAAGGGCTTTGTTGAGATTATGCTTGAAAAGCACTTAAGTGTATGCCTGGAACACATTAAGCACTTCTTAGGTGTCATTTTTATAATGTTGGTGATGGGAATGCTAGGGTTGCTGCCACCAAAGTCCTAGCAATCTGCTAACAGGCGCAGATAGATACACTGTCATGCATGGCAAAATACCACAGATGTTCTCTGATCACAGAGGAATTAGAAAAATATCTTTCAAGGAGGTAGAACAAATAGGTGTTTCTTGGAAGACAAAAAGGTTTCTGATAAGTGATGTTAAGGGTCAGACTGAGGGAGCGAATATAAACCAAAGCGTGCAATTCTAAGTGTACCTTGTGTGCCGTGACATTTGACTACCAAGTGCCTGAGATAGAGCTCACGTATCTGTCTCTAAATATTGGAGGGTCCCATTCCTCTTCCTTGGACTCTCCCCTTTCTAGCTACCTGCATCCCTTTACCCGATCTTCATAACTTTAATACCATCAGTTCACTGAGGAACTCCAAATTATTAAATTTAGGTTTTCAGGTAAGCTCTTTTCACAAATTTAGTTGTGTATTTACAAATGTCCAATTGGAACTTGTTTCATCCAGATTATAAACCCAAGTGCCTACATGTTCTAGAATGCCCTCCATGATCTCACTTCTGTCTTCTTTAACCTCATTTTTTTTATTTCTTTCCATTTCAGTCATACTGAGTTCAACATGTATGGCTTCACCTTCCCAGCGTGGGCCTTTATTTTGTCTGTTTCCTCTGCCAACATTACACCTGCAGGCATTTTTCTGAATAAAGTTCTTATCTTCTTTAAGTCTTTGCTTAAAATGAACCTTTCTGGTCCTGGCCAGGTAGCTCAGTTGTTCAGCATGTATCCTAATATGCCAAGGTTGTGGGTTCGATCCCCAGTCAGGGGACATAAAAGAATCAACCAAATGAATGCATCAATAAGTAGAATAATCTCTCTCTCTCTCTCTCTCTCTCTCTCTCTCTCTCTCTCTCTCTCTCCCTCTCAAATCAATCCATAAAACAATGTTTTAAATTCATCTTTCTCCGTGAGGTCTATACTGATCCCCATATTTATAAATGCTGTGATCTGTACTCCTCCCCCTCTGGTTACAACCTTTTCAAAATGATTCAGCACTACTTCTTTTTGCACAGTCACTGCCTTATAACTCAGTTTATTACTTAGTAATTTTATGTTGACCTCTTCTTATCACCATGAGAATTTAGTTCCATAAGGGCATCTGTATTTGTATGTTCTGTTCAGATGTTTACTAAAAGAGTGCTTAGCGCATGTAGATACTCAAGATAATTAATGTCCCTTCTTTTGAAATGTGTTCTTATTACAGTAAAAGAAACAATCCCTTCAGTTTATAATGCACAGAATTTTTATAATTTAAAGGATTTTGAGTATAATTTTCATAATCTTTAATGATTCTTTCCATTGGAAAGTGGAATATGATCCTATATAATAAAAGGCTAATATGCAAATTGACCAAACAGTGGAATGACTGATTGCTATGACGTGCACTGACTACCCAGGTGCAGACACTCAATGCAGGAGCTGCCCGCTGGTGGTCAGTGTGCCTCCCACAGAAAGAATGCAGCTCAACCAGAAGCCGGGTTCACAGCTGGCAAGCGCATCGGTGTTGACGGGAGCCTCTCCTGCCTCCGTGGCAGTTGGACTCCCACAAGGGCTCCCAGACTACAAGAGGACACAGGTTGGGCTGAGTAACCCCTCTCCCCAAGTGCACAAATTTTGTGTACCGGGCCTCTAGTATGAAATAAATATTTTTTATTTAGTTTATACTTTCACTCTGAAAAATTATTACTGCTGAATCCATATTAGAAAAAATAAACTAATAACATATTAATTAACTCCCATATGGCAAGTTTTATATGTATTATTTCATTCAAATTTACAATAACACTACAAGTGGTGTCTTGTCTAGTTTAATGGTTTGAAAACTGGAGATCTGAGAAATTGAGTAATTTTCCAAGGTTCACATAGTAATTGGGAGATCTGGAATTGGAACCTAGGCTTTGCGGACTCTATGGCTCTTTATTGATTGGCCACCTTGATTTGATAAATCAAAATCTATTATGTAGATATGAGGAAAAAGTTAAAAAGCACAAACATTTCTGAACCTAGCAAGTGAAGGATA
>NW_006292663.1:1062764-1064191 GCF_000327345.1 Myotis davidii | reverse complement strand
TAGCTTTTTAAAATATAGGATATATTTCACAGATTTCAGAGAGGAAGGGAGAAGGAGAGATAGAAAAATCAATGATGAGAGAGAATCATTGATCTATTACCTCCTGGGGACTGAGCCTGAAACCCAAACATGTACCTAATCAAGAATTGAACCTGGGACCCTTCAGTCTGCAGGTTGAGGCTCTATCCATTAAGCCAAACCATAGCTGGTTTGGGTGATAAATGCTTTTTAATAAATGCACATCTTTGTCCAAATAACTTTATCATATTCATAACTCTTTTCTTGCATTCAGACCTCTCCATATGGTACAGCTCCAGAGAAGAATTCAGAGAAGACTTCATTACATGTAACAGGATGCTGAGAATTAAGCATCCTTTCAGGGAAAAAAAGTCAATTAATAAGTTATATTTTATAATTATTTAAGAGGAAAGAACTATAACAACTGTAGCGTACAGATATACCAGTTGGTGTGTTTTTATTTTTTCCCAAAAAGTGATTTAAAGTAGCATCTCAAGATGTCGAATGACAAAAATTGATATTTGAAATATTTTAATTTTGGTTTAGATACTTTTAAAAGTTTGTTCAAAATGTTGGTTTGAGTTTTCACAAGAACATTTTATTCTTCTATCCTGGTTTTAAGCAAAATATTAGCTTTTTTGATGATACCTTTCCCATCATGTTAAAGCTAGCAGCCCTGTTTTCGGAAGTTTCTTTCACTCCTTTCTTTATATACGTCAACTGCATTATGATACAGAAGCATCTGTTCAAAGTTCTCTCAACTGATTTTATTTTATATCTTCTAAGCTCAGATTACAAATTTGTGTCATTTTCTTTACTCTCTTCTAGAGAAGTCTTATTTTTCTTTTCCAATGCAATACATAATATCAATCAATGGAAGGGAACATTTTAAGTTTATTTAAGAAAAAGAGTATTTTGTGTTTCTTCAATTCTTTAGTTTCCATTCTCCTAGCAGCCAACAGCAATGAGAGCCAAGCCCATAATCACTTTATGCATAAACATAGAGACATGAAATCTCAAAGAGAGCACCTTTGTCAATAGAAGAAGGCATCTTGTCCATTTCTCTCATTATACAGCTGAGAAAAAAGAGGCCCAGAAAGTTTAAAGTTCCTTAAGGACATGATACTAGAAAGTGATTGAGCTGGGGGCCAGCTTGCAGTACTACCAATTCTTAAATCTCAAAAATTCTATTTTTATTACTTAGGTTTGCTTTTGCTTTTTTGTGTAAATTCTTTATAGTGTAAAGTATTACATATGTCTCCTTTTTCCCCATTGACCTCTCCCCACCTGCTCATGCTCCCCAGCACAGGCTCTCACCCGACTACTGTTTGTATCCATTGGCTATGCTTATATGCATGCATGCAAGTTCTTTAGTTGATCTCTTACATCCCCCCTACCCTGCTTTCCCA